>NC_083561.1:44075600-44416729 GCF_019925205.1 Metopolophium dirhodum
TTTGATTGTCGTGTCATAATTATTTTTAGCTTATTTCTAATATTTTATACTTATTATAATTGTTATTGACATTAAAATCAGATTTATTACATTGTACAAAAATTAATTTTATATTCTAATAAGTATTTACATCAGGGCCTAAAATTGTGTGCAGTAGCTCAAACTATGTGCAGTAGCAAATGCAAAAGTGTGCAGCACTTATTTTCAGCTTTTAGACATTTTTATTTGATTAATATTCGATTGAATTATTGAAAATTACTATTTAGCACATTGTATTCGTTTAAAATCCTTAAAACTAAAAGTAATACCAACTACACTACATTCTGGGTGGCTTATAATATAATAAGTATACTAACCCAAGGTATTTCGTTTTTAATTCAAACTGTTCAGTCATATAGGTATCAAGGACTTTTATAGAAGTTTGTCTTAGATTGTATTTATTATAACTACCTAATTAATAATAAATAGCAAAAACAATTGTGGAATGAAGTTATATGTGGCATGTGCACAGTGGCGTGCCTAGGAATTTTAAATGGGGGGACAAAATTTTTATTTTAAATAAACAAAAAAATCAGTGGAAGTCGTTCTGCTGTACAGTAGGCTACAAGTGGGTGACTCTAAATTTAAATTCAATGATATACATCATGTGTGCAAAAAACGGTTTTGAACAGAGACAGTTTGGCAGCCTAGGATATTGTATATTATATTTATATTGTTATTATTAATATAATATATACATTTTTAACTACTAAATCATTTAATAATTTTTTAGATTCTGAGCGAAGCGATAAATATGTATTGATTTTACAATGATGTGTGTTTTTTTTTTATTTTTTTTTTTTTTTGTCTGTCATCACCTTTTAGGACAGTAAAAGTGCTTGGATTCCCTTCAACAGTAACTTTTCTGATAGGAGAGTGAATCTAGTTGGTACTTTGAGGGGTCAAAAGTAAAAATTTCTCAGTAGTTTTAAAAAACACGTGAAAAACAAAAGAAAAATTAAGGACAAACTGGAATTTTTACGCAAAATCTGTTTTTGAGAAAATCGATTTTGGTTTTTGGTGTAACTCTAAAACAAATGACCGTAGGGACATGAAATTTTGACTGAATGTTTATATTAGCATTTTCTATACACCATAAAATTTACAAAATATTTTGACTCTTTTTGAGCTGTTTACGGCCACTGTCAGTTTTCAATTTTTTTAGTTTTTTTTTCTATAAATATCAATAAAATTTTATCTGTTCAGTAAAAAAGCTTGAAAATTTAATAGAAGGCTCCTAGGTTATTGTTTCAAAGGCAGATGAAAAAAATTAAAAATCCTTAGTCACAGTTTATAATTATAAGCATTTAAAGTTCAAATTTTGACAAAATACGGAAAAATCACGAAAAATAGCAAATTATTTTGATGAGAATTCATAAAAATTTTTCTTTTTAAATCTAAGATTTGAAAATGTAATATAAGATTACTTATAAGTTTGTCTACCTTTATCAAAAAAAAAAATGTCTAGAAGAAACTTAAATTAAATTTTTATGAGCGTCTGAAATTTATATTTTTACAACATTTGATATTTACTCGATTTCTCATGTAACAATTTTCTTATTTTATTGTAATTAAAAAACGAATGACTGTAGATACTTAAAAATTTCACTGAATGTTTATATTAGCATTTTTTTTGCACCATAAAATTTTGAAAATATTTTGACTCTTTTTGAGCTGTTTACGGACATTGTCAGTTTTCAATTTTTTTAGTTTTTTTTTCTATAAATATCAATAAATTTTTATTTGTTGGTAAAAAAGCGTGAAAATTTAATATAAGGCTCCTGATATATCGTTCTAATAGCAGTTGAAAAATATTAAAAATACATAGGCACAATTTTTTTTTATAAGCATTTAAAGTTCAAATTTTGACAACATTTATCAAATTTATAATTTGTTAATTATTTTGTGGTTAAAAATGTATAAATGTTTAACTTTTATGGCTAAGGATTGAAAATTTAAAACAAGGCTCCACGTAAATAGGTTATATATAAATTACTTTATTCACAATAATATCATCAAATATACTTGGTAAAATCATAGGCTGACTGACCGTTTTCGCTCAGAATCGTTTTTCTTATACAATGATATTATATCATTGAATTCAAATTTAACACCATCCATTACAGTGGCCCACTTCTAACCTACTCTACAGACGAGTGACATCCACTTACCCACATTTTAAATTTTAAGTTTGATAAATTTTGTCAAAATTAAAACTTTAAATATTTATAATAAAAATTGTGCATATTTATTTTTAATAATTTTCAACTGCTATTGTAAAAATATATTAAGAACCGTGTGTTATATTTTCACGCTTTTTGACCAAACAAATAAAAATATATTGTTATATAATATAAATTACATAAAAAAAATACAAAATAAGAAAATGTTAATATTTGAACTTCAAATGCTCATAAAAATTTAATTTGACTTTCCAGTAAACATTTTTTTTTGATAAAGGTAGACAAACTTATGAGGAATCTTGTATTAAATTATCAAATCTTAGATAGTATGATTTAAAAATAATATTTCTTATGAATTTCTAACTCAAAATAAATTGCACATTTTCATTATTTTTTCGTAATTGGTCAAAATTCAAACTTAATGCTTGTAAAAAAACGCTTGCCAAGTCAGTGATCGGCATGTAAACATTCTTGATTTTAATTTTTAGAAATTTATCAACTGATATCACACCCAATCGGTATAACAATTTAAATCCAGAAAAATGTCGGTTCAAAAAATCATTTTCATTTTCATTTAGTTAGATAGAAATCCGAATCTGGAGAACGGATTTCGTTGTTTGGGATCTTGTTAGATTTGCATTAGTTAGGAGAACTGCAGTGAACATTTTTAGAACTTTATCTTTAATATGAAATTCATTACAGAAAATTTTAAAAAAAAGTTAAAACAAATTTTATTGGGCGTTTTTTGATGTTTTTCAGCTTTACAGCTTTGTAGTTAATTAATGATTGGAGATAAAGTTCTGAAAATCTTCACTGCACTTCTCCTAGCCAATGTGAATCTAACAAGACCCCAAACAACAAAATCTGTTCTCCAGTTTCGGAAATCTACCTCGCTAAATGAAAATCTAGCGTAAAATAACTCTTTTTTTTTTTTATCTTTGAAAAAATAAATAATTTAAAAAAAAAATTTTAATTCCACATTTAGTATCTACTTGATAACCCCTTTTTAATGAGTTGTCAACCAACTTTCTAGCTATTATAGTTTAGGACGCGTTTACACGTTAACACGTTGATATTACGATGTGCATGTGTCGACAAATTAGTCTTGGGAATACCGTTTTTACTAAGCTACATAGCTACAGGTTAGTGTTAATCTTTTTAGCATTTATATATAAAGATACAAATCCTATTTTGCTATTTATATTTTTATACACTAGTTATTAGTGTTTTTTAAGTTTTTCAAGTTTATTTATTTAATTTTTTTAACTTTTGTTTAATTTTAATGTTTCACTATAGTCAGTAGACACATATTTTTACTTAATATTTTATAATTAATAATTTTTAAACACGACACAACGTGTAACTTATTTACTAGTAATAATTATACTCATGTACACATAATATCTCCACACGAGAATACTCAGTGAGGCCCAGTATTCTTATCTTGAGAAATACATTAATAATTATAACAATAATAATAAAAATAATAATAATATGTTATTTTTGTTTTAATTTATAATTATTATTTTATTATTTGATATATTTTATTAATTATTTTTACAATATTTTGTATGCAACCTTGGATAGTATAGTATTTATTGTTTGCAATAATTGTATTCTTGTATTTTCAGTAATATATAATATTTACTAATTATTTATTTATCTTATAATAATATTTACTTTTGTTTTCTTACGTTTACCTATACATACTCATACTTATAATATAATTTAGATTTTATTTATCTATTTGTTTATTTAATTGTATCTGTGAATGTATGCTTTCATTCTTCTGACATGAATTATGTCGTCAGTTGTTTTATTGTTTAATGTTAGTTGGACTTAATAATTTAAATTATTTATTTTTTCAATTATTTTAAATGGCTCTTTATATTTGGAGGCGAGTTTTGGAGATTTTCCTACTATATTGAATGGAAATTTGATAAATATAGAGTCTCCTGGTTTGAATGTTATTAATTGATGCTTTTGATTGTCATATTTTTTTTTGTGAGTCTTGAGCAGTTTTGATTAAACATGGAATTTTGTCTCTTAGCCTGTTTAGTTCTGCTAGTGACTTTTTTATGTCATAAGGAATATAATTTGGAATTATTTTGTTATCAATTGGAAAGTAAGATTCAAACCCATGCATTAGAGTTCTAATGTTAATATTGATTGATTATTTTCATCAATATAGTTTTTAATAGGGTTGCATAACACATCATTTTTTTTTATAACAAAACCTTTTGTTTGTGGGTAATAACCTATTGAAAATATTTGTTTTATTCATAAATGTTCACACACTTTGCTAACCATTTAGTTTTTAAAATGAGTGCCTCTATCAGATGAGAATTTTCGGAAACAAACCCATTGTGATATTATTTGATTGAGCATTTACTGATTTTACAGCTTTAGTGAATATGAATTTGGTGTAATTACATGCTGCTACCAAAACATATTTTTTATTATTACTGGATGTCTGGATGTTAATGGTCATAAATAGTCAAACGTTAATCTATCTAAGGGTCCACTTGAAAGTGGTATTGGTTGTAATTGACTATAAGTTTTCCATTTATTTTTTTATTTATTTGACAATTATGGCATATTTTAATATAATGAGTTGTATCTTTTTTTAAAGTGGGCCAGTAATATTTGTTTTGTATTTTGTTAAGGGTTCGTGTTATTCCTGTATGGCTATTGGCTACCAATAATTCATGATTATAATAGAAACTTTTTCTGTTAAGGATTGTGGAACTACTAGTGGGTAAGTGCATTTTAAACTCCATAAATATATATTTAAATTTGTTTTAAGTTCTTCACATTTTATAATACAGTTGTATTATAGTCCGTGATTTCGTTATTCCGGTGGTTTTATTTCCGTGATTTTACGGCCATCCACTTGGTTTATTTTGGAATATTATAAAATACAAGTACCTATATTATACAACTAACAAATTATTGATATAGCCTGTATGACAGTATACCAACAAGTAAACCCCATTATTACCTACATCGTAATCCGAAATTCCGATCTTTAACCTTGAGACGTAATGGATTTCACTTGACGCAATCGTTTACTCGGCTTATAATGTTTGTTGTTCGTCTAGACTTTTAATCTAGAGGCATGTAGTTACCAAATAGGTACCATAGTAAGTATAAGTACAATAATCATACGTATAAATATAAATCAGTGACAACAATTTTAGTTGTGATTTATTGACTTGTACCTATAGTATACTAGTTGGTGTACCTTTACATGCAGGCATCATATAAAATAATATGTACCAATATTAAGCTATATAAATTATATGATGTATTAATGTGTAATTTGAATGTTTTTTTAGGATAATTACAAGGATCATTTCATTTTTTTTTAAACATTGCGCACCCATACCAGCCATTTCCAGTCAATAAAACTGAAAATTGATTTAATATATATATATTTTAAATTAATATTTTCTGTAGCTAGAAGTATTTATTTGAATAAATATAAATTATAAATGTGTGATTATGTAATGTATTTTGGATTCAAAAAATTACCAAAAACTTATGCCGCCGTGAATACTTAGTACAATTTAACATAGATTTAATAATTTCGCACAATTTTGGTTTTTGGTGCAACTCTTAAAAAATTTACCGTAGATACATGAATTTTTCACTGAATGTTTATATTAGCAGTTTCTATAGAAATATGACACCATATATATGCACCATAACATTTTCAAAATATGGGCTATTTTTCGAGCTATTTATAGGCATATGAAATGTTTGATAATTATTGTTTTTTTTTAAATTTATATTAATAAAAAATTTGTTTTATAATTTATAAAATTGGAAGTATTATAGTGTTGCTATCTCACGCGAAATCGTTTTGCGCTGAATTCCAATATACACTCTTTACACAAATTTTAAATATTTGGTTTTAACCAGGGCTTGCATTTGAAAAAAAAATATTGTTTTACGTTATTTACAATCAAAACGTTATACAAATTTTGAGTTTATCGTTATTCAAAATTTAAACGTTATTCAACTTTTGTGTTTATCGTTATTCAGAATTAAAACGTTATACAATTTTTGCGTTTAACGTTATTCATAATTAAAACGTTATACAATTTTTGCGTTTATCGTTATTTAATATTTAAAAGTATTTAGATACCTGTTTTAAAAGTACACAGGCCGCAATTTAAAAGTATATGACTATGACCTTTTTTGGGGACATAATTTCCCTATTCTGAGTTTTAAGTAGGTATTGTGTAATTTTATTTATTTAATTAAATGGGTTAGATAACCCAATTACATATTATTTACAAAATATAGAGTACAATGATACAGATTAAATTACAATATACATAGTTCGTAAAGAAATGGAAACAAAATAAATGATAAAACAGTATGATGATAATTAATCTTAAGTTATAAGTGATAATGTATTATTGAATTTAATAAATTGCCTAGGCTCTAAGGACTTTATTATAAAATAATAAATATAAAAAAAAAAAATCATGATCATTATTTTCAAATTTTGAACGTATTATTAGGTTTTTAAATGTTAAAATTATTTAGTAAGTTTTACAATATTGTGCTTGAGAATATCATTTAAGCAGGAATCTATGTTTCAAACATATTTTACTCTGATTGTTTTGACATACTTTGTCAACATTTATTTTATACCTTCCTACAATTGACAAAATAATCAGAATCTATAATTTATGTTGTTAAAAGTTAAATAATATGTATTGGCAATATAAAAGTGTGTACATAGCTAATATACTATAGAGTGTAGACAACATAGTATAATTTATACTATCTAAATATTATACTTATTAGTTATTACCATATTACCATTATTAAATAGAACATTCACAAATAACAAAATAAATACCAATGATCACCGAACACAATAGTTGAATAACTTGAATGGTATAAATTCCGACCGTAGTACAGATAGTACAGTACAATATTATCAGAGTATAATATAGTATATTATTAGCTATTGGTAATTAAATTATTCTATTAATACCTTCTTATTAAATTTTAAAATAAATCTAATACGGGATCTCCCGGATAGGCCGGATACGGGATAAAATTAATTCTTGGATCGAATAAATAATTGAATAATACTAAGTATTATTAAATAATTGGAAATTAATTATTTTGTTTAATGGAATACAATATATACCGTTTTGCGTTATGTTTTGTTTAATGATATATCATATATTTTGTTAAACGTTACGTTTTGTTTTGTGTTATTTATTTATTTATGTTTATCGTTTTTCGTTATAATTACGTTTACAAATTTCAATCGTTTTTTATCAAACATAACGTTATAATCATAACGTTATTATAACGTTTGCAAGCCCTGGTTTTAACACTTTCAAGTTTAAAGCAATAAATGTGTTTTTTGAATATAAATTTAAGAGTATGGGTTACCATTTTCAAATGTCATTGTAAAAATATAGCAGGAGCCTTGTATTAAATTTTCAAGCTTTTTACCCTACAAATAAAATTTTATTGATATTTATAGAAAAAAAACCTAAAAAAATGGAAACTGAAAATGTCCGTAAACAGCTCAAAATAAGTCAAAATATTTGAAAAATGTTATGGTGTATAGAAAATGCTTATATAAACATTCAGTCAAAATTTCATGTATCTACGGTCATTTGTTTTAGAGTTGCACCAAAAACCAAAATCGATTTTCTCAAAAACATATTTTGCGTTAAAATTCCCGTTTTCCCTTAATTTTTCTTTTGTTTTTCACATTACTGAGAAATTTTTACTTTTGACCCTCTTAAATACCAACTAGATTCTCTTTCCTATCAGAAAAGTTACTGTTGAAGAAAATCCAAGCTCTTTTACTGTCCTAAAATTTGTTGACGGACACAAAAAAAAAGTCAAAAAATAAAATAAAAACACACATCATTGTAAAATCAATACATTCATCGCTTCGCTCAGACTCTAAAATTAACTATAAAATCAGTCTATATCGAATAATAAGTAGCAGGTACATTATTATTTGTTAATGACTTAATGTTATATATGAACAAAATGTAAAAGTACCAAAAACCAAAATCGATTTTCTCAAAAACAGATTTTGCGTAAAAATTCCCATTTTTCCTTAATTTTTCTTTTATTTTTCATTTCGCTTTTGAAAACTACTGGAAAATTTTTAATTTTGACACTCCCCAAAGTACCAACTAAATTCACTTTCCTATCAGAAAAGTTACTGTTGAAGAAAATCTAAGCACTTTTACTGTCCTAAAAGGTGATGACAGACACAAAAATAAAAAAAAATTACAAAAAAAATACAATAAAAAAATTAAAAAAAGTTAAAAAAAACATTAAATAACTATTGAGAAAATTACCTCTCTAAAGTACCATCTTAATTCAATTTGCTAAATACTATATGATGAAATCGAAGCACTCCTTCTGGTAAAGGATAAAATAAACACTATTGTAAAACCACTAGCTTCCTCGCTCCGCTCAGAATTTAAAACATGCCTCATTGTAAAACCAATACATTCATCACTCTGCTCAGAATCTAAAATTGTGTTTAGTTAATTTGTTGTATAATATTGTTATATTAAATAGTATTTCTTAATTGTTTAATTTTTTAATTCGACATATTTTTAATTGAGATTGGGATCTATACAATTATTTTAATTTATTATTATTTTTTTTTTAGAATTTGATAATTTCTCTTATTAAAATTGTGTTGTTAATATCAATAATCTCTTTTAAAAACGTGAAATGTAGTCAAGAGTTAAACACTCAAATGATAACATCGTTTTTCTATTTACATTTATATAGGTGTTCGGAGTTAAATAGTAATTTACTCAACAATCAATTTATTTAAGAATTTTATTGTTCCTAATTTAAAAGCTATTTATTATAAAAATGTAATTGAAAATACATTAAAAGTAGATGTTAGGCTATTTTATTGGGCGTTTTTTGATGTTTTTCAGCTTTACAGCTTTGTAGTTAATTAACGATTGGAGATAAAGTTCTGAAAATCTTTACTGCACTTCTCCTAGCCAATGTGAATCTAACAAGACCCCAAACAACAAAATCCGTTCTCTAGTTTCAGAGATTGAACTTTAAATCCTTATAAAAAATAATTTTGTCTATGTACCGTTAATATTTTTAGATAGCTATAATAAAACCTTGTATTACATTTTTAAGACTAAACGCATAATTTTTTATTGACGTTTTAAGAAAAAAAAACTAAACTTAATCAAATTATACAATCCAAGCAAAGACCAACCAACGGGTAACCAAACAATTTTTTATTTATTTTTGTTTTCTCGATTGTTCTTAAAAAATACTGAGAATTTTCATTTTTTACCTCCCAAAAGTTCCAACTAGAAGCAATTTGCTTCGAAAAATCTCCTTCAAAGTTTATAATTTTAACATATTTTTCTACTAGAAAAATTGAGAAGTTGAAGTTGTACAAACATTTTCAAATATCTCACCTAAACGTCGTAAATTATTGGACTGGACAAAATAAAAATAAAATTGTAATTAATTTTCAAGCCCCCCCCCCCCCCCATTGAAAAATCCTGAAGGTTATCAGTCAGTGGCGACAACTTGTAGTGTGCGGCAAAATTTTTATTTGCAAAAATAAAAATATCACCGGAAAAAAATCCACATGTAAAAAAATCCCCAAAGCTAAAACCTAACTGTACTGTTGAATAAAATCCAAAATTCCCAAAGCAAATGCTTAAATATAATTGTACATCATAAAATAATAAATATACTCATAACGCTCTTTAAAATTAAAATATAATATAAAACCCTATGATATTGCCTAGATAAAAATCTTAACTTTAAATTTTATTATAAGTCAATTTATTCCAGTGGCGTATATATAAATAATTTTTGGGGTGAGCTATAATGCTATATAATATGATTGACTATTAAATGATACTCTAATCTTACAGAAAATGTAAACAAATTTGTTACTTATATAATAGTCGTCGAATCACCTCCCACTAAATATAAATAATTGCGGTGTTACCTATTATTTTTTTTCGTCTAGATAGTAGATAATGTTATTAGTTACGACTTTTGTTATAAAATTAATAATTGTAGTATATAATTACATATTAATACTTCAGTTAAAAAATCATTTAAGATGTTAGGATTCATATACAGGAATACGATTAATTTTAAAAATACTAACTCATTTATAATATTTGTCAAATTGAGATTCAACTTACTGTAGGTACTTTTAATTTTTATTACTAAAGGGTATACCTATCTGTTTTTTTCCATGGCAGTATCCAACTACACCGCTGAAAGGTCATTTTCTACGCTAAAAAGAATAAAAAATGTATTTACGACCAAATTTACTGGAAAAAAAATTCAACGCTTTGTCCATACTGTGTATTGAGAACCGCATCACAAACGAACTAAACTTTGACCACTTGGTAAAAGATTTTTCCCAACTAAAAGCTCGAAAAGAACTGCATTAAATCATTCGTATTCTTTATTTATAAATTGTAACTTGTAAGATTACCTATATGTAATACAATATATTTTGAATTAAAGTGTCAATTAATAATTATTCAACCATAATACCTTTGAATCATTTCTCACTCCCAGGAAGGCTATCCCCAATTATTACCCATTACTCTTCGATGTTAGCCCATTAAAATTATCTTTGGATAGCATTAGAAAAAAGGGGGTGGTTAACACTGAGTGTGCCTCAGGGTGCCGAGAAGGTTAATCCACCACTGTTAACTGTGCCTGTATAAAAGTAAATTTTCGATATATTAATTATTAATAAACTCAATAATTAAAATTCAAAAGTAAAATATCACAAGTCATAGAGCTAATTAATATTCATTTAAAATAAAATAGCGATAATCAACTCATACAGTAAGTTGTACCACTTGCACCCACGTCTTACACACTAGTGTGTATTAACATTTTTGTTCACGATAATAGGATGATACCGTGTAGTTCGTATTTTTTGAGAGAAAACTAGTAGGTTTGCCCCGAAATGCAATTATTTTTTTTTCTATAATTTTCAGTTGTCTTAAAATATTTATTATATTAGATAGGTACAATAACTAGGTATAATAATATAAATTATAATAAACTGTATTAATAGAGACCGATAAAAAATAGTCAAAATCCTGCGGCGTTGCGCACCGTGTACACTTCACGAAATATGATATTACAAACAATTTTCTTACCCTCGAGTATTCCAAGTTTGCAGCTGAACTTGAAGCTTCTAGATAATATTATTATCATGTTTTCATTAGACAACGTTTAACCTGCGGCACCCGAATAACGTGTCGACAGCAGATAATATTCGATTGAATTCGTCTGGTATATAATATCTATATCAATTCACGACGATCTGAAAAAGTTAAATTACAAGAAATGTAAACAGTATACTACTATAATATACAGACTATACAGTGTTATCCTACCTTCAAAATATAGATCATATTATAATAAAACGAATATATTATTACGAACTACGATATGTTTATATACGGGACGCATTAGTAAAGCTATATTATGGCGTGCACGTGCATCTTACGACTGCCGCAGTGACAGGAATTTATTATATTATCGCTGTATAATTATACCTAAGTATACAGGTACGATACAGAACTACAGACAATTTCAACAAAATATATAATATATTATAATGAAGATTTAATAACAGTCTCACAATATTATATACCTATTACAATAGTCCCGTCTTATAGCACCGTCGTACTGTCCTGGGTGAACAAAGTAATTTTTTATTGCGTTTTGTATATTATAACATATTGTATTATTTTTTTTTATAGTCAGTTTAGTGTACGCCTAAAAATAATAAGACGAGGGTCCGTGTCGCAGGTTGCAGCACCTCGATTTTCAAATATTCAAGTCGAACAGTTATTGATCGAAAAAAAACGGCGGGGATTCCACGTATTTTTTTTCTTCTGTAGATAGCTTAATTTATTGTTTGTCCAGACGTTGTTGTAGTTTTTTGTCTTTTAAGAGTAAAACGTGTTTGACTATAGTATAATACCCATTCATTTTTTTTACGATAGTAGTTTGTATGTATATATACGCCGTCCCTGCACTCATAGATATTTTTTTTTTCCGTTTGAACCGACAGCAGAGGAGGATCTGTGTGAACACTACTATTCCTCTGCTGCCATCGTTTATTAATGTTTAATAAAAACGTTAATACATGCACATTCTTAACACATAACTAATTATGGTTGCTTCACCTTGAAAATAAACATTAATACAATATATACAATACAATGCAATACAATGCGATACAGTAAATAATAAAGTCAGTCAGTTGGAGCGGCTGCCACTGCATTCGCTCTTCGTTCGGTCTCAGCTATCCTTTTATCATGCTCCTTGCAGCTTAAAATGTTGTCAACCATGTCATAAAAGGACTGAGTGGCACATTGGGAGGCAGCCCGTAGACGGTCGTTCTCGCTGAACGGGACATCAGAGGGGCCGCACAACAAATCCTGGACGTCTCCCGGGGTTATATTTCGGTTACCAACAAACATCTTCACTGGCAGCCGAAGCGGATCCCAGTAAGCACAATCAAATATCGTGTGTTCCGCAGTGTCCTCAGGGTGTTGGCAGTACAGGCAAGCCGCATCAGGGGCGCGCTTCATCCTGTGTAGGTAGTACCTGAAACACCCGTGTCCCGTAAGGGCCTGCGTTACATGAAACGTGAGGTCTTTGGGGCATCTTTTCGTCCATCTTATCAGGTCCGGAAGAATCGTGCGCGTCCAGGCTCCTCTAGCGCCCCGACTCCATTTGTTCGACCAGGCAGCAAGCAAGATGTCTCGCTCTGCTCTCCGGATCTCATCCTTTGAATCAGCTCTGTCCGGATCGTCGAGTTTACTTCGGACTCTTTTGCGTTCCGAAGCAAGAAGATCACCCGGAGGAGTTCCCACCAGGAATAAGGCTGCCTCAGCCGAGACTGTGCGGTACACCCTCGTGACTCTGAGAGCCGCAATCCTCTGTGCCCGGATCATAAGGTTTCGACAGATAGCGTACTTTCATGCTCTTTCCGCCCACGTTGGACAGGCGTACAGCAGTCTGCTGTTCACCACAGACATTAGCAGCGTTCTCTTAGACTGTGAGGGTCCTCCAAGGTTGGGCATGAGCCGTCCTATAACCAGCGCTGCCTGGGACGCCTTCCCCGAAACAGTAGTGAAGTATCCACTGATGTGAGTCCAGATGGAGTCCCAGGTATCGCAACTTCCTTAACAAAGGAACTGTGTGACCCCCTACAACGAATACCGGATCCCGATATGCCCACTTCTTAGTCAGCATGATGGCCTCTATCTTTTGCCGTGCTAGTTGAAGTCCGTGAGCGCCTACTCATAGATATTTAGATATATTATGTTTACCAATGTACCATATATGCCCAGACGTAGTATAGTAATGCAATTATCGGGACGATCTTTCTGAGAAAAAAAACACCCCACAAGTGTTTTGTAGATGACAACGATTGTAGTATGGCTGCAGCTGCCCTACAAGTGGTTAATAAGGCGCTACCTTATTAATAAACCGAAAAAAAACCCTATAACAGTATACACTCAAAGCCATATTTTTTTAAAGCCTCCCTCCCCAATGAAATATTTATATAATTTAAAAAAAAAGTCTTGAATTATCTGTTGACTGTTTACAATTAATAACATTACACCACCTAGCTACAAATCAAAAATAATACAACAATTATACATTTATACCCAATAATAGATGCGAATCATAGCGTCGCATGTCTTAAGTCTTTATAGTAAGTTTATGCCAAGGCTGGGCAAGTTAATGATTTTTTTAAACTCAGTTAAGTTAAGTTAATAAGCATCAGTAACAAAAAATTAAAAGTTAAAAGTTAATTTAATTATAGGTTAACTCAGTTAATAAAAGTTAATACACACTTTTTGTTAACTTCTTATAAAGTTAAAGAAAGTTAATTTGTTTGTACAACGCTTGCGTACTTAATTATTTTCCAACCCAAAACTAAATAATTATAGACTTTAGTGTTTATACCTACTTTATACAGTAACATATAAGTTAGATTCGAGTGATATACATTTTTAACTTTAAACAATTTACGGTAAATATTTTTTGACATGAAAACGAAATAGACTGAAATATTAAAATATAATAAAATTAAAAACAAAATAAATTAACTTCACTTACTTCTTAAAGTGAAAAATTAACTCATTAATTTCATGTTAATTAAAAAAAAATTTAGTAAGTTAACAGTTAAGTTAATGAAAAGCCAAAAGTAACTAGTTAAGTTAAAAAGTTAAAATAAAATTAACTTTTTAACTTAACTTTAACTGTTTTGAGCTGTATACGAGCAATTTCAAATTTAAATTTTATAGGTTTTTTTTTTCTATAAATATCAATGAAGTTATATTTGTTGGGCCAAAAAGCGTGAGAATTTAATATAAGGCTCCTGAAATATTTTTACAATATCAGTTGAAAAATATAAAAAATATATAGGCACAATTTTTTTTATAATCATTTAAATTTTAAAGTTTGAATTTCGACGAAATTTATCGAATTGAGAATTTACAAATTATTAATAGTTAAAATATTATAAAATGTTCAACTTTTATAACCAAGGATTAAAAATTTAAAACAAAGTTCCATGGAAGTAACTAATTTTGTTACCAAAAAATCTAAAAAATACATTAACACAGTATATTTTCATAGTTGTTTTAAGTTCAAATTTGGACGAAATTACATAATAAAAACCAAGAATAACTATTCTAGTTATTTTGTGGTATTTTTATAATATTGATATTTATCTTACCGGCTACCCTACTGCTAATTACTAATAACAATATATAAATAGGTATATTGTAAAATATCTTCACTGACAAACCGTCACCGCTCAGAATCGTTTTTCGTATACAATGATATTATATCATTGAATTCAAATATTTTAATACCATACATTATACAGTGACCCATCTTAAACCTAATGTACAACAGCAAGCGACATCCATTTACCTGTTTTTTCAAATTGTATTTACGTTTTCTTTTACGATAATAAGAACCTGTATAATATGTTCTCCCGTAGTGACCCGCTTGATTTATGCGTTATCGTCATGTAGGCATGGGTAAGCATGTATAATATTACACTCACAGATTTCATGGCCGATAAGTATATTTTATTATTATGTGTTGGACATCGTATTATATAGAGTACGTCTGGCGTCGGGAACCCTACGACGTCTCTTTATTTTAATCAAATAGGTACCAAAAACTACTTAGTGGTTAGCTATTTAGTTTATAATCTTTTAGTCGATATAGATTTTCTTTGAAATTAATAAATTAAATAACGAAAACAATTTGGTAGACGCAAGAGTTTACACATCATCAAAATATCCATTCATGTATATATAGATATTATACTATATACCTATGAGTCTTCGCATTAGAATATTATTACACTAAACCATTCGACATTTAGATTTACGTACACGATACATTTATGCGTCAGACATTGTGTACGATATAGGCAGTACGACACCTATTAAGAATATTGTAGATGTCAAGACGTAAATTATTTATAAGGCTTAATCGTAATTAATTATTATGAAGACCAGAAAAAGAACATATTATAATGTATAAATTATATTGAAAAAACATTGTAAGGCGTATCCCATGATTTTAGATGATTTAAAAATATTATAAGTGCAGGCTTGGCGCAGCGCATTGGCTGCTATCAGTCGCGGAATGTGACTGAGAGTAAGTAATGCCTGCTGCTACTAGCTCCCGGATGGGTGACCACCCGGGTTCGTAGTAGTAAAAACCTTGCCACACATACACGTGTTTGCTTACCTTCCGTAACAATTGTAACAACACCTTACTGCATCAACTTTACCAACTAAAGTTCATAATCCCCTACAACAGCTAATGGCTATAGTCGCCTGGCTTAAGTTCAACAATAATAAAAAAAAAATATCATAAACTATATTTTATTATAGTATAAACAATTATTTTTATTTTTATTATTATTATTTGTGTGAAAGGAGTGACAACGTTAAACTTTTAAATGGAAATATGTTTTTAGGAGAATTAAATTAAAATCTAGGTGGTACTTTTGGTCAAAATTGAAAAAATAATCAAGAAAAACAAAAAAGGGAAAAAAAGTGGTAATTTTATTTTTTTGGCGTAACTCGAAGATAACCGCTGACCTATGAAATGTTCACCAAATATTTATATTAGCATTTTCAATGAATAGTTACAATACAATCTTGAAATATTTTGACTTTCTTTAAGATAGTTATAACATTTTCGAAATTCGTAAATTTTTTTAAAATTATTCTTTATATTATTTTTCTTACTTAGTAAAAAAATTTACTCAATGTTTTTTATAGACATTTGAAGTTCTATTTTTGATAAAATTAGTTTTAGAATTTGAGTGGAACAATGTGACACTGTGTACACGATAAGTAGTTGAAACAATGGTTCGATTTTCAATTCAGTATCTTGTTCGATGGGAAAGTGAATTTTGTTGGTGCATTGGGGGGGGGGGGGGGGTGGTCAAAATTTAAAATTTCCAATAGTTTTCAAAAGCGCCCGGAAAAACAATATAAAAATTAAGGAAAAACGGGAATTTTTACGCAAAATCGGTTTTTGACAAAAACGAATTTTAGTTTTTGGTGTAACTACATGCATTTTTCACCGGTTGTTTATATTTGCATTTTCTATATACGATAAAATTTTCAAAATATTTTTATTTGTTTTAAACTGCTTAGAAACATTTTCTGGCTTCCAATTTTATTAGTGTTTTTTTCTATGAATGTCAATAAAACTTTATTTGTTGTATAAAAAAGCTTGAAAATTTAATACAAGGCTCCTACTATATTGTTACAATGACATTGAAAAATATTAAAAATCCTTAGTCACAGTTTTTATTTAAAAGCATTTAAAGTTCAAATCTTAACAAAGTATGGAAAAATCACGAAAATTAGCAAATGAGGAAATTATATAGAAATCTTGTATTACATTTTCAAATCTTAGATTTAAAAAGAAAATTTTTTATGAATTCTCAACTCAAAATATCACGAAAATTAGCAACTTATTTTGAGTTGGGAATTCATAAAAATTTTCTTTTTAAATCTAAGATTTGAAAATGTAATACAAGATTCCTCATAAGTTTTTCTACCCTTATCAAAAAAAAAAATGTCTACAAGCAAATCAATAAATTAAATTTTTATGAATTTCATTTTTACAATATTGGATATTCACTCAATTTCTCATGTAGTGGTTTTTTTATTTTATTGTTATTCAAAAACCAATAACTGTATATACATAAAAATTTTACTGAATGTTTATATTTTCATTTTCTATACACCATAAAATTTTGAAAATATTTTGACTCTTTTTTTGGGCTGTATACGGACATTGTCAGTTTTTAGTTTTTTTAGTTTTTTTTTCTATAAATATCAATACAATTTTTTTTGTTGGGTAAAAAATCGTGAAAATATAATGCAAGGCTCCTGATATATTGTTAAAATAGCAGTTAAAAAATATATTGGCACAATTTTTTTTTATAAGCATTGAAAGTTCGAATTTTGACGAAATTTATCAAATTTAAAATTTAATAATTATTTTGTAGTTAAAAATTTATATTCTTACCTTTAAATTTTATAAGAGGTCAATTCACATACATTTTAAAATTAACGGGGCTAAATTTATCTGCTGAATCAATAATATTATTTTATTGCAGACCGGTACCCAGTTATTGTTCACCTTTTTAACATAGTTCAGATGGTACGTATAGGTACAGTTGTATCATACTATCCATTGTCAAATATATTTAAGACTTTAAGGTCGTTACACCTGCATGTTTTGTCACCGTGTTACACACGTACGACATAGATAAAACGCGTTTACGCAGTCTGAGTATAATTCGCTCAATTTAAGTTCTAGATAGCAGATAATAATAATATACAATAAACCCATATTTTTCTACAATCTACACTATATTATATGCTCATTATTATATATTTTATTGTTACTACAATGTCTATAATGACATGATATATGTATCACGTATGTTTATGTTTATTTACGTAGTAAGTACGCACGTTACTAATTTACTATATTAGTACTTAGTAGTCCGTATTTTGTGAAATTTGATTAATACATAAATACATTAAAATAATGTGATTTTGATATTTGTTATCAAATACAAAAATAGGCTATTATACATTTTTCTGGGGGCCTTGGTGATCGACACCCCCCACCGGTTATTGCGCCACTGAATTTAGACCGTCCGGTGTCTATGAAGACATTGTAGAAATTCGCTAGACTAAACCGGTGTAAAAAATAATGCACCGGGATGTTTGGACCATATCATTTACATGGTTCATTATCCCGGCGCGGGATAATGTGAGATAATTTTAAACCGGTTTAGTCTAGCGAATTTCTATATTATATCTGGTGTTCAGGGCCCGTTATAATATTATTATTATATCAAGTAAATAATATTATGTCATCGTCCAGACCGGGTAGTCTGGCGTGGGGTGGAGCAGTTGGCGGTTTAGTCGTCGAAGTTAGTTAAAGCGAACAACCAGAGAGCGCTCATGCGTGGTGCTTACACAGAATAGATAACATTATTTTAATCCAACTGTTGCCGGCCACATCATGGGTTATGGTAGATAAAAATTAAAAAACACATCACTTCGCCGGTCACCACTTGTTAGTTGTCATCGACCAACAACAAGTGATTTTCGTATAACGTCACACTACAGACGGCCACTGCAGAGCACAACATACGTCATCTGTGCATCCAAGACCGTAGTCTCTTAGGCCGTGGCTATACACAGCGTATTCCGCTACATTTTCGTCAAATTAAAAATTCATTGGTGTTCGGAGCATCATCTGTACACGACGGGCGAATACGCTGTGGCTAAAAACGACGTTCGGCATGCGTTTAAGGAGTAAGGACCAAGTACCAAGGCGTTAGTCCTTTCATCTGTCGTCGACTACTCGGTTGCGGACGTGCCAGCAAAACTTTGCAGTTCCTCGCCGTTGATCAACAACTTCACTACGACAGATAAATTACTGGTAACGATGCAGAACGTCAGTTAGCTTGTCTTTTATTATTACTATTATTATTATTATTAAAATTTTGGCGATCCATCCGACTATGATTGGTTTTCATTCTCTGTTTGGTTGATCTCAAACCAGAGACACCTATCTGCCTATCCCGTCTCTGTCGTATCCGGGACTGTCAATTTTGCACTCGTCTTGCATTGTTTAAGACTCGACACAATCATCTACGGACCTATCGCGTCGCCTGGTCAGCGTTCATGTTGCGTACGTTTCTAGTTTCTAAATAAGATGGCTACTATTCGTTTTTGTAAAGGTTCATGGGTATTTTTTATTGACAAGAATCAGTGGTCATCGATGGTGTGTAGGTATTCAGAATTGTATTTCTCCCCGTTTTTAGATATTATATTACATTATTATTATGCATGAATACTTGAATATATAAGAGAGCGCTACACCTGCAAGCGTTCTCTCTGTCTTACAAACGCAAAAAATTGAAACTGTACGCTCAGCAAATCACATTTAGCTCAAGTATTACTTTCTTGATTTTTAATTAAGGAAGTATGGCAATTTTAAAATTTCAAGATTTTGTGTTGAATAGGAAAATAATAATAATGTAACACAGTAATAATGAGTAGGTGGGTAATTAAGCTAGTTTTAATATAAAATATTAGTGAGAGAGATCCGTTATCACACTCAATTTGAATCCACACAAACGTCGGCGTGAACAGTCTCAAAATTTCTATTTTTTAACTTTTCTCCTAAACCATGATAGTTAGAAAGTTTGTTGATAGCTCATTAAAAAGGAATTATCAATTAGATACAAAATGTGAAGTTAAAAATTTTTAAAAAAATTATTTTATTTTTAACTGTTAAAAAAATAGTTATTTTTTGCTATATTTTCATTTAGATAGATCTCTGAAACTGGTAAACGGATTTTGTTTTTTGGGGTCTTGATAGATTCACATTGGCCAGGAGAAATGTAGTAACGATTTCCAGAACTTTATCTTCAATTCTTAATTCTCTACAAATCTATAAAGCTGAAAAACATCATAAAACGCCCAATAAAATGGGTTTTATTTTTTTTTAAAGCTTTGTAGTGAATTAACTATTAAAGATAAAGTCTTGAAAATCTTCACCGCACTTATCCTAGCCAATATGAATCTAACTAGACCCCAAACAACAAAATCCGCTCTTCAGTTTCAGAGATCTATCCAGAGCCCTGAACTTTCTATTAACCAGAGTTTAATTGAGATTGAGCCCGGCAACTTAGGCCATTAACTGATTTGTTTTTTCATAGGTTGTTTGTAGGTTGTTAGTAGAGGAGGGGAGAGGGTTGGAAATATGTTTTGTATGTGTGGCAAGGATTTGTTGCTAAAAACCCCGGGTGATCGTTATGTACACTCAGTGCGTATCCTTAGTTGAGTGCATGCGCGGCTAGAACACCAAGCCACTAATTAATTTTTGTTTCTACTCATAATATGAATAAATGCTGTTAAATGCTTATTATAAGTTATTTAATATTTAAAACTACAATGAGCAATACACTTAAACAATTTTTTTTTTTCAATTTTATAGGTTAGAGTTTACATTTAATATTTTTTTTTATTAAAGTACTAACATAATTCCTTGCATAATACTTATCAAAGTATTAAGTATTTAATTTAAACATACATTTTCATTTTTATATATTTTGAATAAAATTAATAATTTTTTTGTGTTGTATTACAGATATTTACATAATTTGAGGATTTTGATTGAAAACTTGGATGTACTATGTTGAGTCATCAAAGGGGAGTAAGACCACATATTGAATTTAGTCGCAGCATTAAAAGAGATATCGATATAACTGATACAAATAAAAATTATGCAAGAACTAAAAAAACTAATAAAGATAGAAAATCAATGCAAAATACTACTAAAAAAGAGAAAGTTGTAACAGTTAAATCTGTGGATATTGGGTTACCAGGTACAAGAAAAAAAAGAGCTCTTAAAGAACAAATTGAAACTTTTGTTGAAGGAATGACTCCATTAAAAAAGTCTAATACCCAGCAAGATACTTTAAATAAAGGAAAACTTGATGAAATACAAAAAGTAAAATTTGTTTAATATCTTTTATATGCTTTTTATTACTTAATTTTACCAGGAGTTTAAATTAGTTGGTATTGCCTAATAATTGTTCGGGCAGTAAGAAATATTAGTTAGAAATTCACTCGAATTTTTAAACTATCGGAGCTAAACGTGTCTGCAAAGCGTACAATTTGGTATGCTACACACTTGTAAAAGGGAGACAACTAATGTCGGTGTAAGGTCCTCTTAAGTAAAAATTCTTAATTTAAAATTTTGTTTTTAACGATGATTACTTATTATTGATTGACCAAAGTTAAAAGTTGTTACTTCATTATACAAAAATACTGTATACATCTATTATTATTGCAGTTACAATTAAATTAAATTTCAGATGTTCGATTAATGAAGTACTTTACTTCACTTTATAACTCAATATATTTAATTTAATTCAATTTTAGTAGTTGCTCGATATTTTTCATAGGATTGATAAATGTAGCATTGAAAATAAAATCTTAGCTAAACCATAGCTATTTATACTAATATAATATGTTTTCAAAAAGTAATGTTTTGTTTTATTACATATTTTAGCATTCGCAATCAAAAACCAAAGAAGTTGTAACTACTAAATCAAGTGTATCAGTTTTAAACCATCTTACAGATGAAGAGGAGAAAGCAACTTCAAATGATTTAAACCCATCACCTGTGTATGTTTATAAAATTCATATAAATCTATGCTCTGTCCAGTGATTGAAACCGCAGATTCTGCATCGCCCTGCTATTGAAACCCGTTTCCCTATAGTAGGGTGTTGCGCAGAAAAATGGATTTTGATTGACCCACTCAGTGTTATGTTGCTGGACAGAGGAAATGTAAGTCATATTAATTAATATTGATATTATTTTTTGTTAATTTAGTAATATTGAAGTTGAGCCATTAGATAAAGACTCACCAGTGATTGTTGGAGATAACTTAGGTGTATACTATGGAGATGAACAAGCCACAACTTATGGTGCAAAAGTAAGTTATTCAAATGCATATAAAAATATATAGGTATATTTTTTTTTTATAGTATAATCAATATTAGGTTGAATTTTTCTAACCATAATATTAATTTGTGTATAACACAATATTACAATCAAGCCAAAGAAATAAATTTTATTTTTATCATTATAAATAACCTATAAAGGTAAACAAAATAATTACCTATTAATAGTTTGTGATGATCAAACAGATTATCCTATAACTTATAAAATATACTATGTATAAATAAATTATTATATTAGTAGTTAATAACAGCTTTCTTTAAATATTTAAAATAAATTGTTCTTATTGTAATCAAATCTTATTCAAAAATTAAATGTCTATATTTTAATTATCTTAAAAATTATCATAGTTACCAAGTTCGTTTCACATTCTCGCCAGTTTTAATTAATCAATGTTTTGTTCTTACGTTAAATTTGAGTTTTAATTCAATTCCATCATCCCATAACGTTAATATTTTGATATGTAAACATTTATAATACCTATGTTTGGATTTGTAGTATTTAAAATAATCAAATTACTAAAATATTATACATTTTTAGTTTATTGACATGTGTGGTTTTAAAAGAGCAATGAAATATTATGCACATTTTAAAGGATGGAATTTACGTTCTGATGTAGTGCATATTGTTAATAAAACCAAGGAACCGGAACCAGAACCCAAAGTTGATAATGACACATATTCTTTAAAAACTAATCCTCCTGAAGTATGTATAATAACTGTAAAAATATTGTAAAATAATTTAAATTAATTTCCATTTTTAGATTATGTATTTTATATTAAAAAGTTTTTTAAAGATCATTTTATTTTCAAACTATATTTTTGTAACTATAATTAATAATACGTTTTTGTTAATGTTAGTTATTTAGAACTATATATATTCTAAATTCTATGGCTCTAGGCCTACCACTTCTCCAAAAACTTTCATTAAAAACTTGATGAAATACCAAAAGTAAAATTTGTTTAATATCTTTTATATGCTTTTTATTACTTAATTTTACCAGGAGTTTAAATTAGTTGGTATTGCCTAATAATTGTTCGGGCAATAAGAAATATTAGTTAGAAATTCACTCGAATTTTTAAACTATCGGAGCTAAACGTGTCTGCAAAGCGTACAATTTGGTATGCTACACACTTGTAAAAGGGAGACAACTAATGTCGGTGTAAGGTCCTCTTAAGTAAAAATTCTTAATTTAAAATTTTGTTTTTAACGATGATTACTTATTATTGATTGACCAAAGTTAAAGGTTGTTACTTCATTATACAAAAATACTGTATACATCTATAATTATTGCAGTTACAATTAAATTAAATCTAAGATGTTCGATTAATGAAGTACTTTACTTCACTTTATAACTCAATATATTTAATTTAATTCAATTTTAGTAGTTGCTCGATATTTTTCATAGGATTGATAAATGTAGCATTGAAAATAAAATCTTAGCTATAACATAGCTATTTATACTAATATAATATGTTTTCAAAAAGTAATATTTTGTTTTATTACATATTTTAGCATTCGCAATCAAAAACCAAAGAAGTTGTAACTACTAAATCAAGTGTATCAGTTTTAAACCATCTTACAGATGAAGAGGAGAAAGCAACTTCAAATGATTTAAACCCATCACCTGTGTATGTTTATAAAATTCATATAAATCTATGCTCTGTCCAGTGATTGAAACCGCAATTCTGCATCGCCCAGCTATTGAAACCTGTTTCCCTATAGTAGGGCGTTGCACAGAAAAATGGATTTTGATTGGCCCACTCAGTGTTATGTTGCTGGACAGAGGAAATGTAAGTCATATTATTTAATATTGATATTATTTTTTGTTAATTTAGTAATATTGATGTTGAGCCATTTGATAAAGACTCACCAGTGATTGTTGGAGATAACTTAGGTGTACGCTATGGAGATGAACAAGCCACAACTTATGATGTAAAAGTAAGTTATTCAAATACTTACGTATAATCAATATTAGGTTGAATTTTTCTAACTATAATATTAATTTGTGTATAACACAATATTACAATCAAGCCAAAGAAATAAATCTTATTTTTATCATTATAAATAACCAATAAAGGTAAACAAAATAATTACCTATTAATAGTTTGTGATGATCAAACAGATTATCCTATAACTTATAAAATATACTATGTATAAATAAATTAATGTATTAGTAGTTAATAAGAGCTTTCTTTAAATATTTAAAATAAATTGTTCTTATTGTAATCAAATCTTATTCAAAAATTAAATGTCTATATTTTAATTATCTTAAAAATTATCATAGTTACCAAGTTCGTTTCACATTCTCGCCAGTTTTAATTAATCAATGTTTTGTTCTTACGTTAAATTTGAGTTTTAATTCAATTCCATCATCCCATAACGTTAATATTTTGATATGTAAACATTTATAATACCTATGTTTGGATTTGTAGTATTTAAAATAATCAAATTACTAAAATATTATACATTTTTAGTTTATTGACATGTGTGGTTTTAAAAGAGCAATGAAATATTATGCACATTTTAAAGGATGGAATTTACGTTCTGATGTAGTGCATATTGTTAATAAAACCAAGGAACCGGAACCAGAACCCAAAGTTGATAATGACACATATTCTTTAAAAACTAATCCTCCTGAAGTATGTATAATAACTGTAAAAATATTGTAAAATAATTTAAATTAATTTCCATTTTTAGATTATGTATTTTATATTAAAAAGTTTTTTAAAGATCATTTTATTTTAAAACTATATTTTTGTAACTATGATTAATAATACGTTTTTGTTAATGTTAGTTATTTAGAACTATATATATTCTAAATTCTATGGCTCTAGGGCTAGTGCTCTCTTTGTGGCCCGAGTATAAATGCCATGGATCTAGGGTTACCACCTCTCCGGGTTTCACCAGAGTAATCAAGTTTTACATATAAATCTACAGGCTAGAGATTCAATGAATTATTTTCCCGGGTCGTCATAAAATTTTAGTATATTTATATAATTGTACAACGTGTTACAGGGGAAGTGACCGGCCGACGTCTTATGAAAGTATACCAAAAACGATGAAAACATATCCTTTAAAATTTTTTTTTTATCAAAGCCAAATACCTATTACACATTTTTTCATGTATCTTTAAAACTTTTCAAGATTTTGTCATAATTTTTATTTTATTTTAAAGCTATTTAATTGTCCTATCAACCAACATACACAGTTAAACCAGAAATTTGCAAATTATTTTTATTAAATTTAAAAAATAAACATTTTTTCAAAAAAAATTAATATTTTTTAAAGTATTTTTCGAATAATTTAGTATTTAGTATTTACTACAGGTTTTTTTTTAAATGTTAAAGTTTTTTAATTGAATACAAATAATTTGCACATTTCTGGTTTCATTGTGTATGTTTTTTAATAGTACAATTAAATAGCTTTAAAATAAAAACAAATCGTGTCATAAAGTTGAAAAGTTTTGAAGATGCATAAACAAATGTGTGATAGGTTTTTTTTTGATGAAAAAAAAGTCAATTACTAAACTTTAGAACTTACTAACTTAAAAAATGAAAAAATTAAACCCACTCTTTAAAGGGTGCTTATTTTTTTCATTATTTTTGGTATACATTCATATTATGATGTCGACTGATCACTTACCCTCAGAGCACATTGTATATTATAGTTTGTCAAATGTTTGTAAAGCAACGAATAATATAAAAAATATTTTAATTATTATAATATTTTCATATTTCCTAAAAATAACACTTGTTGAACTCGTGTCTTCTTTTATGGGAAATATGTGGAGTAATGAAAGAAATTTAAATAAAAAACATATTTTTTATTTTTTAATAATAAAATATGTGATTATATAATATTTTTTTGCATTTTATTATTTATATTTTCACTTCATAAACTAAGCTATACATTACAAAACGACGTATCTTTGGATAATAACCTTTTTTCTTTTGCTTATCGGCCCAGATTTTTTTAGTAGTTGCTAAAATTAAAAAAAAAAACTAAAATGTTTATTTAATACATTTAATAATATTATTTTGTTTATGCTTATTATATACATTGACATGATTGATTAATTGTTCTCAACAGTTTGCCAATACAATAATAATTTTTTTTTGCAAAATAGTATGCACTATGCACATAATATCGGGAAGGGAGGGATACCATTAATATATATGTAAAAAAATTTTTATTGTTATATTCCATAAAATAAATCATTATACCATGTTTTTATGGGAGGGTGGTATAACATAAGAGTAGGTATGTGATATTATTGGTGGGTAACATACTACATGCGTTTAGTTTTTTGGTAGGTAGCACACTACACGAGTATATATGCTATAAATTATAAATAATGATAATATATTATTTAATCATTTTAAAATAGTTAAATTTTAAAATTGTATTCAAATATATATAATAATTAATAAAAAAAACATTATTACTCTATCAGTATATTCACACAAGTGGTATATTAACTTATAGAGTTTTAATGTTTTTAATATAATTTTGAGAAACAACTTTTTTTCAATATTAACTTATAGTTTTTAGAATTGGTATTGGGTTTATTCAAACTTAATGTACATACA
Source organism: Metopolophium dirhodum (assembly GCF_019925205.1). Lineage (NCBI taxonomy): Eukaryota > Metazoa > Arthropoda > Insecta > Hemiptera > Aphididae > Metopolophium > Metopolophium dirhodum. The sequence goes on from NC_083561.1 coordinate 44,102,581, forward strand.
TATTATATTATTATTATATTATTCATACTAGAGCACTAGAATACGAGGATTTCATGAAAACACTATGCCCAGTACCAGCAAAAGTGTTTATTATCAAGATTTTGATGTAAATAGCGAACTATTTTGTGAAGAGACTATACCAGGTAGTCCAACTAGTACATCAGAAGAGCAAAATAATCAAGAAGAAAGAAAAAAAGCTCCTCAAGAACTCTATGAAGAAAGAGAAGCTGTTATAGCCATATATGCCAAGAATCACTCTTTAAATAAATCAAATACTTTGATGGGTGCTACTAAAGAAAAAAAGATAGAAATATATACTAATATTTTTCATAAGTAATTTTATTGTATTAATAGAATATAATATAGATTTAAGAGGTTGGACAAAATATAGTGGATCTGTGTTCAGCAATTAAAAGTTAATGCTGTTAGCTGTAATATAAGAGTAAAGGTGAGAACATTATCTGTGTTCTCTCATTAACATTTTTACAATATTTTGTAATCATGACCATTTTTAAATATTCTTACTTTATATCAATGGTTTTTAACCTTTTTGAAATTATGACACATTTTATCTTTTCAATTTGTCAATTTGTTTTATGTTCCACTTACGTAAAGCGTTTAGCTATACTACAGTAATATTAAGTTCTTTATCTTTAGAGAATGCTTCACAGGAATTTGTTGTCTCCGTCTTACAAGTGTATAACAGTTAGAGTGAATCGACTTACTATACAACTTGATGTTAAGAATATTATCTGTGTTTATATGTGGTTTTTTTAGTATAGTTCAATTTGGTATCTAGTTTCACATGTGTAATAGTTATAGCGTAAATTAAAAAACTCATAAACCACTTAAAAACTGAACTATTGTAAAAAAAACCACATAAAAACACAGATAATGTCCTTACCATCATGTTTCATAATAGGTCGATTCACTCTAATTTATAAATTAATGAAATTAAATGTGATCTGCTGAGCGCAAATTTGAAATGTTATGCACTTGTAAGATAGAGACATCAAATGCCCGTGTAGCGTCTTGGAAAATGAATGAGATGCAGACATGGAGGGTTCACCATTCTCTTAAGGGTATCAAGGCCGGTGTGTTTTTTGTACAAAAACATGTCTTACAGGAAAACCTCTCATACCTTGCAGAACAGTTCGGTTTTGTTAATTTTTTTTATTAAAAAGGAAACATTTTGCAGGTCTAATCAAAGCCCGATTTTCAAAATTATAACTATAGAAGCTAAAATATGTATTTAAATAATGCACAATATTTTTATTTTTCAAATGTAGTTTTCTAGAACTATTTAAAACAAATAAAAACTGGTTTTAATCTGACCTGAAAAAAGTTCTCATCTTTCAAATAAAAAAAATTATTATAATTCAACTTATCAACGAGGCATGCAAGATTTTCCTGTGAAGTCACTTTTGTTGATATAATAGACTGTATCGGGCATTAGATCAGAAGGAATGTATTTTAACTAAGGTCGCAACTAAAATATAAAATATAATTTTCAAATTTTATAGAATCTCGGAAAATTGGAAAAACCGGCATTGACTTCCTTAAGAAAATTATTTTACTGTCTTAAAACTGTACTGTTTTTTTTTTTTATTAATTTATTAATTAAAATGCCTTCAAACAGTTAAATAATATTAGTGCATACTAACTGATGAATGCTACATTAATATCCCATGGTTAAATGTAGAATTTTATTTTTAAGATTGTCTGTGTCCCATTTATTTTCATATTACATTAATTTATTGTAATAAATTGTAATTTTAAACATTTTAGTTTTATCAAAAACTATGGAGATGGAGATGGATTTCAACCTAATTGTGATCTAGTAACTGCTAAAGTATGTTATATTCATACTAAATGTGTAAACAATGGAATAGAAACAGAACATGTTTTAAAGAGTAAGTAACACAGTTGTAGATATACTGGTTTCACAACTTTATGAAATAAATGGACCCTCTTATAATTGCATTTTCATCATTTATAATAAGAATGAAGAACTAGTGAGCACCTTGTGAGAAATTTTTAAAATATTTACTTAAACAACCATGGTCTGTACGACAGTTTTATGGTTTGCCGCTAGGGTTCATTGCAATCTAGTTCTATGGTGAGCCTTATTGCCTGACATACTGAATGTTCCATGTCTTTTGAGCAATTTAAAATTTGAGTTGTGCAACCAGTATATCTACATCCGTGGTAGAAGTTACAATATATTTCGAGTTATTTTTGAAAAATGTATAATATTATTATTGAATGTACTCACAAAAATAGTAAAGCTGCTTGAAAACCCAGAATCCAAGCTCAAAATTAATAGTAATGAGGAATTGTCAAATTCTACTACTACTTTTCCTATATTTTCTCCAGGTAATTAGAAAAATAAATCTTTTAATTAAATATAATTCTTTAACAGCTGTTCTTCAAAATGTCTGTTCACTTTAAATCAAAGTAAATGTTAATTAAATATGTCCGCAGTGATGTACTGATGCATGTTATATTTATATCTCTATATTTAAATTAAAAAAGTAGTATGTCGTGATGAAAAACCAGCTAAAAAAGAAAATTCTATATTTACAAAAGATGGAAAACCATTGAATAAATTCTATAAAAAAGTTAAATTTTTTCTTTATATATGTCACCGGCAATATGGATAATTCAGGTATTTTGAAAAATGCCTAGGCATTATATATACTGCCGAACCATTTTAGGAAATGTAGATAAAACGTGATTTTCAATATTATTTTATATACATATAACCTATGTATTTTATAAAATACCTAGGCGTTATGTAAAATCCCAATTTTTTTTTTAGGCAAAGTAAAAAACAATTTATCATAATATGTTATAATATTATAATAAGATTCTTATAATTCTTATATATTATTACTCATATTACAAAATTTAATTTTTATCTATTATTATATTTTTATACATAGGTATTGCTATATTATTAATATTATTGTTATATTAAGTGCTATTATTTATACATTTTACTTAACCTACTAGCTATTTATTACAACGTGTTGTAGAAAAATGGAATTTTGAAGTGCATAAAACATTGTTTTTAAGACAAATAATGCACTTTCTATTTTAACACTTGGTCTTCCAAACACATTTTAAAAATCCTTGGCCAGTTCCTGTCGAACTTTCCTTTGCGACTGTTCGTAACGCCACTTCTGTGTCTGTTGGAACCTTGTAAATCTGTGAACAGTGTGAACTGACTTCTGGCGTATAACTGCTTCAGAACTCCATCCAGAGTTCCTAATAATAAAGAATAATAAAAACCATCACATGTCAGCTAAAAAAAATAAAATGTCTTACTTAATAATACTAAACACATCATTTTTAAACTTATTTATTACCTCTAAAACAACTGCCAGTATACTTTGTACGTCTTAACATCCTTTATCTACCTCAGAAACTGGAACACGTTTAGTTGAATGAACTGCCAACGGCAATATCCGACCACACCTTCAGTTTTTTTGCTTGATTTTCAATATTTTCCTTGGCTCTAGTTCGCATGAAATTGGGGTTTTCGTTATTTAATTTGATAGTTGCCCGGATAGTTCATTTTTGACATTTGAATTAATTGCTGGTGCTTGTTCTGAGATTAATTCAGCTAACTGTTCTTCATTTTCTATCATACTTATTACATTGTGTGGTAAATTTGAAGTGTTTGGACCAATTTTAATTTTGCAGCCAAATATAGCTTTATATGGAGACATTTTAATGCCAGAATGATAAGCTCGGTTTTTCATAAGCTGGATGAAGTGATGTCCTTGGCTCCAGTATCGGTTTTTTTCATCTTGCAACTACGTTGTCAACATATTCTCAATATCCTGATTAGCTCGTTCTACACTACCTTGAGATTGGCTGTGCCTCGGTTTGCCATGTACAATTTTTAATTCGGGCCACATGTTTCTTAAATTATTGTTGGTAATAGGCGATACCCAATTTTGTTTATTTTTATCATATTTCCTACTCCACATTATACATAATACCTAGGTAAAGCTGTATTATGTGTATTTCCGTGTGATTTTTGGCATTTTATATAATGCCTAGGTATTTTGCAAAATACCGGATCATCCACGTTGCCGATCTGAATGATAAATTATACTAGATTGGATAAAAACATGTTTGAGTGGACATTACTGACTTATAATTTATAAATACCTATTAACTAATATGTAATAAAAATTATAATTTTTCATTACATCAATATGAAATTTTTACTTTTTAACTCCAGAAATGACTTCATCACAGCGACAAGCTGTGATACTAGCTGAAATGAACAAGTTGCAATCTTCATTTAAAAAATGTCAGAAGAAGTTAGCTATTATCGATAAAAGAGTTAAAAAAATTCAAAAGCGAAAAAGAAAAATGGCAAAAGCTACTGCTACTACTACGATTTAATGGAAACGTGTTTTTTTTTTTTTTTATTAAAATATATAAACTATATAAATTAAATAATTTTATTTACATTTGTATACAAATCAAAATCAATCTATAATATGTGTTAATATCTTAGTTATTTTATTATCACAATTTAAAATATGCAGGTTACTCAACACCGTATAGAAATTGGTCTGCTTACAATTTATCCCCAAAAATCAGCTGTTCACCATAGGAAGTAGTACCGCTTATTGCTCGCAGTGTACATTATTATATGTACTATTTTGAAATAAAAAAAAAAATGTGTCTCATGAAAATTTACCTACATTGTTTAATTACATTAATTTCCAAACATTGGGTATGCACAGGCAAATAATACTGTGTTGAGTAAACTGTATGTCTTAAATCATAGGTATTATACGTACCAATGTACTATATTATGATTTAAGCCAACAATTTTGAAAGTAAAAATAAATAATTTCTAAACAAAAAATCAATTTGTATATCTTTGTAATATCTAGTATTAAATACAGTTATATTATAATAATTATAATCAATAGAAGAAATAAACTTCATTTATAATGTTTATTTTAGTATTAAGATGAATAAAAAAAAGGTGTTTTTTCCATTGGTAAATTGAGTTTGAGACCACTGATCTAAGCCCTAAGACCACACATCTGAATCATGAATTATAAATGATAAATAAATAAATACCTAATTATAAATTTATAATATAGGTACTTAAGACAGTAAGACCTATCTAAATATTAAATTACCACAAAAATGTACCTTATAAAAATGTTATGTCGGATAATTTCTTAAATCTGCTTTTTATTTTCTAAATGACAATTTTTAAAACTTAAAAATTTCTCATAGTTATTAGCTATAAATAGCTTAATAGCACAAAGTGTTAAAATATTTTGAAAAATTTACCATGTATGGAAAATGCCAATATAATTATTTGGTCAAAATTTCGAGTGACTTCTGTTATTCGTTTTTGAATTAGGTACAATAAAATATCAAAAGTCTATTAGGTAATTGGATTTCGTTAATTTACCACTGAATATCAAATATCTTTAACATTTTTAGTTCAAACCGTTCTATAAAATTAATTTTACATTCAGGTAAAAAAAGTTTTTATCGTCAATAAATAAAAAACTTTTTTACAAAATTCATAAAATTTCTCAAGGCTAAAAATACAGCTCAAACAGAGTCAATTGAGTCAAATATTTCGAAAATAATATATGGAAAATACCTCGAGAAATACAAATATAAATATTGGGTGAACATTTTAAGTGTATACATTATAATAATGATATTGTAAAAATAAAAAAAACACACATCATTGTAATCTATTTTAAGAATCTAACATTTGTAAATTGACAAAAAGTTAAAATATTATTCAGGCTTATATTATACATATAACTAATTCTTCAAACTAAACCTAATTTCACTTTTAAAATTTAGGTGTGCCTAGTGGTACATATACCTAAGTCTAAAAAGATTTTTTAATTTTTAATTTCGTTATTTATATATGCACCACAATCGTATACGATTTTATTTTTTTAAATAGTATTGTATTTACTTATGACTAGGGCTAGGATTTATATGTAAATACATATTTTCTCTGCGACATGATAAACTAATTTCGGCAAGTGATAATTTTGTTCCACAAGATTTTTGATAAAACGAGCTATATAATTTGATTTTTACATATTTTGTCATAAATACATGTTTTTACATATTTCACAACTATTCAATTTTTTTTCACATATTTAGACAATTATACTGTTTTAATGTCTTTTCTTCAGAGTTCAGAATTATTGAAAGGTTATCATGACTATATTATTGATTATATCGACGATCTTTTGAATTTGAAAATTTTAAAGTGCAAGTTATTATTATAACTGTGATCAAGATAATTAGATAACTAAATAAATAACAATTTTTTATTACATTTTATTTTGTTATTAATTATTATAAAAAATTTACGACAATATCAGCGATCTTTTGGTTTCGAAAATTTAAAAATGAATGTTATTAATTGTAATCAATATAATTAGATAAAAATACATTTTTTATTACATTTTATTATACCTATAATTAATTATTATTATTATTATTTTTTTGATAATACATAATGTAATAACTTAGAAATAAGATTATTATAAAAACGACTCCTGTCGATAGTTATATTAAAATCAGATGTTAAAATAGTAAAATTAAGCTATTACCTTCCTCCAGGTATTCGGAGGGCTCTCGAGATCGTGTATTCGAGAATTAGATCAAATACACCGTACAATGTAATTTTATGTAAAAAGCACATATAATGTATTAACTGCAATAAATATAAAATATTATATTATATGTATTACCTGATCCGCAGTTGTTTGTAGATAATACTGTAGGAGTTTTAGGTTTTAAATGAAACAAAGTAATACTTCAAATACAAAAATTGAATTAAAGAACGCACTGAATATTGCTCGTATAAGGAGTCTATAGTTGTCGCTCGTTGAAATCGGTTTTTTGAGACTTGAGAGGTTGTTACTCTGGTGGTTGGTGCTCATGCACTGGTTTAAGGGACGACACGTATATGCCGACCAGAGAGTGGTAGGTGGTTTTATCAAAGGTTTTTGTATTTCCACGAACTAGATTTCTCTTTGGCGGCAAAGACCTTTTTGTCGGTGACAATAGTTTTATTGGGGATGACCGATTTCTACGAACAACAGTCTGGCCGTTATTTATTATTCTGTAAGATTTTAGTTTATTTATTATAATGATGTGTGAGCATATCATTACATCCACCCTGCACTTTTTTGTGTTGTGCCCTCACAACACCGCTCGTGGGCGAGAGTGAGAGCAATACATATATATATTGAATATAAGAGAGGGAGAAAAACAAATTTTAAAGTTCAAAAATTGAAAGTTGAAAGTTTATAAGTACGAATTTAATTCAAATAGGACATATATTGATATATATACATGTTTATTTATACAATCTATAAAGGGTAATGGAATAAAATTGAGGTTTACATATTATAAAGGAAAAATTAAGAAGATAGAACTGAAACTGAAAGTTCTTTCTACCTTCATTCCATTGTTATGTTTCTATTATTGATAATGATCTTATATGTTTTATATTTTAAGTTCCCTATCTGGTGTTGTAATGATAGCTATACAATTTTTTTTTTAAGTTTAATATTTGTGTACAATAGATTGAAATGATAGATGCATTTTTTTTACATATTTTGTTCTTATTCTATATTTTTTTTTTACATAGTTTTAACTTTTAACCAATGACATTTTTGGTATGTTTATCTAATTATACACATTTGATGATTAATTTGCTTACAATGTACTTAGTTCATAGAAGTTTTTTTTTATGATAACTTAGAAGTTTTCCGATTTCTACGAACGACAGTCTGACCGTTATTTATTATTCTGTAAGATTATAGTTTATTTATTATAATGATGTGTGAGCATATCATTACAATATTTCGAATTCCTTAGGACATATTTATGTACATATTTTAGATTCTGAGCGAAGCGATGAATGTATTGATTCTACAATGATGTGTGTTTTTTTTTTATTTTTTTATTTATTTTTTTATTTTTTTATTTTTATTATTTTTTTTTTATTTTTGTGTGTCATCACCTTTTAGGACAGTAAAAGTGCTTGGATTTTCTTCAATAGTAACTTTTCTGATAGGAAAGTGAATCTAGTTGGTACTTTATGGGGGGTGAAAAGTAAAAATTTCCCAGTAGTTTTCACAAGCGACGTGAAAAACAAAAGAAAAATTAAAGAAAAACGGGAATTTTTACGCAAAATCTGTTTTCGAGAAAATCGATTTTGGTTTTTGGTGTAACTCTAAAACAAATGACCGTAGGGACATGAAATTTTGACTGAATGTTTATATTAGCATTTTCTATACACCATAAAATTTACAAAATATTTTGACTCTTTTTGAGCTGTTTACGGCCATTGTCAGTTTTCAATTTTTTTAGTTTTTTTTTCTATAAATATCAATAAAATTTTATCTGTTCAGTAAAAAAGCTTGAAAATTTAATAGAAGGCTCCTAGGTTATTGTTTCAAAGGCAGATGAAAAAAATTAAAAATCCTTAGTCACAGTTTTTAATTATAAGCATTTAAAGTTCAAATTTTGACAAAATACGGAAAAATCACGAAAAATAGCAAATTATTTTGAGTTGAGAATTCATAAAAATTTTTCTTTTTAAATCTAAGATTTGAAAATGTAATATAAGATTACTTATAAGTTTGTCTACCTCTATCAAAAAAAAAAATGTCTAGAAGAAACTTAAATTAAATTTTTATGAGCGTCTGAAATTTATATTTTTACAACATTTGATATTTACTCGATTTCTCATGTAACAATTTTCTTATTTTATTGTAATTAAAAAACGAATGACTGTAGATACTTGAAAATTTCACTGAATGTTTATATTAGCATTTTCTATACACCATAAAATGTTGAAAATATTTTGACTCTTTTTGAGCTGTTTACGGACATTGTCAGTTTTCAATTTTTTTAGTTTTTTTTCTATAAATATCAATAAATTTTTATTTGTTGGGTAAAAAAGCGTGAAAATGTAATATAAGGCTCCTGATATATCGTTCTAATAGCAGTTGAAAAATATTAAAAATACATAGGCACAATTTTTTTTTATGAGCATTTGAAGTTTAAATTTTGACAACATTTATCAAATTTATAATTTATTAATTATTTTGTAGTTAAAAATGTATACAATTTTTAACTTTTATGGCGAAGGATTGAAAATTTAAAACAAGGCTCCACGTAAATAGGTTATATATAAATTACTTTATTTACAATAATATCATCAAATATACTTGGTAAAATCATAGGCTGACTGACCGTTTTCGCTCAGAATCGTTTTTCTTATACAATGATATTATATCATTGAATTCAAACTTAACACCATCCATTACAGTGACCCACTTGTAACCTACCGTACAGCAGAGCGACATCCACTTATCCACCTTTTTATTGTATAAATACGTACTTTGGTTATATAAATACATATAAATCCGAGCCCTACTTATGACCTATAGTTAGTGTCCATGTTGTGCGGTCGCTACCCCTTTTCACTTGTCATATTCGCCTTTCTTAGAAATGGTCTTTCCAAAGGTTGACCATGTAATCTTAACCTGTTGACTTTGCACTTCGGCTATCTCCGAGAAAGAATTGTTATGGACTTGTGGTTGGTATTTTTCTAACCTGTTTGTTCGTTTTTTATATTATATGTATAAATCTTTATATCTTTATCTTTATCTTTATATATTATTAAAACGTGAGGCGATTTCTTGTGACAGTTATATCTGAAGTTCTCCCGGCCGATTTTCACAATTTTTTTTTTAAACGAAAGTACTCGGTGTGTAAATAAGCCATCAAAAGAGAAAATTCCAAAAAAATAATTATTTAAATAGATATTAGAAGCATAAAGTTTGCCGTATTGTTACATAGCGATGTGCGTTGCTTGCCGTGCACACACACACATCTTTAGAACCCCCACTACTCCTACGTCTGCTGCAGTACTGTCGTAGTGTCGTCGTCGCGCGTCGGTAGCGATGTATTATTTCATATTTGGCATTGACGCATTGTGCACTGTTACTGTTGTGTTATCGTCGTAGTGTCGTCGTCAAAAAACCCAAACAAAAATATTATTATTATTTAATTATTATTTTATTTTATTATTATTATTATTTTAAATGGAATATCAATTAATTCCAATACCAGGCGATGGAAATTGTTTATTTCGTTCCGTGTCACATTTAATATTCGGCACGCAAGAAGAACATCGAAATATTCGATTAAGAGTGGTTAACTTGATGGTAAATAATTGGGATGTTGGGATGTGTACAAAGAATTTGTCATTGGTGATCTTTCGTATAGACTACCTATTTATAATTCTAATGATTACGAACAGTTGATGAGCCTAGATGGCGAGTATGCTGGTCACGTCGAACTTGAATGCATTAGTCGATTTTATTCAAATCATACATTTCGTGTGTATAGATCTAATGATCTTAATGAATTTGTAGATTATGGTTCTGGTGTTACAATGGGTAATTTATTTTTTTCTGGCAATGGTGACGCAGGACATTATAGTGTTTTAGTTTTTGGTAATAATATGAATATTCAAAATTCATTTATCCTACCTAAAGAAATAACTGCAAACACTAATAGTAAGCGTAAAACACATTCATTAACTGGTAGACGAGAAAGAAAAAAATATAAAGAAACCAGGAATCACAGTGTATTATTGTTTAAATTATTTTATAAATGCGCTTTATCACATAATATAGTTTACGTTACTCCTTATAATTTGGGTAATTTAACATTTGAATGCGAGCATTGTCATTCGTTGCACTTTGAGTGTGAAAAAAACGACTAGAGGGCATTTCAGTTTATGTTGTGGTAATGGCAAAAATCTTTACCGGAGAGCCGTTTGCCTAATGAAATATTTGATTTGTTTGTTGGTGAAAATGATGAGTCCAAACATTTTAGAGAACATATACGTCAATATAACAGTGCGATGTCATTTGTCTCTTTTGGTTCTCACATAACATTACCATCGGGGTATGGGCCTTATTGTTTTAAAATACATGGTGATATATTATATCATCGTATTAGTTCCCTTTATCCTAGCTCAGGCCAAAATCCATCGTATGGTCAATTATATATTTTAGACTTTGCTGAAGCAAACAAAGTTAGATTAAACAAATCACAAAATATATTACTTAAAAGTTATTTACTTGATAAATTACACAATGTATTATCTAAAATAAATCCATAACGAAACAAATACTACCAAACAACAAAAAAGATACAATGAATATTGTTTATAAAGAAATTCTATAACAATATCAATACATCGTTGAAAATCATTTGTTTATCAATTGTAATGTTTTGGGTGGAATATTTAGTTTTCCCGTGTATAAATATCTTGCGTATACCTATCTATAAATGTAATTAAATCTTAAGAAATTAAATTATTGTCCATTATATGTTTTCCCTTTACATTAATTGCACATTATTCTAACGATGTTTACATAAAAGTATGATACATCTTTATATTTATTTATAATATACAATTATTCAAAGATTTGCTTTTTACCACCGTACCCCGGCAGCGACGGGTAATTCAGCTAGTATGTATAAATACTCGACGGCGTATTCCGAGAATTTTCTATTATCAAGTCGTCCTACGCTTCCTATAGTTAATGGTTCGAGTGATTCCTACTATTGTTATAATTATAATTGGCTACATCGTTGTACGCCAGGACTCAGAAATATTACATTTTCAAGCTTTTTGACCCAATAAATAACAATTTATTGAAATGTTTGTTAACAATTGAAAACTAGTAAAATATTTCCATTTTCCATATTCCGAAGCTCTGGGAAAAATACAGGGTTTTTCACTAAATTTTCTTGAATTTTTCTGGAAAATTTTGATTCTTATATTTACAAATTACAATGTCAAATGACATATTAACAGTAAGTATTATTGTACGCAATATAATAGGATAATTTTACTATACAACATATGGGTGTGAAGAGTCACAGACAGTAGCGGATCTAGAATTCACACAAAAAAGGGAGGGAGGAGCGAATTTTCATAAATTAAATTATCCTTTTTGTTTAGCCAAATATTATAATAAAAAATAACGTTAAAAAGACAGCCCATGGGGGAGGGGGTGAACGCCACTTCACCCCCTTCGTATCGGCTACTGGTCACAGAGTTACGCTTATGAGTGCGTTGCCATACGTTGCCGGAAATAGTCGGTCTCATCCGCCGCATTAGATGTTTGAATGTTTCACATACAAAAAATATGAATCGTAGAAATTTGAAACATTCCAGTATTACTTTATTTTCAAAATATTTAAATTATACCTACTAATTATTAAATATCAGTTTTAAATTTTCAATTTTTTTCCATACATATGATGATAACGATTTTTAACGGTAAGTTACATATTTACTAGGTTTATCATATGTTGTACTTTTAATAGAAATCTAAAAATATCAAAAAATACAAAAACACTTTTTTTTTTTATACCTAAACGTTTGAAGTTAAAATTTTGACAATATCACGAACATTTGTAAATATTGCATTAGTATTAAAAACGTATAAGATTTTCAATTATTATATAGCTTAAGCTTGAAAACGTTACAAATACTCAGTAGCTACTCTTCATAAGTTATATTCTTACCGCATTATTCTAAATACATAAAAATCAATTTACACCACTTTTTACAGATATGTAAAGTTCTAATTTTGTTGAAATTGGATATTTTATAATAATTCCATTTTTACCTCAAACAATTTTAGTTATTATGTTGTTAAAAATATTAATAAATCTATAAATTATGCAAGTTTTAGTGTAGGTACCTCAGTTCACGGACAAATCGGCGTCAGTGTACTTATCTTTGTGAAATAATTCGACCTAGATGGGGAACCGCAAGTCACGGATTGGATTTAGCACTTGCTAGTTGCTATATTTTTTTTATGTTGTTTAAATTACTTATTTATACTCTCTCAACAATCTGTGAGATTTACGTCAAATTCTAAATTCAATTTAGTAGTTTTTGAGCAAATAAGCTACGCACATATATTTGGTTTTAAGATATAGTTTCTTTATTGGAGGCCATAAGCGCGGCAATTTTAAGCATGTTAGGCTATGTTTGTACCTGATATTTTTGAGTAATACTGCAATGGCAATCATTTATAAAAAAATTTAAATTTCCACCGTGAATCTCAAAATCCCCGTTGGGCTACCTGTTTAAAATGCGTACCTATATTGTCGGAAAATCCTTTCTTATTTCACTTCTAGAGCATTAGAGGAACCACTATTCCCAATTGTAGCTGCAACCTAGGTTCATAAGTTTTGAAGTTTTTGAGATTTAGCAATGATGACTGAGTGAGTGGTATTTGGATTTTATATGTATAGATTATTTCCTATACTGAATAAAATTTTCAAAAATATTTAGCTTTATTTTGTACAACGAGTCTACGCAGTTTTTTAATTAGTCATTACATTGTACGTCACCACGTATATTGTCGTATTGACGTTATAGGTAATATGTTACGTAATACGTTAATTGCACAGTTATTATTATTGTATTTAATATTTAGATAGGTACCTACATATGTTTTTGGTAATAAATATTTTTAATAACTAATAAGTAATAGGAAATCACATTTTAATTTTTTTATTTGATCTACTAATCACTATAGGTACCTATATTAGTGTCTTCTTAGTATTTAATTTAGGGGATAAAACAAAGCTTAAAAATGAAGATTTATTTTATTTTATTAAATTTATTTACTATTTTATTTCAGAATAATATTATATGGTGTCCTCGTGTTTAAAAATGTTTGATACATTACTATGGATAAAAACAGTTATTTGAATTATTTATGTATATTATATTATACATATGGTACTCCGAGAATGTGAAAATTCCAAGTTTCGACATTCTTTTTATTTTCTTATAAGGCGTATCTTGAACAATTGTTGATTAGCAAATAAGAAAATGTAGGTAAACAATGTAATTTTTTCAAGATAAATCGTCCGACAAGTCAGCGTTAAAAACTGTCATTTCAAGTAAATACAGTTCATATATACATAAAGAAATTGTTTTAATGATTTTAGGATGTGTTATCGACATTAACACCCGAAGCATTCAATTCGCAACTTACTTATAACTTAGTATACCTAGTGTATTGTGGCATCATAGTACAGACAAGACTGTATGCTGAACTCCAGAATAGTCATGGTAAGTTTTTCATACATGCTTGGTTTCTCATAAGTTTTTCTTAAAGCGATTTAAAATTATTAGAAATACATAAAAAAATTTTAACGTTGACATTTCAAAGGCGAGTCCTGGACATATAATGTCTGGTTGACAATCTACGACCAAAATTATAATGGTATACAATATTTTTGCTTGGCTAAAAAAGTTGGAAATTTAATATAAGGTTCCTCATATAAGTTGTTAATACTGTATTAAAAAAAAAAGTCGATCTTAAAGATACAATAATTTCAGCGCGTTTGAAGTGAATATTTAAAAACTATTATACTCCATACAATTAGTGATCATAATTCCCAGTTTCAATAGCCGCGTATTATATATATATTAATACGCGGCCAATTCTCCCTGGCTCCTTCAGTCATTCAGTCAAACCAGCGATAATATTACATGTTACGATTGAAATAATTTCAACAATTATTATTGTTGGGCATTTGCACTGAATTGGCAACCGTAATCCAAATTACGAAAATGATACGTCTATCGAAATAACGATTAATAGGTTTACTAGGTTTTAGATTTTGTGGCCTTCAATAATAATTCACAAGGGACCGATAAAAATTGGTACTTCTTTAAATTGTTATTTATAATTAATCATTATTTACAAGTAGCAGGTTTTTTTAAGGGAAGATGCAATTTTGACAAAATCACAAAAAAAAATGTATACAATTTCCATTTTTACAGCTAAGTCTTACAATGTCTTTAATGTAATGTTCCCCAAGAATAATTCTCACTAAAACCAAAAAATCTAAAAATAAATAATCACATTTTTTTATAGACATTTTAAGTTTAATATTTAAACAAATAATAACAATCAAACTAAAATTATTTTGTTGTTATTTAAAAATCGTATTCATGGAGACTTGAATATTTTACATTACCTATTACTTATTATATTTTACTATATAATACACAATGCCATTTTCCATATTATATTTTGACTATTTTATCTATTCTCCTCGTTGTACTATATGGTGGGTGTTGATTTTAAAGTCAATAACGATATAGATATATACAATATAAATATTTTGGTACCTACAATTATAATTTATAAATTATATTTAGTCGGGAAAAATTAATTCAATCTACCAAAAAATAAATTATTATATGCTATCTTTATAAATATCTAGTAAAACATTCGTAGTATATTAATAGGTTGACAGACCCTTAGAATTGTTTTTCTTATGCAATAATTTATTGCTTAACTCAATTTTAAGATATCCATAAGCAGGGGCGCAATTAAAATAAAAAATTTGGAGGTGCTGAAGCCCCCTCCTTTAAATTCTGAGTGGATCGTTGAATGTATTGATTTTACAATGATGTGTGTTTTTATTTTTGTGGTTTTCTTCGATAACTGCGTAGATACTTGAAATATACACCATAGATTTATTTTATAATTTACCAAACTTCAAGTAATTTTCTCGTTTTGAGCGGTTTACGGACATTTTCAGTTTCCAATTTTTTTAGTTTTTTTTTCTATAAATGTCAATTAAATTTTATTTGTTGGGTCTAAAAGCCTGAAAATGTAATACAAAGCTCAAAATATATTGTTACAATGACAGCTGAAAAACATTAAAAATACAAAAGCACAATTTTTTTTATAAGCATTTAAAGTTAAATTGTTGAAAACATTTATCAAATTTATGTAGTTTCAAATTTGATAAATGTTGTCAACAATTGACCTACTAAACTGTACAGCAGAGTGGTTTTTACTTATACTCTATATTATTGAGAATGCGGTTGAGCATGTTGATGTTGGTGTTTAGTATT
Organism: Metopolophium dirhodum; assembly: GCF_019925205.1. Classification (NCBI taxonomy): domain Eukaryota; kingdom Metazoa; phylum Arthropoda; class Insecta; order Hemiptera; family Aphididae; genus Metopolophium; species Metopolophium dirhodum. The sequence goes on from NC_083561.1 coordinate 44,118,605, forward strand.
ATGCTAAATTATAGAATTCGTTGTTGTTAATTTAAATATATTATGTACATTATTTTTTATTATATTTTTACGTTTTAATTATTTATAGAATTTGTACTTTTTTTTTATTGTCTTTCCAGTCACCGAAATTGTTGTTGATAACAATTACTCAGGTCTTATTGTGGAACTTAATATTTTGTCAATCTAAGAGTGTTGAATTAAATAAGGATAGTGAATTATTATGCGATCGAGTACGGTACTCAACATATAAATGTGATTGTTTGAAAAACAGACCGCCGGTTGTTGATCATAATAACTATGAACCTTTAACTGGTTTATATGGAGTCGATAATTTTGAAAATCTGGGCTTAGCTAAGGATTCGAGTAAACCATCATATCCCGTAAAAAGGCATGCTATCTTACGATGCCATAACCGTCCTGCACTGGAAAATAACAAACCTTACAAACCAAACCTGATAACAAGTGAATGGAAAATGAAGTCTACACCTGTCGACAACGCATATGGTGATTTAATGGTTAAAAAATCAAAAGTTGTAGGTCTAAAGAAAATTGAAATTAATTCACAGAAAATGAATCATGAACCGTTACATCGTACACTACCACTTTTACAGAAAGGAAATCTTGTTAGTGAAAATCCAAAACACTCACTACTTCCAATAAATTTACAAGATAAGGCAAACCAAATTAAATCATTAACTTTTACACCACAACATAGGTTAGACGAAATAATATCAGATAAATTAGTCGATGAAACTCTACATAACAAACCAACCCAGCCGTCACTGACTCTTCCATTACCTTACAAATCTATTAAGTATCCCGTAAATAACCAATTAATACAGCCAACTGAAATACATAATAATATTGATACAGCAGGGTTGATAACAGATAGCGACAAACAGAGTAACCCGTTAAAGCTGTCTCAACTTTTACCACATATACCAAATAACCAGAACGATTTGAAAAACAAACCATTTTCGACCTTTTCATCAGTTCAATTTAACCAGCCGAAACCCGTAGACATATTATTGCGTGACAGATCACCTTCTCAGTTAATACAAACTCCTGCCATCAAACCGATACATCTACCGATTATTGTGCAAAAAGAAGTATCTCTATCAGTAAACGAACGACCACAAGCCAATATTGATTCGTCATCACAATATCCTAAAATAATCAAAAACGGCATTGCTGAATCAACATCTCAACCAATCGTAATATCCTTGTCACATAATAAACAAGAGGAATCAATTGATTTTCCACCCTCAAAGTCTATAAAGTCTTCTGACACAGAAACAGTAAATAAACCGATTACAATTATTGAAAAAAAAGTTTCAATATATTATCCACATCAAAAACCTCAGGATTCAATAGACTTGTCACCACCTAAACAATTTATGAAGATTTCTAACCCAGAAACGGAACATAAACCGATTAAAATCGAAAAAAAAGAAATTTCTATATCAGCACCAAATGAACAAAAACAACCGATTATTGATTTACCACCACAAGCACCACAACTTATAAAAACTACTTAGTAAATATATCAGGATATTCCAGGGCAAATATTATAATATTATCAGTAAATGGTGCCGTACGAGCAAAAACAATCAAGTTTAAAAAATATGTCATACCTATTCCTTTATATTTTGTTAAACATAATATATAATCTATTATTCTTTGTTAATTTAAAATGTATAAATGATACAGTTGTTTATTAAACATGGCCGACACAATTGATCGTTAAGCCCGTAAGCTATGGCCATTAGCTGTTTGTTTGTTTATTTGTAGGGGAGGATACTGTTGGTTGGTAAACACGTGTGTGTAGTTTTTGGCAGATTTTCAAGTGGGCACCCGTAGGTATCTGCCATGCCCGGGTGAGGGATGGCGGCACTTGTTCTCCGGACACCGTGACTTGTCCGAAGAAAAATGGCGCCAATGGCCGAGGAATCGAACTCGGGTCGACTGCGTCGCAGCCGACGCCTTAGTCCGCTCGCCCACTCCGTCCCCCACATTGTAATTTATATATTACATTAATAAATCTATAATTTATTACATTGTATGATTGAATGGTTAATCGTAACTTGTAATTATATTACTTTTAATGTTAGGAAAAATTGATACATTTTATACCCATCAATATTAATAAAAGGCAATATTTGTGTGTGTGTGTGTAAATTATTCACAGCCAAGTCTATCGCAATCATGGTAATGCAATTCGGTACACAGCTACACAGGTAAACTATTATAGGTATACCTTATGCCCAAAAATGTACACCTCCAGATAAATTTTTAAATTATGATTTTTAAAAAGCGGCTCACACTTAGATTTATTAGCTCGCAAAACTCGAATATTTTTCTGTTTATTTAAATCGTTACCATTGGTTTTAAACAATACTAATGAACATAATAAATTAAAATGTAATTTGTCACAGGCATGACCGTGCAGGATCAGATAGTACCTATTAAAAATCTTTAAGATTAAGAATATTTGGAATCAAGATTGTAATAGCATTGTATAAATATAGAACACTAACAATCTACCCATATGAAGAAATTATTGTATATAATGTGGATTTCAGATGGATTTCAACCTGACTGTAGCTACTAAATATTGGGTCGCAAATAATTGGGTGTTTAAATTTTGTATATGAGTCACCAACAAATTAATAAAATAATTTGTTATTTTATTTTAGAACGGATTTTAGATTACAGTAAAAGAAAAACATTATAAAACATTTTTACTCAAATAACACATCATATTATATATTATATTATTGTACATTAATGTTATACTAGAAATTGGTATTGAAAGCTATACATGGTATAATAATCGAATTATTTCCATTAGGTAGTCATTAAATCTAAGCATAGTCCCCACAGTTCCCTTTAACTTTATTTTAAAATGGTAGGTATGGAAAATTGGTTTTATCTTGGGTATTATATTATACCTATGTACACAACAGTTAAGAATCGCTCTCGTACACTATAATATACGTCAATAACACTATTCTCTGAGTTTAGTAGAACCGCTGTTTTACCTGGGCTCAGCACATCCAAGTCAAAAGATCACTACTAAACTCCCGCTTACGAATGCTCAGAACTTTAACCGTCAACAATAAACACTCAAAACTAAATATTAAATTACTCCTCTACAAATCTTTCCTAAAGCCAATTTGGACACACAGCCTGCAGCTATGGGACAATGCTAAAATGTTTAATTTAAATAAAATTCAATGTTTCCAAAATAAAACACTAAGGAAAATTACCAATTTTCTACTATACGTATCAAATCATGCCCTGCATAAAGACCTACACATGAAAACAGAAGAGGCAAAAAATTATTATAAACGGTTCCATCTACGCCTTAACTCTCATCCAAACATCTAGTCTAAAAAGTCTAGCTGCATTAACCATCCCTTGTAACACTCCTCGTCGCCTTAAGTGAAAATGGTGCAGAGACCTACTAAGCCCCTAATCCAAAAAAAAAGAATAATTATGAAACAGAATAATTAAAAGACGAAAGTGTCATTAGTGGGTGGCTTCTTCAATCAAAACTTCAATTTTCCCCTGTTTATTAGCGCATACTCTCATTGTGCCGCGAGTACAGATTGTGTATACTATTAATAAAGAAAAAAAAGTTTAGTAGAGTAGGTACTAGGTATTATTATAATATGTATATAATATTGTATTTGTAAATTCACGTATACCTACCTACAAAACGTGTAATTTAAAATCAATACATCTTAATATTAAATTAATACCATAACAGGGTATCTGAGCGGATCGATGAATGTATTGATTTTACAACGATGTGTTTTCTTTTTTGTCTGCCATCACGGTTTGGGGCAGTAAAACTGCTTCGGTTTTCTTCAACAGTATCTTGTTCGATAGGGAAGTAAATCTAGTTGGTGCATTCGGCAGGTCAAAATTTAAAACTTTCAATAGTTTTCAAAAGCGCAAAGGAAAAACAACATAAAAATTAAGGAATAACAGGAATTTTCACAAAATCTACGTAAAAAACGTATTCAACCTATAGGTACTCTATTACTAATCTTTAATAGAAATAATATCATTAAATATACTTAGTAATATGGATGAATGCTGACAGTATTGCTTACAATTAATACTAGTAAGTATATTTTTTTAGTATAAAGAAACACTAATAATTTAAGAAAATAATGCTATGCATGCGTCAGGCCAATAGCAAGTTCCAATAGGTCAGGCCACTGGGAACTTTCCGGTATCCTGATGGGTCAGACCATCCCTGTCCAATCCTAACCTACTGTACAGCAGAGTGGTGCCCACTTGCGCGCCTTTTTATAGTTAATCATTGATAATTTGAACCAAGGTTATCATGCCAATTAAAATAATATATTTTATAACAATCGTGGCTTGGACAATATACTATTATACTAATATAACTTATATGATGAGCATTATGCATAGATTGCATAGATATTTCCTGAACAGCTTAACCCAAAAGTTAAAAGTAAATTTTAATGCAGTGATGACATCGTGGCTGCTGTAGGTTCATGGTTTTAATACATTGTTAATATTTTAGTCAAAATCGACTTATTAATTACAAGAAAATCCAGGAAAATTGTCATTCAAGTTAAAAGAATACTTTTTGGTTAAAACAATTGGGTAAAAGAGATAGGCATAAAGTAAAACACAGCACTATAATTATTGTTGTACACACGTTTATTAAGAATACCTTTTATTTTAGGTAGGTAAATACTAGGGACTCTATATATTAGTATATTACTTAAAATAATAATAATAATTATAATTTATAACAATACAACAGTACACATCTTCACTAATGAATCAACCAATAAAAAAAACATAACTCATTTATAAATACATCAGTGGCATACTTGCTTAATTTGTGGGAAATGCAATTTGTATCAGAACTTTTAGATATCTACTCAATATATATATAGATATTAGATTTACCTATATTATTTTTTTTTTTTTACTCATAAAAGCAAGAGGTTAATTTTTTTTTGTACATTAAATTTATTATATTGACCTGTACAAGCTAAAAAAAATATATAGGTACCGGGTGAATTATTTAACGTAAGACACTCATTATTAAAGTATTGTTTTTGAAAATATTTTTTTGTCGTGGTTTAGACTTTCAGAGTATTTCGGTACATAAAAATAAAAATAAAAGTAGTTAATAAGTTATAACTTATAATTTTTAAAGTTCTGATGAGTTGAGTAGTGTACCAACATTTTGCGAAGTAACTGAGTACTACTTCAATTTCGCTAATCCAAACTTTAAATGCTTATGAAGTACTCATTAACTACTCGTCCTAAATTCTATTTTTATGTATATAAATACTTATAAAAATATTCTCATCTGGAATATGAAATTAAAACTGTATGTTTTCATTTATAAAAATGTCCAGGATAAAAAGATTAAAAAATATATATATACTTTTTTTAAAACGTTTATTAACATTTTTAAATAATTTTGAATGTTCAATGATAAAAGAATCACCTATTATATTTATTATTGATATAGATTAAACTTTAATGTCAGTGATGTGTGCAATATTTGAAAAAATAAAGCTAAAATAGATTCGAATTTTATCTGAATATTGTAGTCTCTCTAGCCCCTAAAAAGAAATGTCCAACTGAGTACATTTACAGACCTAATCAGTGCATATCGTAGGTATATAGGTATACTTAATCCTAAAATGCTACTTGTTATAAGATACAGGTACTCTAGAGATAATCCTTATACTTATACACTCATTAGCCGTGGTTTATTTACTGATTTCGCCAACTTTAATCAGTTTTCAGCTTTTCAGCAGTATTATCACTTTTGGGATCCGACTGCACCTTTTCAACAACGTTTTTCCAATACATATGTTTCTCCATTATTTTGTGTTTGAACTCGAGATTATACTATGGACTACCTATCGACTTGAATTTACCTATCAAATCATACAATACCTATGAGCATGACGATGTTCAGTGTTGAGACTTATCTAGATAAATTTATCTAGATAATTATCTAGATAAATATATTAATTATCTATTATCTTATCTAGATAAAAATCTAAATGTTATCTATTTATCTATCTTAGATGAAAACTCCAGTCATCTACTGTAATTTATCTAGATATGTTTTTTTATGTTTTAGAAATTATTTTCATTATTTTTATTATTACCTATATTTAGGTTTCTGGTAATATTTACTATTTTAGTTTGTGTCGTCGCGTTTGTGATCGACGACGATCGGACGATAACAATTTCTGTTAATTAATTATTATTATTATTATTACTAGATGATCATTTAAGTACCTACATAACCATATAACTGAGAAAGAAATAACAATATAAAGTACCTAGTGAAGGAGCCCGCACCAAGCCCGCATAACGAACTGTATACATATATATTACTACTTTGATTCTTTTCTCGCTCACTCTACTTATGTCGTACCCCTGACCTCTCTCTACGCTGTCCACTAGTTAATAGTTTATAGGAATATGGTCTATGGTATATTATTTATTACTCTATAGTCAATAGTCTATACTATAAAGACACATTCGTAGTTCGTACCACGAAATTCCAAATGCTGGCAGATATGTGGGTAATTAAAATAAATTAAATGATGTCAGGTCGAAACGTGGAAAGTCTAAACTCCCTAGAAATTATAAATGACTAAAAATAATTATTTCGTTGAAAATAAATCCCTGGATTACGTAACATTACATGGGTTCAAGTGTACAACACATGCTGCTCCAAGCGGAACATTTAGTGTAGTTTGTTTTTAATTATCAGTTAGTTATTGCGGCGAAGTGTGAAATATAAAATAATAGCTGATCATTTATATTTTTTGTATTGGTCATTTCATAAAATATAAATATGAAACGTTTTTTGGTGGCTACGTCTTCAACAGACAATAATGTTTCAAAAAAAACAAAAAAATAATTCAACATTGTGTGTGGAAAAAGCTATTGACGATCCTGACTCAGAAGTGGAAGATGAAGTTTTACCAACAGAAGCTAATCAAATAAATGTATCCCTAAATTATTTATTTAATGGCGAATTCTACAGTATCATATCCAATGATGGCAAAAAATTAATTGCGAAATGTGTTAATTGTTTGAAACCCATACAAGGCCAGGTTAATTCTACTGGAAATTTTCTTAGTCATATTAAGGTATGATTTTTAAATATTATTTTAACTTTTAAATGTTTAAAGACAAATACCTTGATGGTTACTACTTACTACCTACTTTGTGTAGATTAATTAGGTACTTCATTTAAATATGTTTAATTTATATCTGAAATTATTTATACCTGCATTGTGCATAATAAGCTAATGTATCCATATGTTTATGTTTCCAATTTCGATTAGGTTAGGTTCTAAATCTTTTCACGTAATGTTTATGTCTCAATAAATATGCATAAAAATATTTGTTTGTTATAATATAATAACTGTATTAAAACAATAATTATGGTAAAATATTCTACATGAAAAGAGTGATTTCATTTCACTATGTGAATATGACTCATACTTAGCTATATATTATAATATTATGTAATATAAAATATTGTTTTTAAAAATTTATCTGCTTTTTATCTAGATAAATTCTGATTATCATTTATCTAATAAATAGATAATTTTAGTAGGGCTTATTTTTATCTTTATCTAGATAGATTTTTGGTCTATTATCTTTATCTTTATCTAGATGACAAACTATTTATCTGGGCTCAACACTGACGATGTTGCCTAAAAGTGTAATGACAATTTTTAATTTTTAAACAATTCGGTTTGCCTCATTATTTTTTACTGATATAAATGCAAAATGCTATACGTACACATTAGCGCTCGTTGTATCCTCAATTCTGGATAGCATTGACAAATTACATAATCTTCTTTAATCACAGCATACAATAATGAAATAAAGTAATATGTTGTGACATTAGATAACCAATAACATACATGTTTAATACGTATATCCTGAAACAACATTTGTTTGATTACCTACATATATAAAATTGTATCGTCTATGAATAATACGTTTATTATTTATTATATAACTTGTTATATTTGATATTAAAATATTTATATTTTTTTTATTATAATATGGTTTTTGTTTGATGAATTAAATATAACACGAAAACTTTGATAATTAAAAACATAATAATAATAATAATATTTATTGTCACCAAATTATAACAATTACAAACAATTTATGAGTAACAAAACAAAACAAAAAAAAAAAAAAATTTTACATTAAAATATATTGGTTCTCTTTTCAAAAGCTGAGCTTGTGTTGAAAAGAGGAAGTTGTGATACAGATTTAGATATTATTGATTATGATCGTTATTGACAATTAATAAAGCAAAAAATAGAACAAAATAAATAGGTAGAGTATGCACAAGAAAGACAATAAAAGAAAGGATAAAGAACAATTAGTAGTTGCATTATAAAGGCTATAGCCTATATAATATATATATATATAATCGTAAGTAAATAAAATGTTAATATAGCATATTCTGTGGATTATAATATACTGGTATAATTAGAAGATTAAATAGAATTATTTGATAATAGTAATTAATTTTAACACGAATTTAAATATTAACAGTGAAAAATATATTAATTAATTTCTAAATTAAAGTATAGATTATTGAAACAGAGCATTATTTATATATTTTTTATACATCTTGAAACTCTTAAAGTTATGAATATTAAAATTATAAATAGTACAGTATCGAATGAATTTATATCTAGGGCTCTGTTGCCCAGATAATTAAAGGATATACTATTCTTAGTGATATCAGGAAAGTTTAGAGAGTGGTTTGAACCACATCCGAAAATATAGGTTCCAATTCTTGTGTATCTATAATCTGCCACAGCTCGCGGTTATTTACCCATCTATGCGAGTTACGCGTAGTTTCAAAACGAGGTATATCGACGTCGATTGTCCCGTGAACTGAATAACCTAGATACACTAAGTTACTAAAACCGAGATTCACTTATATTTATTTATTTATTATTAATATACGGAGCAAAACTCTATTTATAATCTGCCATCTGTGTATAAATATGCCAGTCATAAAAAGCATTTTGATAAATTTAAATAAGAGTATAAATCAAATGTTAACGCAAAAATGGGGAGAATTGCCAATGAAAAACATCAAGTATGATGATTGAGTTCAAACATTGTAATAAATTAAAACAATACTAAAATCGGTTGCAAGTGTACCGATTGATAGACACAAGATAGAATTATATCTAACACGAGATTGAAAAATGAAAAAAAAGTTAATCAAGATAACTGCAATTGGATTTTAAGTAGTACCTATAGAGGTGTCTAGGTAGGTACGCTGACTTCGAAAATATGCATAAGATATTATGTTAAAAGGTTGTTAAAATATTTCAAACAGTTTCAACCACTCTGTATAAACTTACAAGTTATTTGGTTGCTCTGGCAGCTGATTTATTGGTTTTTCCCACAATATAGGACGAAATGACGTTTCGCGATTCATGTGTACCAGCGCTTGTTTAATTCAGGGCTTGGAATCAAAATACATTTTTCTGTTTTGATATAGGTAAATTTATTTTGATTGCCTGTTTTCAATTTTTTTTATGTACTATATGATTCAATTGTGAAATTGTGTTTTCAGTTTTTACTTTGCATAGGTACCTCTGTTGTAGGTATATAGGTGCATACTATTGGTGACTTGGTGTTGATTTCAAATTGAAAAAACGTTTTCGATAAATTGTGGTTTCCAATTTTAACTTTGCATACCAAATTATTTATTTTTGATTGTGATTTTTTTTTTTAAATAACGAGTAAGTACAAGACATTTTGGTTTCACTTTTGAATTTAATTTAATTTAAGATTTTAATTAGTTAATGTACATTTCAACCAGATACATCGTACCCACGTGTGTTATAGCAATACATAATAATATACTAATATAGTTTGTGGTTAGGACGTAGTATAAACTTTATAAAAATCTAAATTGTAAATTTAAAATTTTTCCTTCTTTTTGTTCCTCATACCTATAGACATCAATAGTTTCATTCTGAAAATAAAAACTGTAAAAAATATGTATAATGGTCTTTTTTTTTATGTATATAGACATTTGAAGTTAAAATTTAAAATTTGAATGAAACTATATAATTAGACAAATAATAGAAATTTTTATAATTTTTGTATCTCAAAAATATTATTCGAGCAGACTTAAAACTTTTACGCACAACATGGTATCTCATAATATTTTATTTACACAATGACATTTTCAAAACTTTAGATAATGTTAAGCTCTATAATATAGTCTAAATATTTTATGTCTCGAATCTATTCTCACCACTCTACAGTAATGACTAGAAAGTTGATAACATTAATAAATTATATAAATATATACTATTATAGGCAATTTATAATGATTAAAATAATATGTATGATTAAATAAAATAAATGCAATATTTTCAGCAAATATTAATTCAACACCATCTTACTAATAGCAAATCTGATAGTAAAATAAACTACTACCTATAGGTATGAGGTAGCAATATAAGTATATAATTAAAATAATTAAATATACTTATAGTAGGTACTTATAGTAGCCGGTAGGTACTATAAGCTGACAGGTTTTCACTCAGAATCGTTGTTGATATGTACTGATTTATGAATTCAAATTTAACACATAGGTTACGAGCAGAGTGAATACTTACTTTCTCCCTTTCTTTGTTTTTTCGTTTATTACAGTCAAAACTAAGCTCTGTGGCCTCAATTATTTATCAGACCATGAATTTAATAATACAAAAATGTAGGTATTATGAAAACATGACTACGGAAAGTTTTACTTTGAAACTGAAGTCTGAAACTCTGATGACTGGTGAAAATATTAATATATATATAAATATTGGGATTCCAGAAAGGTACGTTGCTCGACGACGCGTTGACCGTACTACATTACCTTTTGTAATTTATATATTTACTGATGTATACCATTTACTTAATATGGTTGTACCCAATTGGAAAATATTATTCGTGGGTTTTTGAAACTTTGACGTAAACATGTTCAATTTCCAACATTGATTTTTCTTGTTTGTTTGTGGAACCGAGCTTATTAACAACCACCCTATCGTAGCTCACTCGCATCTATAATATAATGTATTTCTTTTTTTCTCTGTAATTCTGAACCCTGGGCAATCCCTGGAGAATTATTTTTAGAATATTTTCTTCAAAGGGTGAACGCTAAGCGCTGCGTTTAAATTTATTCAATAGTGTTTGAATCGCCGAGGGTCATGGGCCCTTTTTAAACCTCGAATCCCGTTGTTTTATTATAACTGCGCACTTTCTCTTTCAGCCGGACGTAGCTGAGGGTGGATGCAGGCTTACTCACCACCCCATTTCGAGTGGGATGTTTTCCCTCCAAGATTAATTTGGGGGCCGTCAGCTTTCGTTTTCGTTCCACATAATCAATATCTGTTACAGCCGCGTAACAAGTCGTGCGATAAAATAAGTTTAAAATACAACACACATATTGCACAGTATTTTATTGCAGTTTTACACGGGTATACAAACGGATAAAATAAAAGATAGGTCTTGATTAAATTCAACAGTTTTGTGTTGGTTGTTTTTTTGTACAATACACACAATAAGGATAGTGTAATGCACTATCAAATTATTACCAGCAATCCGTGTGGTTAACACGTTGCCATAATACACCTAAGACCTAACCTATGTTGTTTTATGTTTTACATATTATGTATCTGAGCTCCTGATCTTTAAATATGAAAATAAAGTAAAATAGAGATATTTTAGTCTTTTTTTTTACCTAGGTAGGTACTTAAATTAATAAGTTATTTAGTTTAATGTATAAAATATATTATAACTGATTGATTTGGATAGTAGGTATTATTTCAATTTTATATACACAATAACATTTTTTAAATATTTAGATTAGTTGTATGCTAATACCTATTTATACCATAAACCTATTCAATATTCATACGTTTTACGGCAGGTCGGTATATAGACTAAAAATTTAATATATACAATTACAATAATACAATAAATGCAATGGTTTCAGCAAAAATTAATTCAACCTACCTACCATAATATTAGTAAGATAAATTGCTATTGTACCAATGTAATATTAACTCAATATAGAAAATTATAGGACTGAGAATGAAAAGGTTCTATGTCACAATATCGAATTGTTCAGCAGAGCGATTCTTAACTTTAATACCCAATATCTTTTTTTCAGGTTTTCTTATGATTATAACCATAATTTCAATGAATTAATAAATACAATTACTGTCAGATACATTGTAAATATTAAGTATTAGACATCCACACATTTTATAAAACCAAAAAAACTGGAAAAAAAGTGTATAAGAATAAAAAAGTTCCGTGTATAGAAACTTTTCATTCTTCCAACTAAATGATATGATATTATTTTTTGTAATTCCATACAATATTTTTACGTCTTATCAAAGTTACCGAAACATGCAACATCAATATTTATAATGAAATTTGTTTTTACATTAATTTAATGTTTAATCGAAAACAATTATTAAAAATTTGAGTGAATAAATAATTAAACTGCTTAATGTACCTACCTAATTTTATTATTTTAATTATAATGCAGATTAAGACTACATTATAATGTATATCCCCGCCAATATTATAACTATGATAAGTAATATCACATTATCACATCATCGTTGACACGTCTTAAAAAAAGATTAATACAAAATTATAAACATAAATTGGTGGCAATTGAAATTGATAACATAGGTACTAAATAATTTTTAAATTCAATTTTTAATAATAAGATAATATATTATTAAGTCGATATTATATTATGCCTACTTTTACAAAAATATTGTACGATATTATTGTAATTTTTGTTTTTATTGTATCATTGACATTCGACATGTATTATTGATAATACCTTTTAATACTAACCAGCATTGAATAACATGACGGTAGAACCTTTTCATACTTACGTAAACTTAACAGAATAAAAAAATTCTATCGAACTACAGCTATAATCATGATTCAGTAATTTTTCATGACAGAACCTTTTCATTTTCTGTATCTCACTAAGTATTGTATGCAGAAACACCGTTTTTGGACTAAAAGATGCACAATTTTAAATTAAACAAATGTATGCAAAACAACGATTTTTGAAAAAAGTGGACATAGAACCTTTTCATTCTCAGCCCGCGAATTATATTTGTCACTACAGAAACATAATAATATTCTGTGCTGTAGCAACCAAATATTACGTCCCGGGAGAAACTTCAAAATTACCTCTTATATGTATTGCAAATTATTATAAATGCTCAATGCCCAAATTTTTAAATTAATAGTTATAACTAGGGCCCGGATTTATATGCAATAAAAATCTATAAAATATGCAGATTCATATCATGAATATGCAAAATGAATTTAATATACTATGTATAAAAATTGTTTATTAATAAAAATGAAAAAAATTAATGACATTGTGTAAGTATAAAAGTGTTATAAATTAATTAAAGTATTACTATTTTCTATTTGTATTAAATTATTATTTATTAATTATTATTATTGGACGAGTACCAGCATGAAGTAACAAATATGGATTTCAAGTTTTCGAATTGGAAACTCATACGATTATCTTGAAGCATACTTTTGTACTTGGAAAAACTTCTTTCCACGTCGCGTCACAAGATACAATTGGTGCATATTTAAAACTTGATAAATCTTCAACTAACAGTTCCTCACAGTTACCTCGCCGTTGATTATATCATCGATTTTTTTCAATGTAGAATATCCACGATTTTTTGACAACACATTTGTAAATTTAGATCTAGCGAAATCTATTCCTGGCCCTCCTTCTTTGAATTTAATTTTAATATTTTCTATGAGCAATAAACTATTTCTTAAAGTAACATTCGATTTCTCTAGTTTTGTTATTGTATCTATTAAACACTGAAAGTGTGTTGTAATAACGGCGAGCTCATTTTTTAACTCTTTATTATGAAATAAACTACGTGCGTTTTCAATACACTTCGCTTCATTTTGGTTTAAAGCGTGAATAACACATTTTACCTCATTGAAATATTTCCCATAATAAATTGCTGCTTCAAGCCATGTACCCCAACGAGTTAAAATTGGTTGTGGAGGTAAACTCAAATTGGGATATATTTCTTTGAAAGTATTTACACGTGAAGGTGCTTTTAAAAATATCTTTTTAGTATTTGAAATTAATCGATCGACATTTTGATATTTTTATCTTATGGCTTCAGCTACTCTGTGTAGTACATGAGCCATGCACGTTGCAACTTTATAACTTATAACATATTTGTCATAAAAAATCGCAAACAATATAGTTAAAATTTGATTTTTGAACGCTTGTTAAAATGATTGAAATATTTGTACTATTAAACACAAATAAAATGAAGGGCCAACAATTCATGAGGAATTTTGAAAACCTAAAAGGTTATAGTGATTGAAAATTAATAATTTTTAATTTTGAGTGGATTGAAGAAGCTAGTGGTTATAAATTAAAAATAATGTCTATGTATTTTCGACATTTTCGTTTAACAGTTATAACTAATAACAATGCATCAGGATATTTGTATTCAATTTTCATATAATTATTTTTATCGTAAAAAAATATTTTATCGACAAAAACCGAAAAAAATATTAAGAAACTCGTAAAATACAAATATACATTAAACATTTTGGAGTTTATACTATTTTATAACAATATAAGTATTCGATAAAAATTTCAAATACCTAGGTACGTTTATTTTTTTAGGATCGCTGCACACGTATTTGTCATACGTCCTAGATCAATAAGCGGTGATAAATTACACATACTCCGGAATGTTTAATTTTTTGTACACGTATGAGTTCTCTGACAAAATATCTAGGATCTTAAGGAAGTTGATTTAAAATTTTTAATTTTTAAAGACCTTAAAAATAAGATTCTGTTTTGAATGTCCCATAAAATAATTGCATTAAATTGGTATTTATTTTGGGCACATCTGATTTTAAATCAAAAAAGTGATTTCTAATGAGGATAGGCTAAAAATTTATTAATTTAACCTTTTTTTCGAAATTGTAATGGAACTTCAGGATTAACCATATTTAATTTACCACAGATTTTATTAGTTTGTATAGTTATGCAAACAAGAAAATATTTCATTTTTAGCGAAGTACCTCCTATTGATAATAATATGTGTGTGCACGTGCGAGAGTTGCGGCGATTGCCCGACCCGGTATTACAGCGATTCTCGGAAACAGGCAATGTTCATAATATTCACGCATAGACATAGTTCAAATTTTCATGTCATGTGAATTGCCTAAATATTACTTCTTAAAACATGATACACTGGAGCTCCTTAGCTCCATGTTTGTTTGTAATAATTACGTATAAGTATAAAATAAAAAATAGCTACATGTTTTAGAGTTTATTTTGGTAATTTTATTGACTATTACCTATTTTAATACAATTTTATTGCGATAAGTTCCAAACCCTAACGACAATTTATGTTATACCGAGAGTATCTGAGCGACAGTTTGATGCTGATTAGTGATTATATAATATGAACACCATTACACCAATACTAGTAAATAGTAATACTATGGAATCACATAAGATTATAATAGAATTATTTCTAAAGTGTAAGGACTTTCTCTGCATTGATAGATTGTATTTTCTACCTAACTATTATTGGTTTAAAATTTTTTATATAAAAATATTTTAACTATTAGATATTATTTTCAACAATTTCTTCAATTAGTTTTAAGAATGTTGAAGTTTTTGTAAATAAACTATTATACCATATTGACCGTTGTAATATTTAACATAAAATTCACATTTTTCACTTTTGCACCCTGTTAGGAATTTCGCCTGGGGTATAGGCACCTCTCCCCTCCTTCTATGGCCATGATAATATTGTTATACACTAGCAATTGGGTTAACTGCTTAGTTTATAAGTTGCAGGTAGCAAGACCGTTGGTAGAGGATTTCTTAGGTAGAGTTGATAAAATAATTAGACTGGTTGAAAGTTTAAGTTGTTTATTGAATTCTTCTGCATAATATATTCTAAGTCTAATTTGACAAAGTTGTTATGTTGTCTTTCGTGAAGGTGCTCGTCTGTACTATGGTGTCACACGTCTGATCTACAGGCCGTTTCGGGTCTGGTTTTATAGGGCCTCCTGCTCTCCCATTTTCCCCTAGTGGCCTAGTCTATCGACTTATATGTGGACTTCACAGGACGTTTTTCAATTAATTATCGATATATTCCCACGCCTGGTTAATCCGAGAATCGTGTCCTGTTGTGTTTGCAATATAATATGTTATACGACATCCGTCAATACTTAGATACTATGCATTATATTTATATATAGGTATATTTCGTAAGCAATTTCTAAATATTATAATCATACATTTATGATTTATGATTAAGGCGAGGTTGTAGAACCTATTGTAATGCGAGTTCAAGATCGCATTGCCCTCTCGTTATATTCCCATAGGTTTTCTAATCGGATATATGACTTTGATTAATTTAGTCGAATTTCTATGTGCTGATATTTATCTAATCTTTATATTGCCAATCACAATTATATATCATGCGTATTATCGGGTTCGTTACAATATTATATATATTATAATATATACTTATAACTTATATTATACTATTATACCTCTATGTATTTACCTATAATCTATAAAATAGTCTTGAACCATCATGTCTGCGTAAAACACAGTAATGTATCTAGTAAGTAGCTAGGTATTATACGAGTCGTATATGTTTATTTGATACTGGCGTTTTCAGAGTTTCATAAAAGATAATTTTCCAAGCTTACGTACTTGTATAATAATATTTTTTATGTAGGCTAGTGTATGAATAGTTGGTACTTTTTGGGACGTAAAAATTAATAAGGTGGGCAAGTGGGTACTGCACTATTGTACGGTAATCATTGAAACTCATCACTGTAACGGATGACGTGTTAAATTTAAATTCAATCTTCTAAAATCATTATATACGAAAAACGATTCTGAGCGAAGACGGTCAGTGTATAATATTATCAAGTATGTATTATATTTTATGATAATATTGTTATTAGAGTAATTTATTATACAATTAGACATTAGTAACACAATAGGTAAGCTAAAAAATATGCATTTGAAAATATCATTGTGTGTAAAAAAGGATAGCTCATGACGACGACGGTAGTTGTATATTACACTAGACGACCAACTCGTATTTAATAACCAGTGTAATTTTACGAAAAATGGTTGGACCTCTCTACAGTTAATGCAGCACCACTCTGTAAAATAATGAACTGATTGACATGAAATTTACTCGGATTGATCAGTATAATATGCTATGTAGATGATACATTTCAAGTTGATCGGAAGATCATAGCTTAAGTAATATGCAAAAATATTAGCATAGTTATTAATCGAAACGCTATTTTTTTTTTTTTACAATTTCTATGTTGTACGCACCATCGCGTCTGTGCCGGCCGCCTATATTTCCCCTACCGGGTCCCAAACAACTGGACTATGATTTCGGACTATGCATAATTTCCGCCAAGCGTCGGTTGCCATTGCTATTTGAACAGTGCGTGGTATCGTCGCCACAGTAATGTGACATTAACGGTGTCTTCACATGTGCCGTTTTTTCCAATTTCCAGAAATTCTATACAATTTTGCAATTGTATTTCATATTTTAGTTTCTACCTTAATATACAGATAATTATAATAATACATTTCCAGCATGATGCCCATTTAAGGGGGTTGATACGGTGTAATATATTAATGAAAATGACTTCAAAGGAAAACAAATATTGTAAGATTTACAAACAGCTAGTGTATAAACTAAGAAAACAGATATTTTTAATTTAATGTTAATTTAATATAAAAATAATTAAAAAACTTTTAGATTTTGAGCGGAGCAATAAATGTTATGATTTTATTTGGATGTTTTATTTTTTTTGGTGTATGTCGCCTCTTAAAACACACAAAAATTAAAAAATTAAGAAAAATCTGAGATTTTACAGTAAAACCAATTAAAAAAAAGGTGGATAAGTGGATGTCGCTCTGCTGTACAGTAGGTTACAAGTGGATCACTGAAATGGATGGTGTAAAATTTGAATTCAATGATATAATATCATTGTATAAGAAAAACGATTCTGAGCGAAAACGGTCAGTCAGCTTATGATTTTACCAAGTATATTTGATGATATTATTGTGAATAAAGTAATTTATATATAACCTATTTACGTGGAGCCTTTATAATTTTTATTTATTAATTATTAATTTATAAATTTTTAACCACAAAATAATTAATAAATTATAAATTTGATAAATGTTGTCAAAATTTGAACTTTAATGCTTATAAAAAAAAATTGTGCCTATGTATTTTTAATATTTTTCAACTGCTATTAGAACGATATATCAGGAGCCTTATATTAAATTTTCACGCTTTTTTACCCAACAAATAAAAATTTATTGATATTTATAGAAAAAAAAAACTAAAAAAATTGAATACTGACAATGTCCGTAAACAGCTCAAAAAGAGTCAAAATATTTTCAAAATTTTATGGTGCAAAAAAAATGCTAATATAAACATTCAGTGAAATTTTTAAGTATCTACAGTCATTCGTTTTTTAATTACAATAAAATAAGAAAATTGTTACATGAGAAATCGAGTGTAAATATCAAATGTTGTAAAAATATAAATTTCAGACGCTCATAAAAATTTAATTTAAGTTTCTTCTAGACATTTTTTTTTTTGATAGAGGTAGACAAACTTATGAGTAATCTTATATTACATTTTCAAATCTTAGATTTAAAAAGAAAATTTTTTATGAATTCTCAACTCAAAATAATTTGCTATTTTTCGTGATTTTTCCGTATTTTGTCAAAATTTGAACTTTAAATGCTTATAATTAAAAACTGTGACTAAGGATTTTTAATTTTTTTCATCCGCCTTTGAAACAATAACCTAGAAGCCTTCTATTAAATTTTCAAGCTTTTTTACTGAACAGATAAAATTTTATTGATATTTATAGAAAAAAAAACTAAAAAAATTGAAAACTGACAATGGCCGTAAACAGCTCAATAAGAGTCAAAATATTTTGTAAATTTTATGGTGTATAGAAAATGCTAATATAAACATTCAGTCAAAATTTCATGCCCCTACGGTCATTTGTTTTAGAGTTACACCAAAAACCAAAATCGATTTTCTCAAAAACAGATTTTGCGTAAAAATTCCCGTTTTTCTTTAATTTTTCTTTTGTTTTTCACGTCGCTTGTGAAAACTACTACGAACCCCTTTTGACCCTCCCAAAGTACCAACTAGATTCACTTTCCTATCAGAAAAGTTACTATTGAAGAAAATCCAAGCACTTTTACTGTCCTAAAAGGTGATGACAGACACAAAAATAAAAAAAAAATTACAAAAAAAATACAATAAAAAAATTAAAAAAAATTAAAAAAAACACACATCATTGTAAAATCAATACATTCATCGCTTCGCTCAGAATCTAAAAAAAAATTGATATTGTTTTTTAGCACTTTTTTAAATTCTAATTAATATTTTTACAAAATGTTAGTTCCCTATTATTTTGTAGGTACTAATACAAACAATAAATTATTATTCAAAAACACAATTTCATATACCTACTTATTATTATATACTAAATCCCTAAAACAAACATATGATTACACATACTGAGTGCATATAATATAATATTATATATGAATCTTAATTATGAATAATTATCGTTTACACAGACCACAAGAAAAAATATTTAAAAATAGGTGGGTGAGTGGATGTTGCTCTACTGTACAGTAGGTTACAAGTGGGTCACTTTAATGTATGGTGTTAAGTTTGAATTCAATGATATAATATCATAGCCTTTGATATTACCAAGTATATTTGATGATATTATTGAGAATAAAGTAATTTATAAATAACCTATTTACGTGAAACATTGTTTTAAATTTTCAATCCTTAGCTTTAATAGTTAAAAATGTTATACATTTTGTACAATGTTATACCTATGTTATACATTTTTAACTACAAAATAATTAATAAATTATAAATTTGATAAATTTTGTCAAAATTTAAACTTTACATGCTTATAAAAAAAAATTGTGGCTATGTATTTTTAATATTTTTCAACTGCAATTGCTGTTGTAACATTATATCAGGATCCTTGCATTAAATGTTCACGCTTTTTTATCCAACAAATAAAATTTTATTGATATTTATAGAAAAAAAACTAAAAAAAATGAAATAATAAATAATAATAATAAAAAAATTTAAAATTATATCAACTTCTTATTTATTTAATATGCAATAGCTTTATCGCGGCAATCCCCGAATGCCACTTGACTTTTTTTTTTAATAAAGGTAGACAAACTGATGAATAATCTTGTATTACATTTTCAAATCTTAGATTTAAAAAGAAAAATTTTATGAATTCTCAACTCAAAATAGTTTGCTAATTTTCGTGATTTTTCCGTATTTTTTCAAGATTTGAACTTTAAATGCTTATAAATAAAAACTGTGACTAAGGATTTTTAATATTTTTCAGCTGTATTTGAAACAATAACCTAGGAGCCTTCTATTAAATTTCCAAGCATTTTTACCCAACAGATAAAGTTTTATCGATATTTATAGAAAAAAAACTAAAAAAAATGGAAACTGAAAATGTCCGTAAACAGCTCAAAAAGAGTCATATTATTTTGAAATTTTTATCGTGTATAGAAAATATTAATATAAACATTCATTGAAATTTTTAAGTATCTTCAGTCATTCGTTTTTTAATTACAACAAAATAAGCAAATAATTACATGAGAAATACTCGATAGTTATCCATATCAAGTGTTTTAAAAATATGATTTGACTTTCTTGTAGACATTTTTTTTTTTTGATAAAGGTAGACGTATTTTGTCAATATTTAATCTTTAGATGCTTATAAAAAAAAAATTGTGACTATGGATTTTTAATTTTTTTCATCTGCTTTTGAAAGAATAACCTAGAAGCCTTCTATTACATTTTCAAG
Organism: Metopolophium dirhodum; assembly: GCF_019925205.1. Taxonomy (NCBI): domain Eukaryota; kingdom Metazoa; phylum Arthropoda; class Insecta; order Hemiptera; family Aphididae; genus Metopolophium; species Metopolophium dirhodum. The sequence goes on from NC_083561.1 coordinate 44,139,680, forward strand.
CTTTTTGTACCAACAAATACAATTTTATTGATATTTATAGGAAAAAAAAACTAAAAAAAATGGAAACTGAAAATGTCCGTAAACAGCTCAAAATAAGTCAAAATATTTGAAAAATGTTATGGTGTATTGAAAATGCTAATATAAACATTCAGTCAAAATATCATGTACCTACCTACGGTTATTTGTTTTAGAATTGCACCAAAAACCAGAATCGATTTTCTCAAAAACAGATTTTGCGTTAAAATTTCCGTTTTCCTTAATTTTTCTTTTGTTTTTCACGTCGCTTTTGAAAATTACTGTGAAATTTTCACTTTTGACCCTCCCAAAGTACCAACTAGATTCACTTTCCTATTAGAAAAGTTACTGTTGAAGAAAATCCAAGCTCTTTTACTGTCCTAATAGGTGATGACACACAAAAAAAAGTAATAAAAAATAAAACACACATCATTGTAAAATCAATACATTTATCGCTTCGTTCAGAATCTAAAATTAAAAACTAAATCAAGTTTCATAAATCCACGAATACCCACTATTTTTAAATTACAACAAATTAACTAAAATGATTATTCTTGGTTTTAAAAATATTTTTTTATATTTATATACTTATATAGTTACTAGCTGATCCTGTGCACTTCGTTGCACGTTAAATGTACCAACTCTATATGGCTCAAACTTTGTTCAATTCGTTGCTTAAAATTCGGTGTACGGTGTTCAAAATTTATCTTAACTTTTCTGTTGCCTGGAATAAAAATTCTGATTCGCAGCAGTATATTATCAGGTAGGCAAACTATAGATTGAATTTGCGGTAGATCGCGGACCCAGTGCGGTTTGTACGTAAGTGTATGATTTAACTCTAAAGTATCAAAGTTATATGAAGTTTATTTTGATATAATACGGTGGATTAATGTAATCAATTAATATACATAATCCTAACCTAACCTAACCGTACTAAATTCTGACGAATAAAAAGACCAAATTCAACCCTTTTTAAATATTAAACTATCTTCTTCCCAGAGATCTGCACACAAACATTAATTTATATATAATAAAAGCTATAGCTGATCCTGCGGATTTTGTGGCCCGTAAAAAATGACAACTATTTTGTGATTGTTCAACTCCTTTTTGGTGTAACTCACTGCAGTAAGTGCAACTCAGCCACCCTGGCAGGCAATGTGTGAAAATTCGATTTGATGCATGCTTGTACCTGATCTGTCCAATTAACCAATAGCAACCAATAATAAATAAATACTATTTCTTTTAACTATTTCTCCTATAACCAATAACAACCATTTATAAACAAATATTTCTATCGTAAATCTCAAAATCCCTGTTTGAGCACTTATATTAATTGATCGTAGCGTGATGTTATATAGTCTTTAGCCTTTCTCGATGAATGAACTATCCAACAAAAAAATAATTTTTCAATTCAAACCAGTATAGCCTCTTACAGCCCCTTACAGCTCTTTTTTAGTATTAAAAAGTAACTTATGTTTTTTTCTCAGTGTCTAAACTATCTATGTACCAAATTTCATTTAAATCGGTTCAGTAGTTTCGGAGCCTATTCAATACAAACAATCAAATCTTTCCTCTTTAGATTGTAGGTAAATAATACATACTGTTTAATTGCAATAATCTTACAACTTCCATAACATTATTTTTATTTAAATTGATCTTAACAAATGTAATAATAAAATAACAAGTCCCAGGGCATGCACAGTATACATAATGGTCGGGTCTCTTATCAATACCCAGATAGCCGGGTCTCTATACACAGAGATATTTATATTGGACAAACTAATATATATATACATAGGTTTTTTAATTACATTTATAAAAAAAAAAAATTTAATTTGTTGCAATGATTGATATGAAATCTTAAACTTGTTTCAATCGCTTATCACAAACTGCTAAATTTTAAATCACATTGCTGTTCGCGATAAGCGGCCGACCCAGTTATTTCACTGCAGGTGCCTGAAAATATTTAAATTGAACTAATATAAATATATATTATATATGTATACAAATGTTTCTTAATGACCGATAAAAAAAATATCAAATTGAAATTTGTTGCAATCTATCAGACGAAATTCAAAACTTGATTCGATCGCTTATCGCGAACTGCTAAATTTTAAACTACATAGCGGTTCGTGATAAGCGGCCGACCCAGTTAAGTCGCTGCAGGTGCCTGAAAATAATTTTATTTGGACTAATATAATTATTAAATTACATAGGTACATTGGTATTTAAATTACAATTATAAAAAAAAAGAAATTTAAATTGCTTGCAATTAATCAGATGAAATCCAAAACTTGATTCGATCGTTTATCGCTGTAGTGATCCCTCACTGCTCGCTTATATTTTGAGTTCGTCGACGTTGATGGTTAATGTAGGAGAGAAGGTTGGAGAGAGACAAGTTGTATAAGTTATTTATAGTACTTTATTGTTAAGACAAAATAATAATAATTAAACATTTATAAAGAAATTAGATAAATTTGAGGACAGAGCGAAAAGCATCTGCCCGAGAAGTTAGTGACTGCGTGGTGCAGACTCTGTACTAAATCCTAATTTGCTATAGACTCTATCTTATATTTATATAAAATCTATATGTATAAAAAAATGTACACGGTAGAGCCCAGGAGGTGGATATCTGAAAGGGAACCGGAGCTGGACGTTGTTATTGCAAAACAACCCGAATGTACGATTGGCACTCTTCTTTATTGGCACTTAAATTATTATAGGTTTGTTTTGCAGATATTTGATGTCGAAGTTTTAATTACGTCGTAAAACTCTAGGTACGTACATGTACGCGATTCTTGGAATCGAATAGTTGAAAGTTAATCTCCTTGTTGTTGTTGTCCTACCGCGGAAAGGTACTTAATATATTCGTAGAAACGCAGGTTTACTACATTCCTCCCCTCGAAGATGGAAGTCCCCGACTTCCACTAATTCAAGAATGTTCGCAGTGTTGGGTAGCCGGTAGGGCTGTTTCTTGGCGCGAGTGGAAACTCGACCATGTCGACTCCTCTTAATGACATCACTGGGTTTGCATTAAGTTCCTCTGTTTCTTCCTGTGACTGTGCTACTTCCGTGTGGTTTGTTACTGTTTTTGTTTTAACCATATTTATTATTAATATGATTACTGCCATAAAAATACTACTTGTTATTACATATAGTATATAATCGTTACGTTCCTGTGTGTCTTGTAGCTCGTTAATTTTATTGTCGACTTTTTGTTGTTTTTCTAATTGCTTGTTCGAACCTGACACTTTATGTAGGTCCTCCATGTTATTTGTTTTAACATGGTAGTTTTCCATTAAGTTGTCGTTGTCGGTGAACGGCATATCCCTTATGGGTTCTAAAGCTGATTTTGGGTTGAAATCCATATATTCTGATTTGTAATCGACTTTTCCTGGTAAGAGTACGTCTCTAGCGGCGTATCCTTTACAAGTTTCGTTTAGTTTTAAGATACCTACACCTTTTAGTGTATGGCTGGTGGATTCTTTATCTTCGTCGCAGGTGATGAATACTAAATCGTAGTTAGTGACGTAGATCCACTCGTTTTTGAATCGTTTTTTGTGAAAGATGGATGTACCCATTTGTACGTGCATGATTTCGCAGTTTGTTGGAACTTTTATAGGATCTTGGAGTAATTGTACTTCGCATGCTGGTCTACTAGCACGTGGATGTAACGGATTACCCTCAGGACACAAAAGGAAGTCTCTAGCGTGTTTACAATGTGTGTAATACAATTCGTCATAAAGAGCATAGTGTTCTTTCGTTTTACTTATAGCTAGATACTTATTACTAGGTTTTATATAAAAACAATCGTTTCCGGTGCACACTGGCACAGGTATTAAATTATACAAACTAAAATCATTTTGATAAATTAAAGGTAAAGAAATTATAAACACTAAGTTGTCATTTGCATAGTATATAGTAATGTCTGAGAGCTTTATCAATTCGTAAATATTTTGTATGTCTAAATCAGTTGGTAAATCGGTGCCCCCAGGTAATGATACTTTAACGTCTTTAACGTGTTCTAATAACTCTTTTGGAGATATTAAACTTGGATGAATAATTCCCATTTTAGCTTGTTGTATTACCTCTAATAGTGTGTTTGTTTCTTCTATCTGTTTTGTAATTAATAAATTAACGTGTATAAAATGTTTTGTCAAATAATTTTTTATTTGTTGTTCCCTTGTACTGTTTGTCGTTTCGTTCACCATTAATGTTAAAGGTACCGAAGATATAATGTTGTGTGACACTATATTATTCTGTAGTTGTACTACTTTAATTTGTTCTTTTATTAGTTTAGATTGCGAAGTGCTTTGGCTTTTTGCTATATTAAAATTAAATTTTTGTATGCATTCTAAATTGCATATTCCGTATATTAATTTAGCTGCTTTTGTAACGAGTTTAGTTAAAGCATTACGTTTAGTAATTATGTGACCAATAGAATCTAAGACTTGTGTCTTTTTATTGTGTAAATTGTCAACTATAGCGGTGGCTGTTTTAAGTAAGTTGTTACAATTAAAGTTATTGGTAACTGGATCGTGCATGTATGCAACACACAATTCGTTCGTTTTATCTATTACTTCGTTTATGTATTCGAATTCTTCGTTATATTTAGTAAGATTAATGTATGCAGTAAGATCCCATTGAGATGTTATGAGTTTCAAAGGTCCCCTGTTTTCGTAGTATAGACCAGAATGTTGTTTTAATGGTTCGTCAGCGTATCGAAAAGTTCCTGACGTGAATGGTATGATAAGTAGTATAAGTCTGAAAACCGTTTCAGCTTATTAGTTAAAATATAATTTTAAAATAAAATTCAGCTTAATAGTATTTAATATACCCGTTCCATTTCTTAGAAACTACTAATAAGAATTACTATAATGATAAAAATAAAAAAAATTGATAATAAAATAATATTGTAATTAATACAAAAATATCCCGTAACCCTCATAAATAAATTGATAATAAAATAATATTGTAATTAGTACAAAAATATCCCGTAACCCTCATAAATAAATTGATAATAAAATAATATTGTAATTAGTACAAAAATATCCCGTAACCCTCATAAATAAATTGATAATAAAATCCTAATACTAATTGTATACTATAAATCATATTGGTGCGGGAAGAATATTCCTTTTCCTTTCTTGTTTCGCCCACACCGCTTCGTTAATGATATCCCTATGTTTTTTATATAGTTGCAAAAACAGGCACCTTGTCCATTGGACATCGGCTCGGGGGTCATGAGCTTCAAGCCCCCCGTGAAAATAAAGATCGCTACACATAAGGGTATGTGCCTCGTTGAGTTTAAGCGATCGCCCGTTTTTTCTGTATTTTCCTATCGGAATGGAAGCTATGGGTTGATTGTCCCCATAATCGGTTATAAGTAAAACAAAATTTCCGTCCATATGGAGATCCCACCCACGTAGTGAAAAAATGGGTTTGGTTATGTCAAGCAGCTGGAGGATTTGTTTATCTGTGCTACCCTCCCAGGTTAATATTGCGTCGTATTTGTCTAGCTGTTGCTTAATTCGTGGTTGCGTAAGATTTGGTGAAACAGTGTGGTCAGAATCATAAAGTTGGGCAAGTACTGGATATAGTAAGTTAAGTTTGTCTTTAAATATATATTGCAAGTGTTTCACTAGGTGTTTCCACTCTTGATCGGTTACGGCTCGATTTTCCTGTAAGTGTAATGCGCGCCCCTCTAATTTTGTAATGATACCTGGCTGGTATCGCCCCATGATGGCGCCCGATATTAATATTAAGTGGTCCCGGTTGTAGCTGCAAAATTCGAAATCTACTGTCGCGTACTCGGGTATTTTACTGTAAAACAGATCGATTATATAAGTAAAAAGGAAAGAGAAAAAAAAAACTTCATGCTTAACAACAGAAACCGTATTAGTTATATTGTTAATTTAAATACGTACGTAATAGATATTTAGATCATTGACTGTTAGTGATTAACGGAGATAAAAAAAAATTAGTTGTGATTAATTTATGAAAACGTTAATCGTTTGTAAACGAGTAAGTCCGTTGGGTCCTCCGTGTTATCAATGAATTCCTTTAGTACTAGGCACATTGGTTTCCTAAGTGGTTGTTTTCCTTTCACCAGGTCATGCGAGAAGTGATTGAGCGTACGAGTAATTCCCAGTAATTCTGTGGGTGAGTACGGTTGAAGTAAGTTTTTGTTTGCTGTGTCGATATGACATATCAAACAACTTGGTATTTCGTCATGATATAAAGCGTTAGGATTATGTTGTTGGAACCTGATTACTGTGCTAAGTTCCTTAATGAAAATGTGTTGTTTTATTCTAAAACCATGAAATAGAGAGAAAAAAAAAAATAAAAAAAAAATAAAAATAAGAATAAAAAAAATTATAGTTTTATGATACTAGTTATATATTTACTCAGTATCGTCGTCGTCATAATAGCGTTTAACGTTATTTTTATGAATACGGTATTCGCGACGGCCTTTTTGAATCGTTATATTTTCATTATCATGTACTAATAGTATCTCGAATGGTCCTGACCAGTTGAAACTAAGAGCATTTTTTTTATTTTGTTCTTTAAGTAGAACTTTATCGCCTACGTGTAAATTGATGGCGTTCGACGTTTTATCGTAATATGTTTTATTTGTTTCTTTCTTTTTAATAAGATTTTCCCGAGCTATTTTATGCGTTTCTTGCATAATTCTTTTAAGGTCGAAAACGTAATTATCGTAATTATATTGTGCTTCGGGTTCTTTATGAAAAGCTGATGGAACTGTGGGTTTTGTTCCGAATACTAATTCATATGGTGTAAAGTTAGTCGACGTGTGAACCGTCGTGTTATAACAGAAAGTTGCGTAACATAAAAGTTTATCCCAATTATTGTCCTTGTCTACAAAGCTGCGTAAGTACGCTTTTAGTGTTTTATGTGACCGTTCTAAAAAACCGTTTCCTTGTGGGTGCCATGCAGTCGTCTGAATTTTTTTAATGTCCAACAGCTTACACATGCTTTTAAAAATGTCGGATAAAAAATTGGTCCCGCAATCGGTTAAAATCGATTTTGGAATTCCGTATGTGCATACGAAACATTCGACGAAAGCTTGTGCTACGGTTGGAGCGTCAGTGGATGATAGTGCAATAGCGAGTGCATAACGCGATAACTCGTCTTGTAATGTTAAAATATATAAGTTCCCCATCACGGTTTTGGGTAGTGGCCCTACGATATCGAGACAGATTCGTTCGAAAGGTTTGACTACTGTACTAGTAATCATCATAGGTTGCTTTGTTTTAACATGGGATTTATTTTTCTGACATAGTTCACAGTGTTTAATATAACGTTTAACGTCTTTCTTAATGTTATGCCAGTCATGATTAAGTTTTAATCGTTTGAGAGTACGCGATACACCGGAGTGTCCGCCTAGAGGTGAGTTGTGATGCTCATAAATAATTTGTTGTTTTTCCTCGTCGGTAAAACGTTCACCTGTATATATTTTTATTACGATGTCGGTTTGTCGAAATACGTACCGAAACATCGTACGAATTCTCAAGAAATTTGTTAATGAGGTAGGTCCATTTAATTTGACCGTGGAAAAAGATTTAATTCGATTTGTCATACAATAGTCGCGTATATTTTGTAACGCTCGATAAATGGATTCCGCTTCAAGCGGTGTTGTATGTGTTTTGGTGATACCATAGAATATAATTAATTTTGATCCATTGGTGTGCGTATAGAACCGGTTTTCGTCGGTAAAATGTATTTCGTTAAAATCAACTTTTTTTATGATCTCGCGCACGACTGGATGTGTAATTATTTTATCTTCGGGAATCGTTACTATAATAGTTTCGCTTTCCGTGACCTTGTTAACGTCGCCTTCGATTTCGAGAATTTTAGAATTGAATATTGGCTTACTCTCAGCGGCACGGAATTCGTTGAACTCTGTATCGGCGCTAGTCGTATTCGTTTGTACTACTCGGATACGTGATAAACAATCGGCGTTCGAGTGTTCGGGCCCCGCCCTATACGTAATAGTGTAATCGTAATCCGCGAGCTGTAAACGCCAGCGCATAAGTTGCGACGACGCGTCCTTAATACCAAACAGGTATGTAAGAGGTCGATGATCGGTAATAATATTGAAATGACGTCCATATAGATATGGTCTAAAATATTTCACGGCCCATACGATGGCCAATAACTCTTTTTGAACTACGCTATAGTTACATTCGGCTTTATTTAATGTCCTACTTGCGTATGCGATAGGTTGGTCTTTGGGGACTGCCCCCTGTGATAAAACGGCCCCTATTGCATATTGACTCGCGTCGGTCATCAAGTTAAACTCCCCTTTTTCCCAATCCGGATAGACTAGTAATGGAGGGTTCATTAAAGCTTTCTTTAGTTCCTCAAAGCTATGTTCACAGTTATCGGTCCAGTTGAATGGTACGTCTTTTTTAAGTAAGTAAGTTAGCGGTTTCGCCGTTTTTGCAAAGTTATCGACAAAACGTCTGTAATAATTAAGAAGTCCTAGAAATGATTTAATGTCCTTTGCGTTTTTCGGTTTTGGGTATTCCCGAATGCATTTTAATTTACTAGGATCCGGCGATACCCCGTTTTCGTTAATAACATGTCCCAAATATGTGACCTCTTTCCGTAAGAAAGAGCACTTTTGGGGTTGTAATTTTAGTTTATGTACGCGTAACCTATTGAATACCTGTTCTAGCTTTTTCTGATGGTCATTTAAACTGGAACCGTGTACCACTATATCATCTAAATATGCGGTGCACATTTCCTCAAGACCCATAAGAACAGATTTCATAGCGCGTGTAAATGTTGCTGGGGCTGAACTCAGCCCAAATGGCATACGTAAATATTCGTAATGACCGGATTTTGTAGAAAAGGCGGTTTTGCGGGTATCGGCTGGATTCACATGTAACTGATGATATCCATTTGCTAAATCTAGGGTAGTAAAGTATTTGGATGACCCTAGGGATTCTAGTATTTCAAGTATATTTGGAAGTCCATAGGCTTCATTTTCCGTTACTTCATTAAGTTTACGGAAATCTACGCAAACTCGTAATTTCGGTTTCCCTGTCGCGTCTAAATTTTTCTTTTTGACTACTACGAGTGGAAAGTTAAAAGGTGATTTGGAATCGCGTATAATGTTATTTCGTTTCATTTCTTTAATTTGTTTTTCAATTTCTTCCTGGTAAGCCCAAGGTAAACGATATGGTCGTATATTAATTGGTTTAGTGCAACGCGGTGTATTAATTTCGTGTGTCACGACGTCGGTGGCACTCAAATAGTCCCCCGGTAAATAAAATAAGTCCGCGTAACTACAACATAATTCTAGAATGCGTTCGCGCTCTTCGTGATTTAAATTGTCCGTGTTAATTTCGTTTTTTAATATGGTTATGCGATTGTTAATTTTCGTGTCTACAAAAGAAGCTGTTAAAGCTGTTTCAAGGTATGGTTCCCACTCGATATGTTGAGTGGTTAACTCGTCAATGACAAAAGGTTCCTCTGAAATATTTATTATGTTACTTATAATTGTGTCACTATTGACTGGGCTAATGCTGTTAGCTATAATAACGTTTTCGTTCACGTCTTGTTTTTTAATAGTTATATTTTTATGCGTGATGTGCTCATCGTTTTTAATTAATAGTACGCAGTTGCTACGAGGCGGTAATATAATTTCCCTCGAACTGGTTTGTTCGGGTATGGTCAATAAATTTTGACTATAGTCCATAATGACCTTGTTTTGTTTCAAGAAGTTACGTCCTATAATACCTGATTCTGTTATTGGAAAGTCGCCAAAAACGACGTCGAATTTTATGAGAACGTCTACTGCGTTAATTTGCATCGTCGTCACTATAGTTCCTATTGTAAATATAGGTATTTCGTTTATACCTTTAATTGTGCGTTTTTCGTGTTCATTTACGACTACCTGCCCGTTGAGTGCAGAAATCTTAATAAGATTCATTTCTGCCCCGGAGTCAATTAATAATTTAATGTTATGCGGTTCGAAATTGTGAGACCCACATATTATGTGTTCCTCTTGAAAGTCCGCTACCACTCGTACGTGATTCTGATTAATTTCGGCTACGGTACGGCTGGTGCTAGGACCTTCACCGTCCTTACTACTTGTTTTTTTACTTTCGTTATACATGCGCTTCCTACAATCTTTAATGTTGTGGTTAGTTTTTTTACAGTACGCGCAAAATCGGACTTGACCCTGATATTCGCGTTTGACTATACTAGTTTTGTCATCGCGATTATTTATGGGATTTCTAAAAAATGTGTTGGACGAAGTACCGGTGTTACTGCGGCATTCATTTGCGTAATGTCCTAATTTACTACATTTATTGCATTTAATGTTTTTTTTATGGTTTGCATTGTTTTTTACATAATTTTTATCTGCGTTAAAACGACGGTTAATGTGTTGGAGGTCTTGTTCCTCCTCAATCGCGATAGTAATTGCTTTTTCGAGAGAATCTACGTCACGCGCCCTTAAAAATGACCTGATTGCTGGTTTTGCTCCGTTAACGAACGCAGTAAGTGCTCCTGTTTTATGGGATGCGGCTACCGCGGCGGCTGAGGCTGGCTCTAGTCCTAATGTTAACGCTCCTACCAATTCGTGATAGCATTTTTCGGTTCGTCCGGCGAAGCTACGTACGTCTTCGTCGGTACGTTGCCTAATGTTACTAAGTTGGGACTGTAAATAATTAATTGAATGTGGTGCCCCAAAAACGTTACGAAGGTGGTTTTTAAGCTCTGTCCAGTCTGTGAAGTTGCGGTAACGTGTAGCCTGATATGCGTCTCCCTTTAATTTAGCTAAAATATTTTGGAATACTACCGGTTTAATATTGTCATGGATATTGTCCATTACATAGTTACATTCTGTTATATATGAGGACAAATCTGCCTCAGTTCCCCCGTTAAAATTAGGTATGCCGCGCAAGGCGGTGTCTATTCCTAATGTTACACTCATTATGGTAGTATGTAAAGTTCGCGGGTTATATTTAACTACTTCCCAACACCTATTTGGACTCTCAGACATATACTAAATAATTTGCTTAAATAACAACTTACAATGTAGAATTCATTGCGATTTTTGTCTGGTCCTGTCTGCTCTGCGTGCTGGCGGCTCTGCTGGCTCGTCGTTGATGCTCCGCTTGGCTATGTTGAGTGTAGTTGGTGGCTTGGCTCGGTCGTTCCTTCCTTCCTAGGTTTCAGCAACGTAGTTGAACTCGAGGTCCGCTGATGTACTCGATTCTGGGTTGGATACCAAAATTCTTCCTTCAGGTGACCCCACACCTGACACCAAAAGACGTGTAGTGATCCCTCACTGCTCGCTTATATTTTGAGTTCGTCGACGTTGATGGTTAATGTAGGAGAGAAGGTTGGAGAGAGACAAGTTGTATAAGTTATTTATAGTACTTTATTGTTAAGACAAAATAATAATAATTAAACATTTATAAAGAAATTAGATAAATTTGAGGACAGAGCGAAAAGCATCTGCCCGAGAAGTTAGTGACTGCGTGGTGCAGACTCTGTACTAAATCCTAATTTGCTATAGACTCTATCTTATATTTATATAAAATCTATATGTATAAAAAAATGTACACGGTAGAGCCCAGGAGGTGGATATCTGAAAGGGAACCGGAGCTGGACGTTGTTATTGCAAAACAACCCGAATGTACGATTGGCACTCTTCTTTATTGGCACTTAAATTATTATAGGTTTGTTTTGCAGATATTTGATGTCGAAGTTTTAATTACGTCGTAAAACTCTAGGTACGTACATGTACGCGATTCTTGGAATCGAATAGTTGAAAGTTAATCTCCTTGTTGTTGTTGTCCTACCGCGGAAAGGTACTTAATATATTCGTAGAAACGCAGGTTTACTACATCGCGAACTGCTAAATTTTAAACTACATAGCGGTTCGTGATAAGCGGCCGACCCAGTTATGTCCTTTTACTAGCCTGAACAATATTTTAATTTGAACTAATATAAATATACATAGGTTCATAATATTACATTTTTAAAAAAATAACCAGTTCAAATTTGTTAAAATCAATCAGGTGATATCTAACCTAACTGTTAAGAAATTCTGTCGTCATTATTATAGTCTATAGAACTATGTGTTAATTATTAGTACAGCTTGTGTAAAAAATAATTATGAAACTATACATAACAATTACTGGTCCAATTTACCAATCATATAATTCTAGAATATTCTCCCGTGGAAAAACGTTTGTGCTAGGTACACACATTATTGGAATAATGCAGTGTGGGTGGTGATGCCCACTATCAACCGAATCTTAGGAATAACACTAAATAGTATTACTTCAAATGTAGTTTGTTGTCCTAGAATCACGAATTAACTTTAAATATTTAGTGATTTATTTTTGTATATTTAAGTATACGGTTTTTTTAATATATTTGTTAGTTATTATAGGTATAACTGTATAAGTGTATAACAAAAGGTACCTATGTTTAAATTAAAATGTTGTGTTTGATTTAGCATGGCCTAAAATGTAAAGTGGTATATCATTTAAAAACAATTGATTACAGTCGGTTTTAAAGTTTCCAAATGATAAATATAACGGTCGTAATGAATTTATTTCATATTTAAAGGATATGATCACGGTATATTTAAATAAAACATATTTTAATCTATTAAACATTAAGGCTGGTGCTGTTTTTAACTAGTTATATTTGTTATAGTAAAATAATCAGATCAACGCGTTTTTTAAATAGTATAAAAAAATATTAATTAATTATAAAAATAAACAAAATATATTACATAGATATCTCTTTTAATATTTTTACAATACAAATTAAAGTTTTGCTCCCATAATATAAGTGCAACGTAGTACAACCAAAATGTATCTAATCTAAGTACGAATACATAAATTGTTTTTCTTAAAATTACTTTCTTAAAAATATATAAAATCAAAATCAATATTGTTGCTCATCAATTTTTAATTTGATTTATTGCAATAATAATAATATGAATACATAATATGTCTATCTTATAATTATTTTCTTAAAAATATATTAAACTGAAGCGTTGATGGCAGTGGTGTGTTTACCTTAACTTCAACTACCGGTTTAAACGGGTTCTATATGTTAATATATACACATAGTAATTCGTGAAAAACGATCGTCGCAGTAAGGTTGTCGACGTTGATAGTATTATTGTATTTGAACTGATCCAAGGTCGACAACAAACATAATAATATAAGTATTATAGTATATTGTGTATATATTTCAAAATCAATTTTTTTTTATTCTACCTAAAATAAATATATTCTTTAGGTACCTACTTGTTATTTATGTATGTGAACTGGTCGCATGTCCCTAAACTCCGCCGCAAGTACCTTTTTTTAGTGTTAACTCTGGCAGAAAATAAAACAGGCAAAATAGGGTTCAGGTAAACTTTGCCAGTGAAGAAAATCAAGTAACAATATAAAATACATATAATAGGAATAAAGGTACCCATTATTTTTTTTTTTAAACCATAATTGTATTATAATAATAATTAGGTATGCGACACTATGCGTGTATGCCAAAAAATATATAAAACTTAAAAATAAAATTAATAAATGTCCGAACAAATCATACAAATTGTAATAACCAGTATTACGTTAAAAAAACATAATAGATAATTATAAATTGTAAAAATCACAAAATATGTAGGTATGTTATATTGTAATATGACATAAATTTATGTGATACAATTTGTTGATAGGTATTATATAACTATTAATTCCAATAAAAATCCAGTATTATAACTATCCATAGGCGCCCGCAGGGGGGGGCAAGGTGAGGATTGCCCCTCCTGGCTTTTTCAAAATAATTTTTGTAAATTGAATGTTTTAAGATAAATTACTACATACTATACAACAAATTTTAAGTGGTTATATGAATAATAGGTTACCATTAAAAAAACATTAGATTGGATTATATTTTGCAGTCGATTGGTAATTGTATTTTTAGATCAGGCCTTTCTATAGCTAAATAACTTTCTACATAATAGTCTCTATCATAAAATATCTACCTATCTAATTCTATCTATTATATAAAGTGATTACTGATTAGTAATTGTTTACCCATATAATATTTTATCATCGTGATCATAAGTCAGTCGTTATTTGTTAGTCGATGTGTTTTGTAAATCTATCGGTCCATCGAAAATATTTAACGGTTGTTCGAATTTGATATAAAATGGATTTGAGAAGGTACTTTAAAATACCTCGTTTAGAACTAGAACCCGACAATGCTAAAATAAACGAAAATGAATAATACTTTTACCTTTTACCTATAAGTATACTTATAATAAAATAAGTTGTAACATAATAAAATATATTTTGTATTCGAGTATAATAAAAAAGGTTATTATTTTAAAATACCTATTAAAATTAAAATATTTCTCCTCAAATCCAAACATTGCCCCCCCCCCTCCCCCCACTAAAAAAAATTTCTGCGGGTGCCTATCTATCGATCTCTAACACCATAATTTTTTTTCATTTTGAATTTTTGTGTTTATTTATTGTTTAGTATTACATAAGCAAGGCCTTAACACTAGTGGAGTTTTCATATACCCATCCAGATAAGAAAATAAAACTGGTGGAGTTTACATCAGACCTTTTTATTACGTTTTTATCCATCCGGCATTCTGGCAATGTTGATCCGTGGTATCCATGTCCAATCTGACAGTATTCGACGTAAAAGACTGAAAGTTGTACTTCCAATCCTCGTAGACTGCAGTTCTGTGACTGTTGACTGAGGGTCGATGCTCGTATTTGTTAATATTCCTATTATATTAAGCCAACGCAGTTTTTATCTAGGTACTTATTGGTACCACTAACATTATTCATCAGTGATCACTGATGTGTGCACCTCATCATGACTGATGAGTGTTATATTAAGTACCTTTTTTTTTTTTGTGTTATCGAGAACAGGGAGAGGGACTGGTTTTGGCATTGCTTCTCCCCCATTATATTAAGTACTTCCTACCTAATAAATGTTTTTAAAACAATTTTTAACTGATCCAAAACTGACTATAACGAGGAACTAAGCAAATTTAGTGATAGTAATAACAAAAAATTAATTAAGAAAAATTATTGATAATTATAGAATTTAAAAAAAATTTTAATCGATATGGAAAGGTATATGAATATATTAATATGGAATATTGAATTTATATTGAATAATCGAATCATAAAAAAGTACTATCCACACATATAATATCAAAACTGTAAATAAATATATACAATAGGTATAAGAAAGACTACCCAGACAGCAGAAGAATATTCTTGTAATGTTATAAGAACCTTAATTACAAAACAGTAACATTCAGTAAAATATTTCACCAATGTTATAATAATATTAGTCGATGTTTCTGTAACATAACTACAAAATTATTATTTTATAAAATGTAAAAAATAACTTTTGCTCGGAAAAATTCACATTTTAGAAAATAGTTCAATACCTATACCTATACCCATTCAAAAATATTACATTTTTTTGACTGACTTTAGCATTGATAATTTATCGAAATTTCTAAACAAATTTGTATTATACTACCTTATTACATCCTAGTTTTTAGTCATCACAATGTCATACCCACATACCTATATTATAATGGGCCTAGAATATTATGACGTTATAGACTCATAGCCAATAATGGAAAATTTAAAAATTCAGGAATTTTAGTAAATATTGCAAACACTATGTGCTGTAATTGACCGAAATTTTTTTGTTTATTTGTTTTTTTTTTGTACAATTCATACTTTTAGTTAATTATTTATAATGCTATATCTATTAATATAAAAATGAGATGTTGTTTAACAATCGTACAAATGTACAATGTACATGACAAATATAAAACATTTGTTTAATCATGTAGTGCTATTTTAGATTTACATGATAGTACACAATAGGTTTAATTTTCCATCTATTTAATCAATTGAGAATTAAATAAATTACCATACTTTTCATACGTTTCTTAAGATCTAACTTAAAATTAAATAATTGGCTTTATCTAGTATAGAAGTACAATAAAAATTAATTTAAAAAAAACAAGAATAAATAATTTACGTCTGATCAACAATCTTATATTCAAGCATTACACTCATATTTTCTATTTAGGTGTTATCAGTTAATTCCGATGAATGGAGTAAGTATATTTATAATTATTCTTCAGAAATTATTTTGCACAGCATGAATTTGAATTTCGTAAAATTGGCTAAAAATATTTGATGATTGTTGATGTTGTTGACTATGATGTTAATTAAATAAAATTCAACTTTCCTGTTTTAAATAAAACACGTGCCTTACTTAAATAATTTGTAAAGCAAAAAGTATGTGTTTTTAGTTGTTAGATATTATAAAATATAATTACATACGTTTTAAAATTAATAACTTGACTCTTGAATTATACAAATAATGTAACTGAATACACTTGTAGTTTTCGATTGCATTTACAAGATTTTTTGATTGCATAAATAATGTTTTGTTCATATTATATGGATTTTGTTTCTTTTTATTGGTCGAATCACAAGTAGGTTCAATATTATACTGTGAGCAACTCGGGGTTGAATGTGTTTCCAACTTTCCAAGAAACAAAACAATCAAAACATTTTTCTGTATGACAAATAAAAAATATAAAATTTTACTGATATAGGAATCCACTATTTTAATGTAAATATAGATCACTATAAAATCGATGTATAATATACTACAATGAAATTTCATAATCTACGAAGTTTCATGGACAGTAAAAACATTCATAATACAGAGAATTTCGTTGAGTATAATTAAATGAATTTGGTTTGGATCTCAAAAATATTTCTTTAAACAGAACATTTTGCCAAAATAGAAATTCGTTGTATAGATGGTTCGCTGTATAGGTACAGTTGGTAAAAACAATATGGCTCAACATTAATTTTAAAAAAAACCAACTTGTTAAATAAAATATAATAAGTAGGTATAGCGATGTACTAACGCTGTTCCAAATAGCCATTTATCGTTTAAGTATAAAATATGAAAACTTGAAAACTTCAATCTAACTGTGGTACAAATCAAAATATTCTTGAAAAACGAATGTGTAAGTTTTTTCTTGATATTTTATAATTAAATGTATACTTTACACACACTCAAATACATACATACATACATACATACATACATACATACATACGTGACACATTGTTGCTGTATGAATGATGACGTCAATATTAATACGATGGATTATAAACCCCTTTGTGTTTTCATTCAGACATTTATATTATACTGAACCTCGTAATCTACGTCCCGGGCCCCTCACTTCTACCACATGCTCCTCTTTGTTTTCACCCTAGAATTTTCAGCTGCCTAGCTCCAAGGGACCCGGTCTTCCCCACGTCAATCACGCGCGTGCCACCCTTATTATTAAATTTTTCCCAGGACTTATTTCGAGCGTTGTGCGCATGGCGAGGCATATGCCGTAGGGCGTAGAAGAGTAACTTGTAAAATATTGTAATATAATATATAAGTTGTGCTGGAGAGATGAAATAACTAATAAGTAATAAGTAATGTGCATTATACAACATTTCAAAAATATTCGTAAGTACATGAACAAAAATGTAAAACTATAATGTGTAATAGTTCCAAGTTGCGTGACGACTTATACCGGTCAAGATTCTTAAATATGGATAATATAATAATAGGTTGTTTTGTTTTTTTCAAGATTTGGACACACACATAATGCGTGACCCATAACTACTATT
The DNA here is from genome assembly GCF_019925205.1 of Metopolophium dirhodum. Classification (NCBI taxonomy): domain Eukaryota; kingdom Metazoa; phylum Arthropoda; class Insecta; order Hemiptera; family Aphididae; genus Metopolophium; species Metopolophium dirhodum. The sequence goes on from NC_083561.1 coordinate 44,157,451, forward strand.
ACTTAAATAATTGTATTCTTTTTACAATAATAATTGTAGTTTTCAAAATAAAGGAAAAAATAGCGAGTACATGTATGTCGTTCTGCTGTACAGTATGGTTCAAGTGGCCAGTGGGTCACTGTAATGGATGGTGTAAAATTTCAATTCGATCATATAAAATTATTGTATACGAAAAACAATTCTGAGCGAAGACGGTCTATCAGGACAATATTACCAAGTACCTAGATACAATTTATGATATTATCGTGATTAAAGTAATTAATTTAATTAGCCATTAGTAGGTATCTAATAGACCAGTAGGTAGGTTAAATTCATTCTTGCCAAAAAAATTACATATGCATTACAATAGACTAAAAATTGCATATATCCACGAATAATATTTTTAAATCACAACAAAATAATTAAAATCGTAATTCTTGGTTATGTTATTTTCATCCAAATCTGAACATAAAATAACTATTAAAAAAACTGCGTTTTTGTATTTTTTGGTTACAGAATAACTCATTTAAGTGGAATCTTGTTTTAAATTTTAAATTGTATACATTTTGCCGAAATTTTAACTTTAAATTCTTATAAAAAAAAATGTGCCTATGAATTTTTATTATTTTTTAACTAAAATTATAATAATATATAAGAAGCCTTGTAATAAATTTTAAAGTTTTTTGTCCCAACGAATAAAATTGTTTGACATATTTTATAGAAATAAAAACCAAAAATTGGAAATTGAGAATGTGCGTAAACAGCTCCAAACAAGTTAAGATATTTTAATGAATCTACGGTCAATTTGTTTAGAGTTACACCAAAAAACAAAATCGATTTTGTCAAAAACCGATTTTACGTAAAAATTCCTGTTAATGCTTTATTTTTTTCCCAGGCGCTTTTAAAAACTATTTTAAATTTTGACCTCTTGTTTGTCCCAACTATATTTACTTTCCCATCAAACAAGATACTGAAGTTGAAAATCGAAGCATTATTTTAATTACTCATCGTATATTTTTTTTTTTTTTTTATATCGTTTATTTAAATATACACAATCTATAAATGTTGTTTTTCAATAAGTGCATGTGATGGAGGTGAAATGGCTTGAGTGGCTGGAGATAAGAAGCCGCCCATTGGAGGCACTTAAGGTATCTCATCGTATATAAAATTAAAAATACAAAAATACACATCGTTGTAAAATCAATACAGAATTTAAAACATAATTTTAAAACCAATCAAATATAACGTACGTTTCTAATTGAAATTCAAATTCAAAATATTTTGTACTGATTTCGGAACAACAGATATTATTTTTATTCAGATAATTTATTATTTTTTATTTAATTATATTATGTGTATAGAGCATGTGGTTGTATAAATAAAACAATGATACCAATACGTATTAAGCTATATATATCGTATTATGACATTACTGTTAGTAACATAATATTATATTAATTTCACTTTTTATCAGCGTAGCTAAATAAACATGTACAGAAATAAATGACGTGTGGGTTAAAACGAGTCGATAATATGATAACGAGTTTTACGACCCTCGTTAGAAATATGATGTTGTTTGCTCTCCGGAAATTCGAGACCGAAGCGTGGAGTAGTGTACAAGCTGTGGGTGAAGTGTGTATATAATAGTAATAATAATATGCTAAGGTGTGTAGTTGGTGGCGAAGTGTTTGTCGTAGTGGTGGTCGGAGAGGAGGGTCGCTACAGATGTTTGTCAATACCACTCATCTGTCCCACCCGCCCAGCGCCCACCCCCACTACAACAACGAACGCTGAGTAATGTGTTCAATATTATAATTAACTTATGGCGGGGCGGTGTAGACTTGTAATACGCAGCGGATCAATTTTGTCATCGTCCTTAATATAATGAAATATTACCCGAGGTGCGACGTTGCCAAGAAAAAAGGACAAACTATACTGGCGCATTAACATTGTACGCTGGTTTTATTGTATTGGCTCCTTTTTTTAAACGTAATTTATCGGTGAGGTGATCTTTTTTATGAACACGTTGAAACCTTTGTACATTTTTACTTTATATAAATGGAACAGGACCGCACCCTCGCAATGTTATTAGTGTCACTGCGTATATTAATTGTGTACCTATACCAATTAAATAAACTATAACATGACGCAATGAATCGGCGTAGTGTTTTAACGTTTGTAATTTGTATCTCAATGATTATAAAAAAAAAAAACTTTTTACTTTATGTGGATCACAATAAACATTCACTCGATCGTCTAACGAATTTAAATGAGAATAGTTAGAGGTGTGAGAGAATTATTGTCTTCAATTATATCAGTAATATTAGTGTAATACTTTATACTAAAATTACTGTTAGGTACTAATTTCTTTTGAATAGGTAATAATAATAAATGTGGGTTTATTATTATGGTTGTAGCTAAAAATTATTTTCTGTAATAGGTTTCGTTAAATATTTTTGTTTTTATTATGATCATATAGATATATAATACATCTTGTTTTAAAGTGGCTTAACATAATATTATTTACTTGATATATTTATAACTTATATATTATTATTCAATATAACCAATATAACGTAATTTATTTTAAATTACTTCATAGGTCGGGATGGTGATTATAATAAATTATGTACCATATATAATTTATATTATAAAATATTTTTTTAGTGCTATTTAATATTATTTCATATTACTTAGTGCAATAGTAATCAAGAAAGGGATTCACGCAAAATTAAAAAAAAATTATAGGAACTTTTAAAAAAGCCTCAATCGATGAGGACTTGAAATGTAATCATAGTAATTTGTAGTAATTGTGTAAGTATAAGAATAAGATTAAATTGGTATCAAGCTAAAATAGGTATAACAAAAAAATTATATTATAATGAGACATTTTATATTTGTATATTATTTATATGATAGATCTGAAGGAGGTATCATGATATTCTCGTTGTCATATGATTGCATAATTACAGCTTACAGGATGATTTTTTTTTATAAATCAGGCATTATGGTAGGTACTGTACTTATTTATAATTTAATTTATGTTTTTTATAATTTCAATTTTATCATTTGAATAAGTCCTCTAAATTTAAAAAAAAGTTAATTTTTTACCATGTTACCATATTACCTAGTGCAGTATAAATAAAAATCACTCTGTATAATAATAGTACTATTAGTTTTATTCTAAACAAAGTTTATATATTTGTTTGTTAATCATAATAAATTATAATAGGTGTACCTGATGGTTATTGACGGAGCTCTTCTACCACTGTGTAAATGTTCAGTTCAATATTCTAACCATCATATTGTATTCGAAAAAAATTAAGTATGCTATGTACATACAATAGATGAGGACTTTAAACGACCAAACGAGGTCTGTAAGGGGTCATGAACCGTGATCAAATGAATGAAGCGACGAGCTGCTCGGTCACCCCATTACCAAAAGCAAAGTTTGGTGAGTTTTTGCAGCTGCAACAGCCTAAAACTACACGGTTGCTATGGTAACCGCCAGGGAGTAAAATCAATAATGCTAGTTTTATCTGTAAAATATAATCTTGCCAATGCTTAGAAAAAAGAAAATATCACCTGAAGCAGTCATAAGGATAATATAAGAATATTCAGAATGGCATGGATAGTAGGTACAGTAGGTAGTGTTGGGTAGTAACGTAACGCAAATTACTTTTGCAGTAACGCTGTAGTAATTTCATTATATATTTTAATTTAATTGTTTACAATTATACAACTGTAACGAAATTACTTTTTAAAACGTTTATTAAAATTAAAATTAAGCAAAGTTATGAATGTAGAACGTATGACAAAAACTAGGGGCTAAGATATTTGAGAGAAATTAAAATCAATACAATTTATTTACGATTCTGATAGTTTTTATAATAAATAATAATCAATAATATTATTAAAGTTCCCAGGAATTAATACTTTTACATTTTGTTCATATATAACATTAAGTCATTAACAAATAATAATGTACCTGCTACTTATTATTCGATATAGACTGATTTTATAGTTAATTTTAGAGTCTGAGCGAAGCGATGAATGTATTGATTTTACAATGATGTGTGTTTTTATTTTATTTTTTTTTACTTTTTTTTGTGTCCGTCAACAAATTTTAGGACAGTAAAAGAGCTTGGATTTTCTTCAACAGTAACTTTTCTGATAGGAAAGTGAATCTAGTTGGTATTTAAGAGGGTCAAAAGTAAAAATTTCTCAGTAATGTGAAAAACAAAAGAAAAATTAAAGGAAAACGGGAATTTTAACGCAAAATATGTTTTTGAGAAAATCGATTTTGGTTTTTGGTGCAACTCTAAAACAAATGACCGTAGATACATGAAATTTTGACTGAATGTTTATATAAGCATTTTCTATACACCATAACATTTTTCAAATATTTTGACTTATTTTGAGCTGTTTACGGACATTTTCAGTTTCCATTTTTTTTAGTTTTTTTTCTATAAATATCAATAAAACTTTATCTGTTGGGTAAAAATGCTTGGAAATTTAATAGAAGGCTCCTAGGTTATTGTTTCAAATACAGCTGAAAAATATTAAAAATCCTTAGTCACAGTTTTTATTTATAAGCATTTAAAGTTCAAATCTTGAAAAAATACGGAAAAATCACGAAAATTAGCAAACTATTTTGAGTTGAGAATTCATAAAATTTTTCTTTTTAAATCTAAGATTTGAAAATATAATACAAGATTATTCATCAGTTTGTCTACCTTTATTAAAAAAAAAAGTCAAGTGGCATTCAGGGATTGCCGCGATAAAGCTATTGCATATTAAATAAATAAGAAGTTGATATAATTTAAAATTTTTTTATTATTATTCTAGTTATACAGAAGTTTGTATCATAGAAACTATAGGCCTATGATAACTAAAATATGAAACATAAGTTTGAGATTTAATATTCTCCAAATATCTGGAAAATACGGCGTCGATGGTGGTCCCATATTTTGTAGTAGATTCTTGTGGATCATTATTTATACGTAAATTTAATTTTTCTAAGAGAAACGTTGTTAGTCTCTCTGATTTTTTATCAGCGAAGTTGATGTTGAAATCGCCAGCCAAGATAAGTGGAAATTTATGGGAATTTCCACCAAGTATTTTTGACCCTTCTACAGTGTACTCCAGTAAAGTGCGATGAATAAAATATTCTACCTCGTCCAATTTTGGATTTGGAGTAATGTAAATGACTACAATGACTATTTCTAGGCCATTTTGCAGTTTGCATAAGCACGCACAAATATCTCCAACATTTGAGCGTCTAACATTTACATCTACAACATTTGCCACATTTATATCAATATTCGGAGTCATAATATTGGTAGTATCATTATTATTATTTTGGTAAATGGCTACCCCACCTTTTGAAACAGTATCTCAATTCAGTATTTATCTTTTATATTATTATATTATATTATAACACTACCCTGGCGTGCACACTGCACGCGTTGTATATAGCAACTATATATCGTCGCTGAAACTGCAACACCGCATATCTCAAAATTTGACAAATGAGTTTGTTTTGTTGGTAGATAAGTGAATAATAATAAAAATAATAATAATAAAAAAAAAACGATAACGCAGCATGTCTCATACACTGTGTAATTTTATCATATCCACTATCCAGATATAAATATATAAATGTATATTATATAATATAAACCGTATAATTATTAATTATAGGTACATTATTATTCCTTGAAAATATATCTGCAAACAATAGCCGCCGACAGCCGACCTTCGATCGCAGATAGCATTGTATGACAATACGGGTCGCCGCTCGGAAGACAGGAGGGGGATTACGGGATTCCGCAGGTAGTGGTCACGCTTTTTCGTTACGAAAAATTTTTTTTCAGTCACCACACCAGGCCTGCGATAAAAGCTATGCAATAGCTTAAAAACGTCTACATGAAAGTCAAATTAAATTTTTATGAGCGTTTGAAATTCATATTTTTACAACATTTGATATTCACTCGATCTCATGTAACGATTTTCTTATTTTGTTGTAATTAAAAAACGTATTACTGTAGATACTTGAAAATTTCACTGAATGTTTGTATTATTAATTTTGAAAATAATTTAACTCTTTTTGAGCTATTTACGGACATTGTCAGTTTTCAATTTTTTAAGCTATTGCATAGCTTTTATCGCAGGTCTGGTGTAGTGACTGAAAAAAAATTTTTCGTAACGAAAAAGCGTGACCACTACCTGCGGAATCCCGTAATCCCCCTCTCTGTCTACCGCGCGGTGAACCTTATTGTCATACCGTGCTATCTGCGGTCGAAAGTCCGCTGTCAGCGGCTATTGTTTGCAGATATATTTGCAAGGTATAATAATGTACCTATAATTATACGGTTCATATATAATATACATTTATATATTTATGTCTGGATATGATAAAAATAAACAGTGTATGAGACATGCTGCGTTATCTTTTTTTTTATTTATTTATTATTTTTATTATTATTCACTTATCTACCAACAAAACAAACTCATTTTGTCAAATTTTGAGATATTCGGTGTTGCAATTTCAGCGACGATATACAGTTGCTATATACAACGCGTGCAGGGTAATGCTCAAAGTGTTGTTATAATATAATATAATATAATATAAAAAAAATGGAAAGTGAAGGAAGTGCATCTGGTGAAGAAATAGTGCAAGAAAATGTGTGCGTATTTTATAAAAATACATATATACCTAACCTACACATGGGTGTCCCACAGAGATCTGACATTCTGACAAATGAAATAACTTTTGTTCTAATCAATATTTTTAAAAAATTTCTTTTGAATATAATTCATAGACACTTGCGCTACATTTTTAGAATACATTTTTTATTTTATTTTATTTTTTATTTTTTAATACTGAAAATAAAAAACTTAAAATTGATAAAAAAATTTTTCGAAATATTCAATATATAGCCAATTTGTAAATCTGATTTTTAGAAAAATTTATATGGTAAAAACACTTATTAAGTAAAAGTAAAATGGCTGATTTTTTACAATTGTTTTAAATATCAATATTTTCGTTAAGTAAATTACGATCTAGTTTATGTTAGAAATCTTGTAATTTCAAATAATAATAAAGTTTTTTAAAAATATTTTATAAGAACATTTTTAAATAAGTGTGTCGCCGCCGCGACAATAGCAATGTACCCACCGACCGACCACACACAGTTATTATTAAGATTATTAATTATTATGTAATATGTAGATTAGACCGCAACCAGGTACTGTCCAGCAAGGGCGAGGCGCGGTGCGGCAGTGAGTTCTGTTCGTTCGTTCGTTGCACACAGTCAACGCAATAATTGTACGTGGGCACACATCGCCGGCATTTTATTAGATACATTTTTGGCTCGAATAGCCAATAATATTATTATACTCTTTGTAGGCGCGAATCGCCGTCAGTGTCTTTTATTATTATTTTAATAATTCATTGTGTATATAGGCGCGAATCGCCACAAATATTATATTGTTAGCATCGGCTCTAATAGCCGTTTGCATATTTTATTATTTTGTTGACATATACCGCAACGCTAATCGTCGGGTTATTTCAAACAGTATTATATTATAACATTGTCACAAGTGCGATCGTAATTTAAATCATATTTTGAATTATCATATTATAACTTTACTGTACTTAGTTATTGCTATTTAAATTATTGTCTGGCTTGAATAGCCAGTGAATTTATATTATTATTGTTGTGTATCTATTATAAAACTATTATACAGGCAAAGGTAGCAGCTGGCCAGCCGTGCACCGACAAATTGTAAGTTTTTTTTAACAATTTATTTATTATGTTATATTGCATTGCCGAGCCAGTGGGACAAATTTATACTTTTACGAGTAACAGCTCAAATAGCGGCTTATATTATTTTATCGGTTAGGCCAAAAGGGCCATATATTTACACTGTGTATTATTTAAACAATTATTATACTATCGCAATTTGCTACCATTATAATTTTAGTTTTCATTTATTTGAGTTAGGTACCCGTCCAATATTATTTAAGCACACACATCACATTATACACACATTTACACACCCACCCACACACTAGCACTCTCTGGTCTTGCTCGGCGACCCCGTCCACTTCCTTTGAGTCGCTACACACACATACACATCTATACACAGGTCGGTCGGTGTGTGAGTACAGCGCGCGAAGTAATTAGCGATCGGCCCGTACGGGCTAACTATTGTTCCGTCCCCGTCGCAATCAAAGTGCATGTTAAAATCTATTTATTTTTTTATTGTATTTATTTTAATAATATGTGATGTATAAACTATAAATTACTATAATTTACCTAACGAAAATATTGTTTCATTCTTATCGCAGTCAAGAAAAAAAGAAAAAAAAGAAAACGTGAGAATCAAAATGCATATCGTCAGCGTCAAAAAGTTTTGAAGAAAAATGAAAAAAAATATCCAAAATCAAATGTCGATCGTCAAAGAGAATTCCGTCAACGTAATGTAAAAGAAATTGCCCAAAAAAAATTGGATGATTTACAAATGTAATTAAATTTCGTATTTTAAAAATCGAAATTGTAATTATATGCCTCAATATTATTATTTTATTACTATATTATGATTTCTTCATTTTGTTTTGCAGAAAAGGACAGAAATTGGACAGTCATAAAGACCAAGAGAATGTCGTGCAATACAGTGCTATCGAAAATGTAGAAAATGTACACAAGAATCTACTACAAAATATGGGACCACCATCGACGCCGTATTTTCCAGATATTTGGAGAATATTAAATCTCAAACTTATGTTTCATATTTTAGTTATCATAGGCCTATAGTTTCTATGATACAAATTCCTGAATAACTAGAATAATAAAAAATTCAAAATTATATCAACTTCTTATTTATTTAATATGCAATAGCTTTATCAGGCAGTCCCCGAATGCCACTTGTCTTTAGGTTTAGTTTTTTTTCTATTAATATCAATAAAATTGTATTTGTAGGGTAAAAAACTGTGAAAATTTAATATAAAACTCCTGATATATCGTTCTAATGGCAATTGAAAAATATTAAAAATACATAGGCATAATTTTTTTTTATAAGTATTTAAAGTTCAAATTTTGACAAAATGTATCAAATTTATAATTTAATAATTATTTTTGAGTTAAAAATTTATAAAATGTTCAACTTTTATAGCTAAGGATTGAAAACTGAAAACAAGGCTCCACGTAAATAGGTTATATATAAATTACTTTATTTACAATAATATCATCAAATATACTTGGTAATATCATAGGCTGACTGACCGTTTTCGCTCAGAATCGTTTTTCTTATACAATGATATTATATCATTGAATTCAAATGTAATACCATCCATTACAGTGACCCACTTGTAACCTACTGTACAACAGAGCGACATCCACATGCCCACCTTTTTTAATTTTTAATCGTTGATTAATAAAAATAAAAATTGTGTATGAATAGTTTTGCTAGCACCAATCTTTATATTTGTTTTAGTAGATAGTACTATAGTCTATATTATCTTTAATCGTGGTATAAGGCCTGTGCTGTAAGCACTTTCGTGGCCGCTTCTTGAATCTTGCCTATACATTATCATACGTCGTCACGAAACCATACCACAGAATAATTTATTCTGTGACCATACTATCTTTAATCGTGGTTGTCAAGGTGGATATAATATTATAGCGTCTAGGCCCCGTAACAGCTTATCACTTTCAATCGACAATTATGATAATAATGATGTTGATGCATGGTTCCAGGATAAAACAGTGAAAACATTTATTTCAGGTAATTTTATGTACGATAAACTAAGCTAATATGAATCTCGAATTGAGATGTACCAATCCCAGAATATATTCAGAATTCAGATGTTTCAAGTAACCGTCATCATACTACTTTTAGGGAATAATGAAATAAATCGTTTTCAATTGTGAAACATGTTCTAAAAGGTGTCCAGCAGGGCGATTCTGTATCATTATCATAAAGTCGACTATTATACAGTCGACTAGAAATATAGTCGTTCATTTTATGAAGTGACTATCAAAATGTGATTCTGTAAATTTAGTTTTAAGTCGTCTGAGTTATTCAAGGACTTTTACTGTGCTTTAATCCTTGCAATTATTTCCCACTTAATTGGATCATACAGATTAGCATATTATTATAATATACGATGAAACTACTCGTTGAATATAAGAAGTCCGAAAAATAGTTATACATTTACATTTGGTTAGATCTTGAACGCGAATTTATTATCGTATCAAATATTAATGCAGTGAAACCTCTGAATAGCGGACACTCTTGGTCACCAACATTTTGTCCGTTATTCGGAGGTGTCCGTTATTCAGAGGAGATACATTTTTGAAATGTATTTGTATAATAATGTACTATGTATGTACATATATGTAATGTTTTTACTTATTATTTATTGTAAGTTATTACATTTTTATATTTTTACAAATTATATATTATTATTTAAAGTATATTTTTACAATCAAAATCAAAAATTATTATTTATTATTTATTATTACATTTTTATATTTTTACAAATTACATATTATTATTTATAGTATATTTTTACAATTAAAATTAAAATTATACAAAATTTTCTGCGAGTGCACGAATTCCTACGTTTCCGTTGTTTTTACGGTAATCTAAAATGTCAATTTTTTCGCGAAGCGACAACCGCTTTCGTTTTAACGTAGTCATCGCGTCGAAAACCGTCACTAACTGACATACTTTTGTCATAACACATAATCGCTTCACCGATAACCGAATTTGTCATAATCGTATCGTCACATAACGAGTTTGTTATCGTAATTATGTTACATTATTACAAGAGTGCATACGAATGTGAATACGTATTACAGATAGGCATATTACAGATTCTATTTTCAAATAATGATTAGGGATTTATACCATTGTTTTAAAAATTCTTTAATAAAATAATGTCTGTTATTCGGAGAGTCCGCTATTCGGAGGTTTTCCGATTGAAAAGTAGTGAAAATGTCCCCGTTCCCCAAAAAACGTCCGCTATTGGGAGGTGTTCGTTAGTGGAGGTTTCACTGTATAATATTGTTGTTATTATTATGTCAACGTAGACGTAGTCATCGGTGCTCACTGGCAGCACAGCTGATAATCAACAGACGCTTTGTAGTGTTTTATTTTGTGTTTTTTTTAATATTTACGATCAATATTATTATCAATGTTAGTGTTATATGTTAGCTGACATCTGAAATATATTGAACTATATAATAACTATAAGGGACGGGTACAGTTTCCCCGATTTTGATAACAATTGATAACAGTGAACTTGATAAGAAAAAAAAAATAATGCTTATGCCAACCTACAAAAGTTAGAAAAAATCCCAATTCCCGCGGCGTTGACCAGCGAATAAATCAAAAATAAAAAAATCTGTTTCATATGATTGAAAAAATGTATAGCGAGAAATTTTGCCTTCTATAAAATAAAACCCTGTTTAGTTAGCTTTTAATCGGTGAAGTTAGGTTTTTATCATTTATTGATCAATGATCATTAATCATAATATATAATATTCATATTTTAAATTTAAATTTTAATACATTTAACTTTATACTTTATACTTTATACCAATACTTTAATCTCTATTCTATGCTTTATACTTCACACTTTCACAGTAGGTACATACTCACGATTACTAGTAATATTATTTAAATTTTTGGAGTTAAATGCAGCTTTAATATTAGTGAAAGTATACTTACTGTGCTATAAGAAATAAATTTAATATATAATAATATGTTAAAATATGTGCCAAACAAACCTAACTAAATTTATTGAAAAGGTATGAATGTATGATGCCTATAATTATTCTCAGATTTAAATACTACTTTGGATATTATTGTAGTAAATTTTTAGTAGATATTCATAAAATAAATTTAATTTGATTATTTTTAACTTTACAATTCCACAATTTCATATTGGCGCAAGAAACTAATCTATTTATTTATATAATATTTAGAAACAAAAATAAAAATTGATATTTGTTGTTACGTATTAGTTATTACTTATATCTATATGTTTATAGTTTTTTAAATACTTTGTAAACATAATTATTTTTTGGGACAAGTATTTCAGTAGGTAATAGGTATATTCAATGATTATTATTAACACTTCTGTTTTTATTGAAGATAAACTAAACTTGTAATAGGTATTATGCAACTAAATGGCAGATCGCTACATGCAATAGGCAGTTTCTTCACAGTTTTATTAAATCTTCATTCTAATTATATTTATGTACATATTCTTACTGTATTAAATATATGATTAAACATATTAGGCCACTGAATCATTCAATTTTATTTCTGTTTCAGCCTGGATTGTAGTACAAAATCGACAGTATTATTTCAACAAGATATTTTTCTTTACATTATTAAAATGATTTAAATGGCAATGAATGTTTTTAATTTTGGTTTTTTTTTGTACTAATAAAATAAAATAAGTACTTTAAATTTATTTTAATTCCTAACCTTTCAAATTATTCATAGTTTTTAGTTGTTTATGGTTTAATTTTGTTGTGTGACAATTTCTTGTTTTTAAAATGTATTAACTGTATCAATCTATTCAGTATTTATAATTTATTGGTATATTTAGAAAAAATAAATTTAAGTTTAATGCAATTTGCAATAATTAGGTGTTATAACATAAAGAAAGATAAGTGTATAAAATATTTAACCCTATAATTTCGATACCTTTATTGGATTTAAACATGTACTCCAGACTATACTATTTAAACACACTTCCACGTTTGGTGACTATCAACAGACCAAACAGACTACTTTATTCACTCAAATAAATATACAATTAATAGAAGGTACTACATAGGGATTTTCTAGTACATAATAAAATTGGTATTCTTTTCTCCTTATAAAGATAATGCTGTATAACACATAAACAATATAGTCCATATTAAGGGACAATGTATAAAAGTACCTATATTATGTGAGCAAACATAAATTTACTGCCACTTTTTCAGTAATATTTGTGTTTGTAAGAAATATGGACAATGGCTGACCCCTGTTAATTCATTTTTTATTGTTAACTTCATTCCAACACAATGATGAGTAAATATATATTTATATAATTATGATATTTTGACAAATTACAATAATACTATGAAATATTTATTATTTATCAAACTTAATATTATATTACTTTTTTATATTAAAAAATATTATTGACTTTTGTTACCCTTCAATGTTATACCTGTAGCTAAATGCATGTCTGCATTCTCCTTTTGCATCATCATTGATGTACCTGTTCTATGCATAGTTAGTTTATAGGTGTATGGTTTAAAGTATAGATGAATTTAAATTTGAAAGCAATGATGAATTAATAATTGTTAAAATATAAGTTAAGTCTCTAGGTAGCACAGTTATTTTTGGAGTTGCAACTAAATAGTAAATAATTAAAATCAATTTCAAACAAGTTAAACAAATTATTTACTATTTTTTGGCAGTTTATCCCAAATTTTGGAAAAACTATTGAAAATTTCGGAAAATGACCTCTAGAGAACCTAACCAACCTCAAATAAGCTCAAATTATTCAATCGAAGATTCAGTTTTTATAAATGCACTGTGCCTTAGTAGGTACTTTGAAACTTGAAAATTGAAATTACTTTTCTAATTGTTATCTAGTGACGTGTATTTTATTTTCCTTGTACTGTTACCTAGGGTGGTTTTAAAAATTAAGTACCTATTATCTTTTTTTTTTATTATTTTATATTACATCATATTTTGTTTATAAATATTTTTTAAAAACACTTTTACTGTTACCTAAGTGGTAACTAAAAACATTTACTACATTTTTCGTAATCTTAGTACTATACTTGATAAAATACAATTGAGAATAATTTATATTTCACTGGTTCAATGAATTATTACTTATGGTATTGAGGGTTTGCTTATGATGTTCACTTAACATAACTAAAAGTAACTATAAATTAATTAATTTAATTTCTATTAAAAATACTAAACTGTGCAAGTATTCTGATATTATGTGTATAATTTTGAAAAGCTATTTAAATAATGTTTATTATTACTTGTATTTAAACATAAAAATATTGTTAATACTAGATTTAGAAAAATGTAAATATAAATATCATTTAAAATATGCCTAGATGTTGTAAATCTTTTGGTCTCAAAAACTTGTTAAATAGGAAATACTGATATTATTAAAGAAATGACTTATATTGAATATATAATATATAATAAGAATTTGAAAAACATATTAAAAAATTTAAATCCTTCAGTAAAAGTCCTCAATTGTTAATGGGGTAAATGTTGTGATCGAAATTTGAATTTTCAAAAAAAAAAAAATGGCGGGAAATTTTGTTTTGCCAATTTCTCAAACTTAAATACGAGACGCACCTTTTTTTATAACAGAAATTTGATCTAGAGGTATCACTGCATTGAACCTCGGAGATTTCAAGACGATACGATCGATATAGAAGTTTTTAGGTTTTCTTGATATATTACGATTTTGAAAAAACCAAATCCTTCAATAAAAGTCCTATCTTTATGAAACCTTCAAGGTTCGAAGCAGAAACGATCTTAGACCAGTTTCCAGTTTTTAAAAGATTATTAACTCAATTATTAAGGGAGTAAATTACGTGTTCAAAATTTGAATTATTCAAAAATGAAATTGGCGGGAAATTTTCTTTTGTTAATTTTTCAAACTTAAGGTCGGTACGCGACTTTTTTGAGAATAGAAATTTGATCTCGAGGGTTGACTGCTTTGATCCTTGAAGGTTTCATAACGATAGCACTTATATTGAATGATTTAGGTTTTCAATAAAATAAGAATTTGAAAAACCTATCTAAAAACCTAAATCCTTCAACAAAAGTCCTATCTTAATGAAACCTTCAAGGATCAAAGCAGAAACGTCTCTAGACCAGTTACCAGTTTTTAAAAGTTTATTAACTCTACTATTAAGGGGTAAATGTTGTGATCAAAATTTGAATTTTTTTTAAAAAAAAATTAGCGGGAAATTTAGTTTTACCAATTTCTCAAACTTAAATACGAGACGCGGCTTTTTCGAGAACAGAAATTTGATCTAGAGGTGTCACTGCATTGAACCTCAAAGATTTCAAAACGATACGACCCATATTAAAGGACCTAATTTTTGAAAATGTACATCCAATTTTGTGTTGTTACTTGTTAGCTCAAATATTATATTAGAGTTAATTGACCTATTATTTTATAGGTTTTAATATTTTATTCTTATATGCCTATCGATTTACATTGATAAATAATGAGCAACATGCCTACTAGAATAAGTGTGACAAAAAAGTTCAAAACAATTATTACTTAAAACGTCATACATACGTATACTATAAGGAAATGTCTGGTTATACGAATAATCACATATTGCGTTTTTCAACTTTTTGCTACTCCAATTACGGGTGAAATAATGGTCGCACGTACTTCAACCATAGAGCCTTTTTAAATCCTCGTACACCAAAAGACAGGAATCTCGATTTTGAATGAATTCAAACATTTTGAAATTTGATTTTGATGATATCTCGCTGTTATATTATAGTTCAATGGCTGAAATATGCATACGGTCATTTTTTTAACTATTGTAAAATGTACAGTGATGACAACGTTAAAAAATAAAATGAATTGATTTTTTCAATAAAACCATGTTATCATTTTATCAATTTATAATATTATTATTATTATAATACAATTATACAAGACTGTTAAGACTTCAACTTAGTACATACTCATTCTAAAAGTTTTTTACAAAGCTATTATAAGTATATATAGATATATGTTTTATATAAAATAGATGTGGCGAAAAGCTTGTGCTCGAAAAAAAAATTCAATGAACTGAATGAACTTGGTAACTTCAAAACTGCAGACCAGTAGAAAAAAGTAGGCAAACATAACTATTTTATTCACAAACGTATTATAAATTATATTGCTGGACGTACAAATTGTTGGCATAATAACAAGTGTTGACTGTTTGTTGATACAAAGCTATTGTAGTTAATATAGATATATGTTTTATATAATATAGATGTGGCGAAAAAAAAATTCAGATTTAAAAAAGTACCTTGGTCAGACTGGAAATAAAACTACTAGAATGCCTCCAGAATCAAGTGAAAGGGAGAAATTAATAATTTCTGGTAAAGGAACGTCAGAAGGTATCGGTGTAGCTGAAGCTGGATTTGGGCAGGCTACATTCAACCCAAATATCGATGACTACCAATTTGAATGTATCGGACTTGAGATAAAAAAAAATTTATTGTTAATTAATTATAAACAATTTTTAGTTAAATATGAATTATTAAATGCCAAAAATATTTTGCAGGATCACAACAAATTAATATATACTGTAACTGAAGTAGAGGATTTAAGTGAAACTATTATTAATGCAGAAGAGGTATTTTATTTCTACAAAATGTACCCAAGTTAGTAAGTACATATTATTAGTAATTTTTTTTTAATTTTAGGATCTTAATGTCATTAATGGTGAAAAAAGGTAAAAATTTTAGTTTAAATTATTGTTTTAAGAAAATGTGTTGTATCTTCCATAGGATATTATGTTGTGCATAATCAATCGAGGTATACCTAGGTCAAATCCAGAAAACGTTTCTTGAATTTTGTTTCCAAAAAATGAGGAACTAAAAACTAAATTAATGAGAGCTATACCTTGCTCCAACTTAAAAGTCACTCCTTATACCGTAGTTTGTGAAAAGCATTTTAGAGTGGAGTAAATTATCAGGATTTGAGAGTCAGGTACTGGTATTACAAACATTTTGGTATGTATTATGTATAAATAATGTTTTTAATATTTAGTTGTTGCAATAGTATCAATTATAATATTATGCAACATTTAGTAGATACCTACCTAATTGAATTGTTTTTTCAGATAAACCTGAAACATTTTAAGTAGACTAGTGAAGTCTCCTTCTATATTCCCAGGGCTTCAATACCTGTCCAAGCCCACCAAGAACAGAAAATCCCACACAAAAAGAGTGCTGTACAGTTCAATAGAACAGGTAATAGCAACTTTACCATTTTGTAGCTCATAATATTTGAGATTTTATTATTAGATAAATACTGCTCCTACCTAATCCTCTGTAGTCTGTACCATAAAGTACTCCTGGTTTGATGCTTTGCGGCTACAATTATGTACCTCATATTATGTCTGGGAGCTAA
Organism: Metopolophium dirhodum; assembly: GCF_019925205.1. Classification (NCBI taxonomy): domain Eukaryota; kingdom Metazoa; phylum Arthropoda; class Insecta; order Hemiptera; family Aphididae; genus Metopolophium; species Metopolophium dirhodum. The sequence goes on from NC_083561.1 coordinate 44,174,636, forward strand.
TAGAGAGACATAGAGGTTCTCGGGTGTTGCCCGACGAGACACCCTACAACCCATGATAAATCATGACTTGCATATTGTCTCCTGTACTAGTCCATATTCATATAAACCATACTCCATTTGCGTATTCTACTAACTATTTATTTGAATACTTATATTTTATTTCATATAATAATTTATTATCTATTATGTTTGTTGCCGGTCAATGAATCTAGGTAACATGTAAAATATATAAAAACATATTTGATTTAGAACAATTTGGTTACAAATTCCTTGTTAAAAATTAATTTAAAATATCAATAGTATTTTACAACAGTTTAATAATTTTTATCTGTGTATTAGGGGCCCATTATGACATTATAACACCAACAACCAATATCCTAGTATTCATTACATTACGGCAAGTGTAGGACTTAATGGACGTTGGCGACATGAACAGTGACCATATCTGTTTGATTATAAAGTACCACAAACACAAAGCTGTTTGCATGAAAACATATAAAAAGAAAACGGATGTCAGAAGGTAAAAAATGTATTTGGCTTTTGTCGCTTTATAAGAAGAAGCAACTTAACACTGTTAAAAAGGATAAATAATAAATAAAAAAAAATATATTAAGGTCCAAATTAATATTAGAGAGAAAACTAAGTACTGCAAAAGATGATTGAAGGGTGCCGGTGCAGGTTTTTCCAATTTTCCGGAATTCCACAAAATTTGAAAATTATATTCTATATCTTAGTTACTACCTTAATTATAATACTTTTTCACTAATCTACAGCTAGATACCTACTTATTTAAGGGGGGGGGGGGGGCAAGCGTGACCGCAGGATAAAATCTTACCAGGGGAAAGATAAAAATTACTTAAAATATAATATACTCACTAATTAAATAATAGTAGAATCAAATTAATAGTAATATTTAATAATAAAATAATAATATTTAGATGTTTAATAATTTGACTTAAACAATATTCTTATATTTATTAAAGTTTGTAGGTACATTTAAACATTATTAATCATTAAATAAAAATTGAACTCTTCTCTCTTTTTTTTTTTTAACAATGTCTTTATGAATATACAATAGAGCTAATTCAGTAGTACATTTATTAAGTACATTTTACCAACTTTTTGCGACAGCAGTATCAAAGTTGGAAAATTCCTAGTTGTAAGTTCATTATATCCATACATATTTAAGGTTTTTTTTCATATTATATACATTACATTCTTAATGCATGTAACCATTAAAATTCTTGTTACTATGAATATTTAATGAGATAACTGTAGTACGATAACTGACGATAATATCTTATAGATATGTACAAACGTTGGAGTACTAGGATGATTGTTTGGACTGATGCCTGACGAACTATTCCAAGAAATTGCCAAAAAATATTCTATTGTGAAATATTTATGAATATAAATACTTTAAAATCCTCAAAATTTTTTCTTATACCCTCGACTGGGAATTTTCTGTTTAATGCATCAAAAATATTAATAAATAAATTTGAAAAATGTTCAGTCTTAAACTATTTTCGAGTTCTGGTACTTTTTGATACTCTCTATAATATTTTAAGCCAACTGCAATTGAATTACTAAATATCTGTGAAAACAAGTATGAGATATAAAACTGATGTAACATAAATATAATTATAGGCTTAGGTAGTAAAAAATAAATATTTTCTTTAACAATCTAACCTGATCCGCTAGTTTTACGCAAGGCTGGGCAAGTTAATGATTTTTTTAACTCAGTTAAGTTAAGTTAATATGCACCAATAACAAAAAGTTAAAAGTTAATACAAATTTTTTTTTTAACTTTTTATTTATTTAAAAATTAGTTAATTTTTTTTTAAGCATACTTTATTTTTTTACAAACCTTGAAACCCAAAAATAATTTTTGGACTATGACTATAGAACAAATGTTTATACTTTATACAGTATACTGTATTTCATTGAAGTTTTCATTTCTAAAGTTGTTTAACTTCATTGAACTTTAAGAGGAGGGTCATTTTAAAATTTTTATCTGCTATTGATGCTCTTCTCTTCTCGAACAACTGTCCTCCAGCACTGAACAAGGGTTCTACATGCGCAGATGATGGAACTGCAGTATCAAAATTTAAGTATAGCTTTTTAAGAATTTGTGGTAAATCATTAACATTTTTTATATTATTGTTTGTAAAATAATCATTTATGATAGTTTTAATATCATTATCATTATTTTATATTACAGTTTCATTGAAACTAAAAAAATCATCCTCAGAATTGTCACCAGAAGAAGTATCAATATTTTGAAAAGTTGAACTTAATATTACATTACTTTCTTGTGAATTTTCAACACATTGTTCACTAACATATCCATTATCCATATAATGCTTCTTTAATATAATTTCTCTTATCTGGATCTGTCCAGTGAAATTTAAACTTGGGTTTTAAACAAGCTGCAAATTGACATGCTTGAGATTCAGTACATTTTTGGAATCTATAAAAATTGATTAACTATAAAATATAATAGCAATTTACAAAATAATAATACACTAAAAGTAAATTTTTTTTCGCATAATTAGATGACACATTTGAATGTTTAAATATTTTGGATTAATGGATGGGTATATATATTTCACATTCACAACTAAAATTCATTACCTTTTGTCTGTACCTTTCTTTAATGCATTAACAAGCGGTCTACAAAAAAATTAATTGTTCATCTCGTTTAATGATTTATTTATTACACTTATTGTAGGGAACAGGTATCCTAATGACGCATGTTTATCTCCCTGTAGTATATCCAAGGCCTGAGCTATAGGCTTCATAACCTAATAATATTTAGAAAACAATAAAATTCATGTTATAAAAAATGATATTATAATAACTACATACAAATTATTAGATTAAATTAGTCATTTACTTTGCAATATTCATTTAAAAACGCAACTTCACGAGGTTTTGAAATAATTGGCAATTGCAGCTCAATACAGATCATTTAAATTTTTTCTATATGATTCTCAACACATTTTATGGCGGCATAGTAAGAATTCCACCTGGACATACAATAAAATGTTAATACAATTAAGACAATTATTTGTATATGTTTCAATACTTTTGTTCAAAACAAAAAATTCTAATTTATAAATAATAAGTAATAAACTTGTTGCATTAGGTGTAATAAGATATTGACCAAGGTATTGTTTTATTTGATCAGCACTAAGCTTTGACTGATTTTGTTTGTTAAAAAGTTTTCGACACTTTCCGAACACTCTCTTACTCATAAGTCTATATGTAACATCCTTTGCAGCTTCACGTATATCGTTCACAGCAATAAAATTTAAGGTGTGTGCTGTACGCATTTGATGGGGAGGCAATGAGAAATCTAAAGACATTTCTATGTTTGGGGATTCCAAAACATCGGTTAATTCTATCATTTCAATATTTGTTGGATCAATATCCGTTTCTGCTGTTTCTGTGGCATCCATTTCATTAACTGTATGATCAGTTTCAGTTTCATTTTCATTTTCATTACTGAACACTCTAAAGTATAAATTTACATATACAATCAATTATTTTAATCTATAGTTCAAATCTGTTTAGAATACGTCATTATTCCATTAGTTCATAACTGTAGCAATGTACTTTATACACACATACATAAATATAATGTCCAATATAAAACAACAATATTATTATATTTAAAAAATTAATTAATTAATTCATACTGACTCAAATAATACATTTTGAACTGTTGTGATATATTTAATATTATAACCTGTATGTGTTATGTAGGTACTTTATTTGAAATGCAAAAAGTCTAGAGAAATAACAATATACATACCTAAAAGACTCTACGAAATTTGCAGCATTGTCTGTAACAACGAGGGTTGTTATTTTTGAATATTAAATTCATTAAGCACCTTATCAATTCATTCAGCAAAGTTATCATATGAATGATGCCCGATCATGCGTTAGCATGCAAGTGCTTTAGAATTGCGTTCCAGTGTGCTAGGCTCAATCCAATGCACCGTAAAGCCAATATATGAACTATGACCAGAAAATAAATAAAAGTAATAGTATTAAAATCATTACATATTAATATTATGTGCACAATAATATAATTTAATTTATAATTAAATTTACCTATGAAATATATTCCGACAGTCTGCAGTTATACAAACATAATTAATATTTAAAAAGTCATCCTTCATTTGTTGTATCATCTGGTTATACATGAACTCCACATTGCGCATTAGGGTTCTTCTCGAGACTGGAACTTTGTTTGATGTTATTTGACAATACTTAATAAAATATGTTCAATTAAAGAATACGGAGAGACAGTACTAATAATTATGAGCTGTAAATTAGCATTGTCAAATTCAGCTTGACTTAAATTTTTTGAACAAATTTTGCCTACTTCGCAAAGTTTTAACTGTTTTTTTTGATTCTTGAACAGAAAAATCTTCATTTGATCTTTTTTTGGTGCAAATATTGAACGCATTTAAATGATTGTAATGTACAAGCTGGAAAATATATTATTTATTAGGTATTCATTAGTAATATTTAAATGTCCTGTCAGCATATTTTATTTTAGTTTTAACTTTAATATGTGTTCTTAAATTTGAATTGGATGTTTGGGAAGTAGAAATCTTTTTATTTTTTGGTTTGCATAAAATGCGCTTGAAATATAAATTTGGTCCATCATATTTGCTTGATAATTGAGGCGTTGACATGGAAAAGGTACTAAGTCATAAAAACCAAATTTTACAGGAGAAGGAAAAAACTGATTTTAGCATATTGTATGATTTACAACCAGTGCCATCTTGTGTTCAACGTAATTATTAATATTTAAAGAAATTTGAGTTAGTTCTTTTTCCAGGCCATTGGCATATGTATTTAGTACCTTTTCAACGAAAAAACGAAAAATTGATTTTTTTTGACTTAGTACCTTTTCCATGTCAACGCCTCAATTGTTCAAAGTAATCGTTTAAGAATGGCCATCGTAATGTTATTTCCGTTTCAGTCATGACAAAAATCTTAATGCTGAAGACATTAAATACCTAATAAGATACAATTCAAAATAATTAAACATCTATTTCCACTTTAATATTAGTTGTCACTTACCTTATGTCAATGTCCTTATATTGATTTAAATTGTTGAATATGATGAGTAAGTATTTTTAATTATTATATTTTAATTATAAACGTGCATACTGTTTGTGTCATTTGTGTGTAACCAAAAGTTCATAACTGATTACTAAATATTACTGATACAGTTAAAGGCCCATATCACACAAAATCTTAGTATCGATTATTGGTTTTTGTTTATTTTTAGACTTGTTGGATTTATTAAATTCTTTTTCCGAAATGACGACTTTGGTCGTCGATAACAATAATATACCCATATAGGTGTAGCCATAATGCCATATAGTCATAAAGGGTCTATATTATTATTGTTACTTGATATAATTAATTTAATAATATAAAACCTTTAATTATAAAATATTTTCTGATGTATACACTATACATATAGGGTGTTCCTTTAGAGTACAGGGTGATTGGAAAAATTTAAAATTTTTAACTTAAAACAAATCACGGTAAATATTTTTGACATAAAAATGAAATAGACTGAAATAGTGAAATGTAAAAAATTAACTTAACTTACTCCGTAAAATGAAAATCAACTTGTTAATTTCACGTTAATTAAAAAATAAATTTAATAAGTTTATAGTTAAGTTAATGAATATCCAAAAGTAACTAGTTAAGTTAATGCCCAGCCTTGGTTTTACGTTCATCTTTGAAAAACTGACCAAGCACAAATGTCGTTTTGTTAATTTTGGACAAATTCTTTTTGAAATTTGTCTTAGGTCATAATAAATTGTGCAATGATTCATAATGAGACCAACTAATTGATTCATTTTCAGGAGATACCATTTGATTGTAGAAGTAATTAACTACTGATTACTATAGTGTGTTATTGTACATGTGTTTTAAACCTACTCTTAATGTTTTTTTTTTGTATAATCTATTTCGTACTGTTTTTAGCAAATGTGGAGCATCTAAAAAAAATAGATTCTACGTTTCCTATTCATTGGGTGTATAATACTATTTTCAAGAATTATCATTTGTTCCATTTATACCAAATTCTTTCTAATGTTCTATTGGAAGAACCAGCATCAGAAACAATACTATCTATCATAACACCAGCATTTTCAAGCAATGATATTGCCTTTATAACTACCTAATTGTGTGAGAACAATACCTGAAAAACATAGTAATATACATATTATTAAGTTTATATAATTATGTTTTAGTTATCATTCACTGGTCCTTTTGAACAAAATACTGCAATAAGCTGAGTAATGTTTTACCCAAGACTTTGAAACATCATCACAAGCTCGTGATCTGCCTTTTCACCTGTATTCAAAGAAGGGTCATCGTTACCAAAAAAGAACAAGCAAAAGGGCCGTTGGTTAAATTGATCATTTGATCAATTTTATGTCTGACCATAAGGAGTTCAGTCTGGCAGATTTCTCGGTACCTAATGCTTAATGGGAAGACCTTACCAAAGAAACTGAATGAACTTGGTAACTTCAAAACTGCAGACCAGTAGAAAAAAGTAGGCAAACATAACTATTTTATTCACAAACGTATTATAAATTATATTGCTGGACGTACAAATTGTTGGCATAATAACAAGTGTTGACTGTTTGTTGATACAAAGCTATTGTAGTTAATATAGATATATGTTTTATATAATATAGATGTGGCGAAAAAAAAATTCAGATTTAAAAAAGTACCTTGGTCAGACTGGAAATAAAACTACTAGAATGCCTCCAGAATCAAGTGAAAGGGAGAAATTAATAATTTCTGGTAAAGGAACGTCAGAAGGTATCGGTGTAGCTGAAGCTGGATTTGGGCAGGCTACATTCAACCCAAATATCGATGACTACCAATTTGAATGTATCGGACTTGAGATAAAAAAAAATTTATTGTTAATTAATTATAAACAATTTTTAGTTAAATATGAATTATTAAATGCCAAAAATATTTTGCAGGATCACAACAAATTAATATATACTGTAACTGAAGTAGAGGATTTAAGTGAAACTATTATTAATGCAGAAGAGGTATTTTATTTCTACAAAATGTACCCAAGTTAGTAAGTACATATTATTAGTAATTTTTTTTTAATTTTAGGATCTTAATGTCATTAATGGTGAAAAAAGGTAAAAATTTTAGTTTAAATTATTGTTTTAAGAAAATGTGTTGTATCTTCCATAGGATATTATGTTGTGCATAATCAATCGAGGTATACCTAGGTCAAATCCAGAAAACGTTTCTTGAATTTTGTTTCCAAAAAATGAGGAACTAAAAACTAAATTAATGAGAGCTATACCTTGCTCCAACTTAAAAGTCACTCCTTATACCGTAGTTTGTGAAAAGCATTTTAGAGTGGAGTAAATTATCAGGATTTGAGAGTCAGGTACTGGTATTACAAACATTTTGGTATGTATTATGTATAAATAATAATATATATATTACATTCTTAATGCACGCAACCATTAAAATTCTTGTTACTATGAATATTTAACGAGGTAACTTTAGTTATGCCCTTTTGATATCACTTGTTCTGACATATGCCCTTTTTGTCCACGACTTATGTCTTTTTGATTTCACTTATTTTGACTTATATTTTTTTGTCCAGGCATAAGTTCGTAGAATCGGTTATGTATAGATATGCCCTAATTATTTCTCCAATGATATGAGTAATATTTGTTACTGACTAATGCCAAAGTACCAAAAAAAAAGCAAAAATTAAGCTTTATATCTGCGGAATAAAATTTTTTTGTGAAAAATTGACCTAAGCCCCGTCTACCTGGGAGCAAAGAATTACGGATCCAGGTTTTTAACCTTTTTAATGAACTGTAAAATAATAGTATAATAGTTTAAAGATTTATGTCATAAATTATAGAATAAAATAAATACAGTGGAACCTCGATTATCCGGGGTAATGATGGGGAGGGGGTCACACGGATAAATGAAAATCACGGTTAATCGAGACTTTTTATAATAATGAAATTTTTATTTAATTTTAATTAGAAATACATAGGTACAATTTTATAATAATGAAATTTTAAAAATTTGATTCAATTATAATTAGAAATATGTATACATACATAATATACATACAATAATTTTATACAACAAGTTATTAGGGCTTAAAATATGAAGTTATCAGTCTTTGTTTTTTTTGGTTTGAAATAATTTTCCTTACTTCACTTCTAATTTTTCTTAAGCCAATAATGTCATGGAAGTCAAAATCGATGTACAATATTGCTTATCTTCATATTATTATCGTCAAAAATGTCATTAATATAATTGTCGATATCGTGTATTATGTAATATAAAATGTTCGATTATAACTACATATATATCTACAGTCCATACTTATTTTTAAATTTTTGGAAGAGTGAGCACGGTTAATCGCAAACACGGATAATCGAGTCACGGATAATCGAGGTTCTACTGTAAGTTTTTTTATCCTGAAAAGTAAAACAATTTAATTTAGATTTGAAATAACTTTCATTATTTATAGAACATCTCTGAAGGTAAAACCATGAAATTAAATTGTTTATTTTTATGGTTTTTTTTATGAATACAATAATAATAATACATCTGAAAGACCTTTCAACACTGCAAGTAGTTTCTGGAAGTGAAATCGCTATCATAGCACACATTTGTATAGAAGGAAGTAATTCAGTTTCCTTTAAAACATCAATGAAATTCATCGTATCTGACACTTCTTTTGAACTCCACATATTATAATACCATACTAAACCTTCTTCTACAATATTCTCCACAAATTCTCCATAAAATTTTTTGATTCGATTGAGATGCTCAGATATTTCCTCTTGAAAACTTTTTAAAACTTTTTGAATGTAGAGAAAATATGCAAAAAGCATCTTCAATTTTTTTTTTTGAATCCGAAATGTTAAAGATGATATTAATGAGGCCAATTATGGAAAAATAACTGATATTTTGTAGTAGTCTATTGTATTATTTGTAGAATAATTTGATCTTAAAGTCTGTTTTGAAGTAATTCTTGGTACCGCAAATTCAATACCAAAATCATCAGCATACTGTTTAATATATTTCATTAATATGTTAAAAACCTGTTCACTACTACTTCTATCAGCTGAAATAATATCAGTCAACTTTTGTACATGCTTGTGTACTGAAAATAAATCAATATCTACACCTTGTAGTTTGTTAGTGACTGGTTCAATAATAGCTGGATATTTTGCAATTACCCTTAAACAAACTGAAAACTGTAGAGTAGTTATTGAATTAAAAATATATACTGATTTAATTGATGTGTTCTTATTACCATTAATTTTAAGATAATTAAGAGCTTCATCAATATCAATACACTTTTCATAGAACTTCTTCAAAGCCTTGTGGGATTATGACCATCTTGTTAAACACAATTTTGTCAAACTTGGAGCAACCGAACTTCGAAGAGAACTTTCTTTAAAAATATTAATTGTTTCTTTAATAATTGCGATTGTATTCCTAATTTCTGGAATAGAATTTAATTTATTTAGAACTAAATTTAATTTGTGACTAGAACAATGTATCAAAGTGCTTTATTACACTTATCTTGAATTCGTTTTTGTACCCCACTAATATGACCAGACATAGTGCTGGCACCATAATATCCTTGACCAATTAATTAATTAAAATCTAATCCCCAATCAAGCAATGACTTAATAATTACATTTGAAATATTTTCTGCATCTAATTTATTAAATACTATAATTCCAAGAAAATCTTATCTCATAGTTGGGGATTGATTTTCGATAAATGTATTCCTTATACATATTGACATTTGTTCTGTTCCACATATATCCATTGTTTCATCAGCAATGATAGAATAACATTCAGCTATCTGGTGTTGTAATGATAGCTATACAATTTTTTTTTTTAATTTAATATTTGTGTACAATATATTGTCATGTTGACATATAATCAATTTTTACATATTTTGTTACTTGTCCTATATATTCTACATAGTTTTAACTTTAAACTACCTAATCTTTGGTGTCCTTATATAATTATAGATTTTTCATATTTAATTTGCTTACAATGTACTTAGGCCATAGACATTTTTTTTATAATAACTTAAAATTTAAACAAAGTTAATTTTTGTTACTTTTTTTTTTAGTATTTCTTAGGCTTAACATTTATTTTCTTACTTGTACTAGCTTAAAATTTGGTTTATTCTTTGTATTCACTGCTTTAAATTGATTATACCTTATACTAACTTAAATTAGGTTAATCATTTTACATTTGTTTTCAAGCTTATGCTGATTTAAATTAGGTTAATCACTCACTATGGTATTTACTTGCTTTTACTTGCTTTACAGTTTTTTATATATCTTATTCTAACTTAAATTAGGTTAATCAATTAAAATTTTTTTTTTTAGCATTTATTTATTTTAACATTTATTTTTGTGCTTATGTTGACTTAAAGTAGGTTTAATTTATTTTAGTACTTAGGTAAGTAGGTTATTTGTATTTTTTATTATTTTTCTGTAACTCTTGTACAACAGTTATATAATAGTTATACAGGTAGTCTTAATAGTTCGTGTTTTTTTTTTTTTAAAGTTATGTTAGTAAAACAAAACATTTATTGGGGTTTTTATTTTTAGTCTTGTAAGAGGTTGAGTCTCCCATAAGATTTGGTAATAATATTTTTTTTGTTTTCATAATATATAGTTTGTTTGACTTTTGATATTATTTATTTTTTTTTTTGTGTGTATACCAATTGGTTTGTTAGGGTATTTTGTTAATTCCTTATTTCTTTTTGTATGATTTTCGCTCGAAGTGATTTATATTTTATTTTATTTAATCGTTGTGTTTTTACCATAGTTTATCGTATCTTTAAGTTTTATATTGTGAATCAATGAAGCGAGTGTCGGTATTTCTTGTATGTGAACTATATTGTTGGGAATTTTACTGGACATTTTTGTTGTAACGGTGTACAATCTACAATTCCCATCGTTGATGACGTTTTCTCCTGGTTTGAATATAGGAAATATATTATTGGCTTGATTTTTAGGTTGTACCATGTCTTTTATTTTTGTTTTATTCTTATTATTATCATTAAAAAATGTATGAATGTTATTTATTATGATTGCGTGTACTTTTGATTTCCAATTGTGTGTTATGTTTTGTTCATCTTTATGGTATATATGTATTTAATGTTAGTATTTTGAAATTCAGAGTATATTAATTGTTTTATTATAGACCAATTTAATTTGTCTATCCGTGAAACTAAGGTGGGTATTGCAATTTTTGAAATATTTAGTTTTGTAGCTTCAAGTTTTAGATTGTGAATTGAAGATTTTAGATCCTTATATTTGGGCTTGTGATAATGTACATTTTTTGTTATTAAGTGAAATATAGTTTTATAGTTATTGATCATAGGTATTGTGTTCCCCACATTTATTTCTTGTAATGCAAGTTGTGGTTTAGTATCACTGTATACTTTGGATATTAAATTTGTTATCCCCTTATTCATTTTGAGATCTGCAGATATACAGTGAGCTATAGCAAAGTTATGTGGGCAATTAAATATGCTACCTGTTAATTCTATAATATTATTGGTATTATCTATACTATTGAGCGCATTTATATTAATGATTTTTAATTGGATATTTATATTATTATTTATAATAATGTTACTGTCTTTGAAATTGATCAGGGCATTATTTTTGATCAAAAAGTCATTTCCAAGTAAGATTGCGCTGCTTAATTGTTTTACTATGTGAGCATCAATATTGAAATAGTTATTGTCAATTTTGATTTTAATTTTGGTTATACCTACTACGCATAGTGGTTCATTATCTGGTTCTGATAGCTGTAGTGTACTCGGTGTTATTGTATTATTACTGGATAGTAGTTCTTGTCTAATACAACATATGTTTGCCCCCGTGTCACTGTGTCAATTGTTATTGGTAAGGTAATATTATTAAATTGAGCTTCAATATAAATAGCATCGGGTGTACAGTAAATTTTATTTATATTTTGTTTCCGTATTTCTCTATTTAAAGATGAGCATTTATCAGAAGAGCTTAACCTTGTATTTAATTTTTTTGGCTTTTTGTTAGTTGAACTTGAACGACAAGTGATCGCGGAATGTCCAAATATTTATTGCAAATTGACATATTATATTAGTTTTGTTTTTAAAGTAACATTCATATTCAGTGTGGTTATTCTTCGAGCATATCGAGCATTGTTTTGTGTGTGCTGAATTATTATTATTATTAAAATAATTACTATTTTTTTTTTGTGATATCTAAAAATTGGGTCATATTTAGTAAAATTGTTTTGAAAGTTATTATCATTGTTTATCTGAGATAGTTTTAACTGATCTATAGTTTCTTTTAAGTTTTCTATTTCCTCTCGTAATTTGCTATTTTTGTTGTTTTTCATTTTATGATTTGTATTTATTTACTGGATTTTATTTTCAATTATCTCTGTTTCATTTCATATGGGTTTTTATCTATACTATCTGCTGTCATAAACTCTATAACTTCATATTTTCGAACGTTTTTTTTAAATTCATCAAGCGTTTTATTTCCTAATATTCCTATACATCTTAATATTTTGGGTTTTAAGCCTTTCATTATACTTCGTACCTTTTCTCCTTGTGACATATCTTTGTCAATTCGCCTACACAATGACTCTACTTCATTAATGTAAGACACACTTTGTTCATCAGGTTTCTGTTTCAAGCATTATTCGAATTTTCATGTATCTACAGTGATACGTTTTTTAATTACAACAAAATAAGAAAATTGTTACATGAGAAATTGAGTGAATATCAAATGTTGTAAAAATATGAATTTCAAACGCTCATAAAAATTTAATTAGACTTTCTTGTAGACATTTTTTTTTTTGATAGAGGTAGACAAACTTATGGATAATTTTGTATTACATTTTCGAATCTCAGATTTAAAAAGAAAAATTTTTATGAATTCTCAACTCAAAATAATTTGCTAATTTTCGTGATTTTTCCGTATTTTGTCAAAATTTTAACTTTAAATGCTTATAAATAAAAACTGTGATCAAGGATTTTTAATTTTTTTATCCACTTTTGAAACAATAACCTAGGAGCTTTTTATTATATTTTCAAGCTTTTTTAACCAACAAATAAAATTGTATTGATATTTATAGAAAAAAAAACTAAAAAATATGGAAACTGAAAATGGCCGTAAACAGCTCAAAATAAGTCAAAATATTTGGAAAATGTTAGGTATGGTGTATAGAAAATGCTCATATAAACAATCAGACAAAATTGCATGTACGGTCGTTTGTTTTAGAGTTGCATCAAAAACCAAAATCGATTTTTTTTAAAAACAGATTTTGCGTAAAAATTCCCGTTTTTCCTAAATTTTTCTTTTGTTTTTCACGTCGCTTTTGAAAACTACTGTGCACTTTCGTTTTACTTTTGACCCCCCAAAGAACCAACTAGATTCACTTTCCTATTACAAAAGTTACTGTTGAAGAAAATCCAAACACTTTTACTGTCCTAAAAGGTGATGATTGACACAAAAAAAAATTTAAAAAAAACACACATCATTGTAAAATCCATACATTCATCGCTTCGCTAAAAATCTAATTAATTATAATCATTAAGATTGGGAAATTCTATATTTTGTATCCCGCGAAATATCCTAACCTAACCAGATACTAATTAGAAAATATTACAATAGTTCGTGATACTATTGATGATAATTTGTAAGTCCGTATTTTGATTACTGTTGATTATATTAATTAATTTTCATATAATTACTGATAAGCTCGAAAAAGTTTTATTCTATATGACTATATATTATTTTATATTTTTGATGGTAAAATGGAATACTATGCATGATATTAAAGTACAGTTAAAAATTCCAATGGGGGGCTATGGCCCCGTTGCCCCCCCCCCCCTGCGGGCGTCATTGGGGGGGGGGGAGGGTTGATACGGTGTATTTTATCAACAAAAATTACTTTGTAGGAAAAACTATCATGTTCTGTAGAATAGTCGAATTTTGTTAATTTTTTTTTTATTTAAAAGGAACATTTTTTTGGTCAGATTAAAGGCAAAAATTTCAATTTACTTTAAATAGTGGTAGAAAAATACATTTGAAAAAGAACAAATATTGTGCATTATTCAAATGTATATTTAAGCTTCTAAAATTATGATTTTAAAAATCGGCCTTGATCCAACCTGAAAAATGTTCTCTTCTTTTAAATAAAAAAAATTAACAAAATCTAACTATTCTACAGGGAGTGAGAGTTTTTCTTGTAAGATATATTTTTGTACTAAAAATGAATTGGCTCCGACACCCTTAAATAAAATATCATGTAATTTAATAGAAGATATAATCAATAAACATCAGTTGAATGATTCCCCAATCAATAATGTTAAGTAATAAGTAATAGCTGAAAGTAAATATACAAATCCCAAAAATTGACACTACTCTTCTGGTGCTTACAAGTCTTGAGGGACCAACAATTAGTACCTACTTACATTGTCTTGTACTACAACAATAAGAAAATATGTGAGCATTATAAAAACTGACCGGGGTTTTGATGATCAATTTTGCTTCATTTGGTATAGTTTCTAATGAGTTATTATTATTTACAAAGTATTTATGCATATTAATGAATTTATGATTTATTTTTACTGCAACGGTTAAACTGGTTTTAAAGGCAATTGTTTGTTTACAAAATTCAAATTAAATAATTGAGGGAATTATTTGTGGTGAGCATCAACTAATAAATGTAGAAGGAATTTGGTATTAGCGGAATCATAAAGTTAATTGAAAAATTATTTTACCTATCATTTGGACAACAATAAAATATTTTTTGCATTTTTTAACATTCCCTATATTTGTAATAGTATTTTAAATCAATTGCATGATAAATAAATTCTCCGGGTAAATATATTTGCTAATCTATTAAATGTTATACATAATTTTTTTTTCTTGTGATTACTATAGGTGAATGCAGATCAAAATCCAATTAGATGGTCATATTATGTTGATGTTTTCAATGCCGATACAGACGATACAATGCATGCTAGTGTTGCAAAAGACTTCCAAAGTTACTAAAGACCTTTATTCTTGTATAATGTTATAAAAATGCATGTGCGTTTAACGAATAGTAAATTCTAAAAGTTTCATTTTATATTGATAAATTGACTATATAAATTTTAGTTGGTAATCAATTTTATTTATTTAGTCATTTCATGGCATGTGGATTAGAAGTATATCTATGTGGACATAGAAAAATTCAAACTTTGCCTGACAGTGATAAAATTCAAAAGTTTTTGAAGTCTAAGAAATCTAATCATGATTTAAAAGTAATTTATTAAAAAATTTTCATTATAATTTATCTACTTAATAATTTTTTGATTATATAGGTAATGGATAACGTGGAGATTTGGTTGAACACTTAGGAAATATGTATGCATGAACAACTTCTTCATCAAAATTAATTTCTGACCACGATAACAACCGGAGAATTGAGTGACATTGAGATTGGAAATTAAATTAACAAATCATTTATTATGGGATTATGGATTTGAATTTGTGTTACAGTGACATTTGGTGCTTCTGTCTTACAAGTGCGTGACATACCAAATTGTATGCTCAGTAGAACACAATTATCTCCGTTAGTTTAAAAATTAGAGCGAATTGAGCTCTTATAAAATTTAAAGGTAAGACTATTATCTAGAAAATGACGTGAACTTTTTATTATATTTTAATTTTAAAGCGAGTTATGAGTATTTTAAAATGTACAAACTGTTTACAATTTTAAAATACACATAACTCGCTTTAAAATTAAAATATAATAAAAAGTTCTCGTCATTTTCTAGATAATAGTCTTACCTTTAAATTTTATAAGAGCTCAATTCGCTCTAATTTTTAAACTAACGGAGATAATTGTGTTCTGCTGAGCGTAAAAGTTTCTATGTAACGCACTTGTACGACGAAGACAACAAATGTCACCTTAACTGGAAAAATGAACCAATGTTCCTTGGAAGTTTGTTTGCATTACTTAATATTTTTATTTCAAATATTATTGATTACATTTGTTTTGCACCTGCTAATGCTATAATTTATTTTTTCAAAATTTGTTGGTATGATAGCAGCAGAGTTGGACAACATTTTATCTAGATAATTATTCAAATAAATATATATTCAAAAAAAATTATTTAAATATTTTTATTACAATTATTTGAATAAAAGTGTATTCAAATAATTTTCAAACATAATTATACTAGTACAAAATATGTATTATATAATGATTATAATTCTTCTAGTATCAGTACACGTATGCAGTATGTACCTCAGTAGTAACTATTTATCAATATTGAAGACGTTATCGTCTTGTATTATTGTACCTAGTAAATAGTTCAGTTTCAGTTTTATTTACTACTACTTATAATTGTTGTAAATATTTTTGCATTTTTCCGAATAAAATAAGATTTACAATTGTGTAACTTAAAATACAATTCCAACTATTGTTTATAATATGTGCCTGTTGTAAATTACCAAACATATGATAACCCAAATAAAATAAACAAAAATTATTCGAATAACTATGTTTGAAATTAATAATAATGTTTGAAAATTATTTGAATACATTTTTATTCAAATAATTGTGAAAAAAATCATCCGAATTAAATGTTAATAATCATCTAAATAAGATTTCATTTGAATAATGTCCTACTCTGTCTGGCAGGCAGCCGGCCCTACATTTCTTCATCTTTATCGAATTTCATCTTTCTATTTAGTATTAAAACCTCCAAAGTGTGTACAGTATCGTACAGTGTGTGATAAATAACCAGCTATTTATAACTGTGTTCTGGTGTAATCTACATTTTTCTGTATTTTTTTTCAGGTAAAACTCTAGCAAAAAAAGAGTAACCTAATCTGATTTTAACTTGGATATGTCAAAAAATAAATGTATATCAGTATTATTGTCTAACCATGATCGTGTGAGAGTCCAAATAGTTGAAAATGTAAAATTTGCATAGGTAGTTTATTTGTTTATTTGTCTGGAGATGTAACAATGTTATTAGAAATCCTTTATTAACACTTAATAATAAATTGTATTATCCTAATATTTTAGACTGTCATAATTGTAATAATTTTTAATTTAAAATTTATTTATTATTATAGCATGACTTTTATCTCAAACGTTGGAATTTTACTGGGAATTTGGATTATATAGAATATAGATCATTAAACATCAACATACTCCACCACCATGATGACAGAAAATTGCTTATTGTGTTTCAATGTTACTCAAATTGATGATTTATTATCTATTTGCATGACCTCATGACTAAATAAATAGACATGTCACTATGTCAGCATAAATTTCGTTTTTGCTATCATCACGCGTGTTCCTCAGACATGCAAAGAATAATACAAAATATATAATGTAGATTTTTATTATAGCGTACAATATTTTAGCGTTTATTCTAAGTCTGAGGAACGTTTTATCACAATTTTATGCTCAGTGTTATAGAGCTTACGCCTGACATGCCTATTTATTATTTTAGTCATGCATGAACTAATGCATTAAATTATTTCAAGGATAAATACTGATGAGAAAAATAACATTTTAATGTGATAAAAATACTTATTGTAAAAATTATTATTTGTATTGAGTAATGAATAATAAAATATTGTAGGTGTTTGATGAGATTATAACCACTGTCCATGTACCACTTGAACTAATGCTGTTACTTTTGAAATAAAAAACTCAGATAATGGCAAAGATCAATTCAAATTTTAAAAAAATAAATGAGAACCTACTTGATTTAATAAAACATAACATGTTTGGTAAGTAACAAAATATAATCATTGTAAAATATATTTGCCAGTTCTAAATGTTGTATTATTTATATACTCTATGTGGTCAAATCTTATAGCTCAACTGATAAAAGACAAATATGTCGTATGATATTTGTGAAGAGGACACTACACACATTGTTGGTTCTGTTGTACACGCGCCAAAATTTATTTACCATCAAATCCGTAAACCAAAAATAATTTATATAATCTTTTTTAAAACAAATGTATGGAACAAAAATTGAAGATCAGAAATAGTTTATATTCTCCATAGTAAATTTGCTCTAATATTAACTATAACCAAACTATTCTAAGAATTTGGTACATAAACTTGATATGTTTCATTATGTAGTCAGTGATAACAATTAATTTGTGTTTGGCGTTATAATATAAAGTAAATAAAGTTGTTTGAAGATTTAATGATAGATCAAATTCATAAATAAAAATTAGATAAAATGAAGTAGAAAATAAACTAATTGACTGTGATAATTAATAATATCCTGAAATCTATTTATGATTAAATAATTATATAGTAAATTGGTATGTTTTTAACACATAAATATTATAATTGTGTTAAATATTAATATATTGTGTTTCTTGTAAGGGTCAAATGTATATGTAAATACTAAACACTTGTTTTTTTTATCAATCACAATCACAAAAAACTTTGATAAAAGATTCAAAACATACCAACATTACAAAATGAGCTTACTTTCATTTTTACATTTTTTTTTTATAAAAAATAAAATAAACTACTATATTCAATAATTTTAAATAAAATTAGTAAAATGTCATGTGTTCATTTTAAAATCTTCAAAACCAGTATTTTCTAAAGAGGGGAGGGATGCTAAATATTTCAAAATATGATAATTAGGTACCCTAACAAATGATTTTTCATTATAAATTATTATAGTCATATATTATATACTTAATTGCATTAAATTAAATATTCAGGGTTTCCTACGAGAATTTATACATTAATGTAACTCAACCTTATGTAATAATAGATTAATTTAATTTTTTCCATGTACAATTTAAAATACTAACAAAACAACATTTTTATGAAAAAAATGTTTACTATTTTTGTCTACGTGATTTTTGATGTTTTTATTTAATTTTTTTTAACTTTTATTTTTAAAAAATGTTTTGATATATTTTGTTTTGATTGCTTGAGTTATAAATTATACAATTGAAAATATTCTTCTTGAATATTTTTAAAAATTATTTGATTTTAATATTGTTATTTATTTATGCATATGACAATAATTATTATTAATATTGTTGAATAAGTTTTATTGATAATTTTACTTTTATTTATTTTTTTATTGATCAAGTAAACGCTTCAACAACAATGGTTATTACTTATTAGTATGTGTGGTTACATATTTTGCTTTTTTTAAACAGTATTACTATGAAGATATTTTGCTAAACATAAATCAGACATTTTTAGAAAATTGATTATTTTGTTGTTTGCATCTGTTGGGTCCCAGGATTTTGGATAATTTTTTTCAGATTGTTTTTTTTCTGAGTTCTTCGTATTTTAGACATTCAGTGAAGATGTGTTTTATTGTTTTGCGTATTCCGCATGTGGTGCAAATTGGGCGGCTTTCTTTAGCCATTAAAAACCCATGGGTGATATTTATTTTTATATTTCAATTATTATAATATTTATCCTGTTCTGTTCATAAATAAATATGAAATATTATTTTACAGCATTATATTATCAAAATATACCATATTTTAAGTACTTACCTACTTTTTACTGTATATTACTTTTTTTTATATTAAATATAATATAAACTATACATTTTATGTATAATATAATTAACTTATTAGTTGACTCAGTAATTGTACTTTGTAGGATGGTCATTTTTATCTTTAGATTTTTATATGAGGATGCTACCCTTCATGACAAATTAAGAATTATTGTACACATTTATACAGTTTTATACAGTCACAATATATATAAATATATATATATATATTATATACCAATAATTAATTATATTATAATTGCATCCTTCTTACCTTCTCATAAAACTTCTTTATAATATGTTCATTAGGTATCAATTTTGTTAGATAAACATTAATTCTAGTTTATAATTAAAAAAAATAAAGATTACATAATATATATTAGAATATCTTAAGGAGGAATTAAGATAAATTAAGGAGGGCTAATCCCCCCTATTAACGTCCATGGGCACTGTGCATAGGTATATCCAGGTCTGATTATTTTTTTGAATACACCATGAATCTATGGAAATACATTTTTATTTCATATTCAATAAGTTAAGCCTTAAAGAAAATGTTAACTTTTTCTAAAATCACATGATGGTATTTTTAGTTTTTACACATACATATACAGACATACCTACAGTTTTAAAACATAGATTATTTTTCCTGTATAACCTAGTAAAAAAGTTATCAAATACAGATATTTTTTCAAAATTTAAATCAGGTCACGGCCCACGGGAAATAACAAAATAAATCTTTCCCGTTATCTAACCTAACCTGTGCATGCGTGTACTTTTTAAGCGCTCGTTAAATTCTTTCAAAAATTATTATTTACTTGGGTATTTGTAGATGCTATAATATTATGGTCTTATTACTTGGGTTATTCAAAACGAGACTCGTAATTACGGGAAATAGCTAACCGATGAATCACATCCGATAGAGACGTCACCGATCGGTCGTGTCATTTGCCAGTAGTCTGGGACATTGATTTACGATGATTAAAATAGTATTAGCGCCATATGTCAATATAATAATAATATATTTTATACATTTAAGTGGTCGCGTTTGTGCTATAATAATAATAATTCCATGAAAAATAAAAATAAAATGTTTATTATATCTAAAAGTTTATAGTCGTCAAATTCCAAGTGAACATTTTTAAATGTTGTACGAAACAAAGAAAATATGTAACATATTTACATATAATTTATAAGTTGTTTAACAAATCTATAATATAACAAATTTAAACATTGCCTTTTAACTCTTAAGTTACAAACTCATAAACCAACTCAACATCATAACATATTGTTGAGAGCCATGGCTCTACGAATACATATTATACTATATTATAATTATATTATATTCACAATGTATATAGACATAAACCACTTTTATAATAGCCGTAAATCATGACCTTTAACAATATACAAAATATGATCTAAGTATTAAATAAAAATGTGCCCAGAGCACCTTCACATAATCACATCAATCAGTCACATACACACACAATACGACTTTTGTACAACTAATAATTTATTACTGATAATATACACTATTATTTCATTTACTGGTTGAAATTGACTTCAACTTTATTTCAAACCATTATTTTTTGGATCACTGACCGTCCGCATACAACAATATTTTAAAACTCATAAAAAATTTTTTTTTAAATATATAATTGCATATTTTAATGATTTTTTCGTATTAATAATGCTTATTTTCTTAAAATGTTTTTATTTTGTCGGTCTATCTGTTCTAAATTGGTCTAATCGTGCATATGCAGTGGCATACTCACCACTGGTTAAGACTGCCCCCCCCCCCCCCCTATCAGCCGTATTTTCTTTCATTATTTCATATGCGTATTACAATTTCATATTTTTTTACCAACAATATCACGATTATTGACTAAGTCATTAAATATGATAAATAAAAATGAATTAATGTATCGAATTTACAATGATGTGGTTTTTTTTCATTTATTTATTTTCAATTCTAGGTGGAACGATGAATGTATTGATTTTACAATGATGTGGGTTTTTTTTAAAATTATTTTTATTTTTTTGTCCGTGTACACGATCAGTAGTCGAAATAATGATTGGATTTTCAACTTCAGTATCTTGTTCGATGGGAAAGTGGATATCGTTGGTGCATTGGGGAGGTCAATTTTAAATGTCCAATAGTTTTCAAAAGCGCCGGGAAAAACAACATAAAAATTAAGGAAAAACGGGAATTTTTACGCAAAATCGGTTTTCCACAAAATCGATTTTGGTTTTTGGTGTAACTCTAAAACAAATGAACTTATATACATGAAATTTTCACTGGTTGTTTATATTTGCATTTTCTATACATGATAACATTTTAAAAATATTTTTATGTGTTTTGAACAGCTTAGGAACATTTTCAGTTTCCAACTTTATTAGTCTTTTTTTCTATGAATGTCAATAAAACTTTATTTGTTAAGTAAAAACACTTGAAAATTTAATACAAGGCTTCTACTACATTGTTACAATAACATTTGAAAAATATTAAAAATCCTTAGTCACAGTTTTTTTTTTTATAAGCATCTAAGTTCAAAAATTGACAACATATGGAAAAATTACGAAAATTAGCATATTATTTTGAGTTGAGAATTCATAAAATTTTTCTTTTTAAATCTAAGTTTTAAAAATGTAATACAAAATTATCCATAGGTTTGTATACCTTTATCTAAAAAAAAATGTCTACAAGAAAGTCAAATTATATTTTTATGAGCATTTGAAATTCATATTTTTACAACATTTGTTATCTACTCGATATCTCATGTACCGATTTTCTTATTTTATTGTAATTAAAAAACATAAGACTGTAGATACATGAAAATTTCACTGAATGTTTATATTAGCATTTTCTATACACGATAACATTTTGAAAATAATTTGATTCTTTTTAAGCTGTTTACGGGCATTGTTAGTTATCAATTTTTTTAGTTGTTTTTCTATATATATTGATAAAATGTTATTTGTTGGGTAAAAAAGCGTGAAAATTTAATGCAAGGATCCTGATATAATGTTACAACAGCAATTGCAGTTGAAAAATATTAAAAATACATAGACACAATTTTTTTTTATAAGCATTTAAAGTTCAAATTTTGACAACATTTATCAAATTTATAATTTATTAATTATTTTGTAGTTAAAAATGTTTAAAATGTTTAACTTTTATGGCTAAGGATTGAAAATTTAAAATAAGGGTCCACGTAAATAGGTTATATTATATAAATTACTTTATTCACAATAATATCATCAAATAATAAATATACTTGGTAATATCATAGGCTGACTGACCGTTTTCGCTCAGAATCGTTTTTCTTGATATTATATCATTGAATTTTTGATGATTTGTTTTAAACTATTTAGGAACATTTTCAGTTTCCAATTTTATTAGTCTTTTTTTCTAAGGATGACAATAAAACTTTATTTGTTGGGTAAAAAAGTTTGAAAATTTAATACAAGGCTCCTACTATATTGTTACAATGACATTTGAAAAATATTAAAAATCCTTAGTCACAGTTTTTTTTTTTTATAAGCATTTAAAGTTCAATAATAATCACGAAAATTACCAAATTATTTTGAGTTAAGATTTCATAAAAAATTTTCTTTTTAAATCTAAGATTTTAAAATGTAATACAAGATTCCTAATAAGATTATCTACCTTTATCAAAAAAAAAAAAAAAATGTCTATAAGAAAGTCAAATTAAATTTTTACGAGCGTTTGAAGTTCATATTTTCACAATATTGGATATTCACTCAATTTCTCATGTAGCGGTTTTGTTATTTTATTGTTATTCAAAAACGAATAACTGTAGATACATGAAAATTTTACTGAATGTTTATATTTTCATTTGCTATACACCATATAATTTTAAAAATATTTTGACTTTTTTTGAGCTGCTTGCTTATGGACATTGTCAGTTTTCAATTTTTTTTGTTTTTTTTCCTATAAATATCAATTACACTTTATTTGTTGGGTACATGGCTATATTTGATAAAATTTTCAAAATATTTTGACTTGTTTCGCGCTGTTTACGGACAATTTTAAATTTCAAATCTTTAATTTTTTTTTTATAAAAAACAATAAAATTTTATTTGTTGTCCAAAAAGCAAGGCTGGGCATTAACAAGTTAATAAGTTAAAGTTAAGTTACTTTTAACTAAGTTAACGAGTTAGGTACTTTATATTTTCTTATGTTATTCAGTAACTTACGAGTTAATTAATTTTATTGGCACGTTAAATAAATTTTTTTCCTAAGCCACAGGTTTAAAATAAATTCAATTTTGTAAAAATGTATTTTATAAAAAATGATTCAGAAATATTAAATATATATTAATTAGTAAATAATAGGTGATAATAATAGTTATTATATTGCATATTCACTGAAAATATTATATAACTATATTATAGATGGAAATGTTATAATGGTTACTGTTAATATTGCTTTCTTACAATATTGTATCGTAACTATTGTTTGAAATTTTGAATAAAAATATGGATAACTATAAACTATTAACTTAGCTAATAGTGATACATCTCAAAATGGAGTCATTTAAATAAATATTTTAAAGAAACGTCGCGGGCCGTGATAACAAGCTGCGGGCCTATGTACAGATAAGTTTATATTATAATTTATAAGTATAAAAAGTAGGTATACAAATCAAAAATGTATAGGTTAATAATAAATTAATTTTAAAAAGAAAAAGATTTATTATAAGTAGTTAGTAGAAGTAGTTAGTAGTGTAAAACTGTAAAGAGAATGGATAGAGATCATTGACTAAAATTTGAAAATATTGTGTTTAATAATGTTTGGTAAATTATTATGGTTTTATAATGATTATTAAAG
Source organism: Metopolophium dirhodum (assembly GCF_019925205.1). Lineage (NCBI taxonomy): Eukaryota > Metazoa > Arthropoda > Insecta > Hemiptera > Aphididae > Metopolophium > Metopolophium dirhodum. The sequence goes on from NC_083561.1 coordinate 44,199,145, forward strand.
TATGAATGTTGAAAAGCTTAGTTTTTGGTTGCATTATTTTACTTTTGATATTCATATGATATACCAAATACAGCTCACTAGGTACTGACTACTAAAATGGTAAAATGCATTGGGAAAATGTAAAATTTGAAAATGGGAAAATTCCTGAGAACGCCACTGTGCATATGTGATTATCATACTTGTTTACGTACCTATTACTTATGATTTATAATTATCACACACAAACTGTAGTGCGTTTATTATTTTTGAAGCGCGCGTTAAATTCTTACAAAAATTATATTAACTTAGATAGTTTTAGATGCTATAACATTAGGGTCTTCTTAAGTGGGTTATTCAAACCGAGACTCGTAATTGCGTGAAATAGCTAACCGATGAATCACATCCGATAGAGACGTCACCGATCGGTCGTGTCATTTGCCAGTAGTTTTGAAAATTGATTTACGACGATTAAAATAGTATTAGCGCCATATGTCAATATAATAATAATATATTTTATACATTAAAGTGGTCGCGTTTGTGCTATAATAATAATAATATAATTGTATGTACAACGTCCATACGTTCGGTCATTGGAATTTTCGACACGTCCCCTACGGCCCTACGGCCCTATCAAAGTAATATTTTTGAACACGGTAAACATGATGGCCAGCAGGTCTTAGGTAAAACCGTGGGTTAGTATCCTACCTATATACTGTATATAGGTAAATTATATTATTCGCGATCCTTATGAACAACAGCTGACGCAGTGAACTATAATGGTTTAGAGTAGGTATATTTGAAATTTTTAAATATTTAAAAAGCCCGTATTCGTGTGTGGGTATTTTATCCTTGTAGCAGGTGTACCACGGTCCACGGAGTAATAATAATATATACCCCTAGTCATAGTTACCTATAATACACGTTAAGGTCGGTTGGTTTTTCGGAGGGGGGAGTTACACACTAATTTTGGCTGGGTATAATACTATAAATAATATATACCCAATATAATATTATATTATAAAAATCTCCGAGAGTGACTCCGCGTACAGATGGCGTTTCGATTTCGTGTAGCCAAGCCGTCCGCCCGCGATTAATAGTGCGCAGAAGTGTGTAGATACCCCCATCCTTTATACTGTTCAACCGATGCTAGATGCGCGGGGGAGAAGAGGAACCCTGAGTCACCGTGCTGAGCCGACCGATACATTCGTTGTAAGTTGTAACTTGTACCCAGACGCGATCGGTCACTATCGTTTTCCTCGACGAACCGGCACATAACGTCCTAACCCTTTGCAGTTGGCCCAGCGCAAGTCTTCCCGGCACAGAGCATTTCACAACCGTACATCGCTACGTGAGTATACGATAATTATTTATTCTTTGTACAATTTTTTATATTATTATTATTACTATTATAGTGGTTATATATTATCATAATATATTATAGTCGTCGGTCTTGATTTTTAATTTTCGTCAATTTTAGAACACGTCCGAAATTTTTTTTCTCAAGCTTTGATGCATTTACATTTTTTTTTGAACACAGTACTTTTAGGAGTAACCGACCGATTCATTAATTGTTGCAGGTACATATCGAGACACGATCGGTCACTATCGTTTTCCTCGACAAACCGGCACATAACGTTCTAACTGTTTGAAAGCTCACAGTTGGCGCAGTGCACGTCGTTCCGACACAGAATTTCATAACCGTACATTACTACGTGAGTATACAATAATATTTTTATTCTTTATACAATTTTCTTCTTATTATTATTATTATTATTATTGTTATTATTATTGTTATAAGTATTACTTCTATTATTGTGGTTATAATATTATAGTCGTTGGTTTTGCTTTTTGATAAATTATTTTAGAAGACGTCCAAATTTTTTTTTCTTAAGCTTTGATACATTTACATTTTTTTCGAACACAGAATACTTTTAGGAGTAACCGACTGATTCATTAATTGTTGCAGGTACATATCGAGACGCGATCGGTCACTATCGTTTTCGTCGACAAACCGGCACATAACGTCCTAACCATTTGAAATCTCACAGTCGGCGCAGTGCACGTCATTCCGGAACAGAGAATTTCATAACCGTACATCACTACGTGAGTATAAAATAATATTTTATTCTTTGTACAATTTTTATATTTTTATTATTATTATTATAGTGGTTATATATTATTATATATTATAGTCGTTGGTCTTGCTTTTTAATTTTTAGAACACGTCCGAAATTTTTCTTTTCTCAAGCTTTGATGCATTTACAATTTTTTTTCGTATTAACGAGTATTTTTACGCGACGAAGGGTATCATACACTTTTAGAATCTGATGGGTTTTTGTCTGAAGTGACTTTTTCTGCTAGACATAATTCCCGAGCGACAAATTTTAGAAAGGTGTCTGCTAATAAGTTGGATGTATTTTATAGACACAGTACTTATAATTTTTAAACTTTCAGGGAAATAAATAAATAAATTACGAACATGTTTAAAATTATAATAGGTAACTGTTTAGTTATTGGTTACCATTAGTCCATTTTTTTGTCCATTTCCGCTCTGAATAGTTTTTTGTCGTATACACAATGATTTATTAATTAATTAAAATCAGGTTAAAATTCATCACATTCCATATTAATTACATTCACTTACTCAATGACTGAGGTATAGGTATAGATAGGTATCGATATCTACAGTATAGCAGAGTGGTTACCTACATTTGGCAGGTTTTGTTTATTTTTTAATTTCACATCATATAATATTATCATAAGTGTTTCTATTACTTACGTTGGACTGTAGGTTTTTTTTTAAAATCAAGTTAATTTTGTTTGAACTTGATAATATTTTACATTGACAATTTTCTTTATTATTGATTAAATAACATAAAAAAATATGTCTATAATATGACCATGTCGAATAAAATTAACAGTACATTTATCGCACTGCTATACGCACTATATTGTAAAATGTAACTAATATTATTATTATTTTATAAATTTGTCTCTTTTCGTCTCTCCTTTGTTTAATCAGCCAATAAAAAGACACAATTAAAAATCTCTGAAATAATTTTTTATAGGGGGACGGAGTGGCCGAGCGTACTAAGACGTCGGCTGCGACGCAGCCGACCCGAGTTCGATACCTCGGTCGTGGGTGGCATTTTTCTTCGGGCAAGTCACGGTGTCCGGAGAACAAGTGCCGCCGTCCCCCACCCGGGCATGGCAGATACCTACGGGTGCCCAAATTAAAAATTCTGCCAAAACAAACACGCACGTGTAAACTAATCTATAGTACCTTCCCCTACAGTACCACAGGCTAATGACCTAGTAGTCGAAGCCTTAACCCTAATAATAATAAATAAAAAAAGGTTTTTTATACATACCTATTATTATTTATGAATAATGGAAGACTCGCTCCAACAGCCAAGCTAGTCCAATTTTCTCGAAAATCATATTTTGATTGTTTCGAATGCACCATATCATTACCGTTAATACAGAATAGTGTCAGGGTTATGATACACACAAATATTTACGTTTGCATAGATGCGCGCATAATCGACAGCTTTTTCTGTAAAATATCTTGAAATGTTCATCGATTTTCATAATTAAATAATTATAACCTTCTATTTTTTTTATTATTATTACTATTGTTTATGACATGGGCTAATTTGACAAATACCAAAGCAAGTCCCCTAGAAGGATTTGAATTTGCCAGTCAAGCGGCTTTTTGCAACATATTGTGAGACGTCCACTCGACACGAGTCTTTTATATAATTTTTGTGGTGATATATTTTTGAACAACCGATATAACTCGAGTAGGGCATGATGACATGCGTGGCCTTTTTGAAAATTTTCTGGGCATTTGCAAACCCACCTTTGAATGATACAAATGCTAGTTTATTAACGGATTTAATTTATCTTTTTTTTTTTATTGATCTTTTTGTAGCCTTGGCGATTGGGCCATTAGCTTTTAAAATTGTTTCATTAGTACATTAAATTAGTTTTTGGGTGACAATTTGGTTACAATTATGGGGGGAACTTTGTGACTTATGACTAAATGTTTCTTAAATATATTTTTTAATTTTGGCGGTACTGAGGAATGACATGACTTTTTCGGGTTGACAGTCGGGACAAATTATTTTGTTAAATTTATCTTATAACTATACCAATAGGCTCAAAGTTAATTTATGTTTTCTATATATGTATTGTAACTTTGTAGTAAAAGAATACCTATTGCAGATTAGCTATTACTTATTAGTTTAGGTTATACATTTATACAATTTCACGATAGTATTATACCTTCAATATGTATACAATATTATTATACTTACCTACTACAGTATAAATATTACCAAACTTATTATTCTTTACTATACAGCCACCGTATTTTAATTATTTTGTGATGAATTTGTTGTGTGTCTTTACTTTATAATAAATAATGTGGGTGTTAAATATTATTTTCTCAATTTCGTTATTACGGCAATGAAAAGCATCTTGGATTATTGATAGATATATATCTATGATAGCTGTAATGGGTTGGGTTCACTGAACTTTGTATAATACCTAATAATGCTTATGTTCAGTGATTATACTTTGTACTATATCTCTTACGTGTTATTTTAAGATATCGTTACAATAGACCGTTCCAGGTTTTCGTAACTCTGAAGATAAGAAAAACGTATTAATCACAGACTTCTATATTACACTATATAGAAATCTGTGGTATTAATATATTTTTTTTAGATTTTATAAGTGTTTAAAATTTATAATCGCGGATATAAAAAGTGATTACGATACTGATATATTATTGAAACGACCTCATATTATATAGTGAATGAATACATCACACGTCATACCAAATTATTATAGTAGATAAGACGTAACCCGTCACAAGGGACGTAGATTTTCTACCGTGCTTAATCCAAACGCTAATAGCAGTATGATTTTGATAGGTATGGGTAGTGGTATAGTAGGTATATAATTTGAACGCAGGAATATGATAACTATACCGACCACGTCAATGGTTATGATTGAACTTAAATTTATTTTTAAAATTCTTATTAGGTAGTTATTATAGGGCCCAGAACTTGATACAATTGCATATTTTTTTCTTATGCTTACATTTGAGGCTCGTCTTTACATTTTTGGTGTATTTTATTCATTCTTGTACTTTTTGTACGTATATTTGAATTTTTCTAGTTGAAAGTTACACTTTATCGTAAAACATTCAGTTGTCATTAGTTTAATCTATGCTAATCTTCGATTATAGGCTGATACTATTTTAGGGCCGCTCAACATTGGCGCAACTAGGAGGGGGCCAGGGAGGCTTAGTACCCCCTGACTAAGATTTAGTCCCCCCCAAAAAAAAATACTTTATTGATTTAGATATAAGCCTCCTATAGGTTATTTTTAATAAATAGTTTTATTAGCCTCCCCAGAATTTTAACCCTAGTTACGCTTAGCTATGCCTCTCAATCAGAAAAAATTTCCCAAAAGTCAATCAACTTACCAATAGAAAAAAAATATTTTTGAGGGCTCCTTCGAGACTAAAAAGTTTAAAGTGCGCTAGACTATTAGTTAGGTTTATGATACATAAATTGTACAAAATTTACATTTTTAAAAATGTTAACTCATTATAAAGTAATAAGGCTAATACAAATGCATGAGTTTTATGTTTTTTATACTTGAATTACTTTTTTTGTAGTTCCGAAAAATTATATTTCACAGCCAAAGTTCTCATTTTTAGTTTTGACTATCCTTCTCGGTATTCATTTACGCAAAAACAGTTTTTGGTATGTATTTTACATTAAATGTATAATTTTTGTTAGACGGGAACAACATAAGCGGGTGTAGCGCGCCTTAACCTATATTATCTTTGACTATCTATGATTAAACCTGTTTATGTACTTTGTGTGCTTATAATTATACAGGTCGAGTTTACCGGGAATACTAAGACCGACTTCGTGTTATATCTAGACGGACGAGGATTGCCTCATATATAAGGGTATAAACGTATTATTTACCGATATTAAAATGGGCCATTCAAATAATCGCAGTAACAATGAAGAGGATATTGTATCCGACAGTGAATTCGGAGAACGCGAGGACGAATATGACTACGAAAATGACGGCGCCCATCGATATTTTCCTAGTAATAATGAACATGTCTGGCAAAGGTGGTCGCAGGTACCCTACTTCTTTGAACAATCTCCTAGGAACTTTTTTATCTTTGAACGCACTAATGGCACCCATCTGCGACCACAATCCCAATTGCCATGCCCTTATACCTATATGCTGCGACCGCCGCCCATAGGTATTAGAATACCGATAATACACTGGCCACAATATCTTCGACAACGTGGTATCTTTATGATAAGTTTGCAAAACAGAATACAGTACAGAGGTCATCGTGTTCCGCTATATGATATCCACGCACAAAACCGCCAGTTCTCGGGAGGACAACCATCGCGCGTCGGAGGTTATCCGAGGTCACCTTCTTCGACGCCACCACAGGCGGCCTACTTCGAAAACGCCGCCATCGCCAACGACCTTTATAGGCTGTACGCCACCAGACCACCATCTGCAGTGAACGTGGCACTCGGGCCAACATCCCGTTTGATGCGCCGTAAACCGCGTCGACCTCGCAACCGTCGGTGCAGAATGAATAGAGACGATTTAGGCGAAATAACGGTTGAAAATCCACAGACGGTGGAAAATAATGAGGAAGAAGAAGAAGAAGAAGAAGAAGACGACGAAAACGACGTAGAAAACGTACAGCCGTGCGAGGCTTACAAAGACATTAACTATGATAATGATAGTGACGATGACGACAATAATAGAAGCCATTCTATTGCCCTTCCGAACATGAAAATTGTATGTTGAGTACAAGTAGGTAGGTACGTCATATATTTTTAGCTGTAGTTGTCATGTATATCTAACGCATAAAAAACGTAGGTATATTATAGATTTAATATTATTTTTCATTCAATATCTCTCAATAATAATTATATTTATACACTTGTACTGAAGTACTGAACACTACATAATCTTTAATTACAACTAGCGATCGTTCTTTGAATAAACCTTATAATATTGTCTTATAATTTAGGTTAAAACAAATTTGAACTACTACTTACTAGTTATATGCCAAAATATTTTTAATATGCCTTACTGACCATAATTTTTATTGATTCATATAATATAGTGATTGATCACTAAATAGTAGATATAGATATACCTAATTATTTATCATCAATATAATATTTCGTTATACAATTTTTATTTATTTATTAATATAGACTCAGTTAATAAATTGGCTATACATGTAGACATGATTGTATAAAGATTGAGCTAAACATTTTATAGATAATAATAACTAATTATTATAGTGCATAATGTTATAATATTATAGTATAAGAAATAAAAAGTATGCTTAACTTGAACCTTGTTTTCGTCATAGTTCGTACATGTGCATTGCCTTCTGTTTTTGTGCATACTGCATTGCATAAGATTAAATGTATACGTGTGACGTCAACTTCAGTTTATTGTTGGTTGCATATAACAATTATCTATTGCCCCAAGCCCCCCTCCCCCTCCTCAAATTGCACATACGGCGCATATATTAATAATATTTAATTTCATGTTCGGTGCCGTGGGATGTAAATCCGTTATACTAATTTATACCTATACATTTATACTGGACACTCCATACTTTATATTTACAAACTTCGTTCTTTAACCTAATATTAAAAAAAAAAAAAAATTGATTTTTTATACGTGTTTTAAATATTTTTTATCTTGCTTTACAATGTAAGTTACTTATAAGATAGTTAAACAAATTCTACTAATTTTGTTTAAGTTTAAAGGAATAATATTGTTATATCTAATCGAAAATTTCAAAATTTTAAATAACGCATAAAACATAATATTACCAAATACTTTTTTTTAGGAAAAAACTGAAATATTGAGAACTTAATTTAAAATTTTTTTTTTTAATTTTTAAAAAAATGACATACTTAACTTTTCCTACTGTCTGGTAATTAGATATTTTAATGTATTTTTAAATACCTACTAAATATATATGAGAATTCGTTTCTATTAACAAATAATCATAATAACATAGAATATTACTTGTACACCGAGGCTATTTGAATCTTTTTAAAAATAACAACTACATTGAATCTAATAAATATATTTTTGTGCTCAGATTGGAGTATAATATTATCAGGGTACAATTAATATACCTATTATAAAAAAGTACAATTTTTTTAAATGTATTGTGAAAAAATAAAAACAGAAAATTAATATAATTTAATTCTTAAAAATATGAAAATATGATTACATTTACAAAATTATTTAAGTATTACTATTAATATTATTATTATTATTATTATAAGGTTATTAATAATTAAATAACTATTATGAGCCCGTATTGTCTATTTTTAGTACCTAATATAATAATATAATAATAATACAATTTCACGCTGCATTATATTTTCTCTAGTAGGTACCTATCTTTATCACTATCTTCTGTACAAGTATGACAAATTATAAATTATTATACTTTTATCATGGACATTTTTGTCAGAATACATACAAGCCCATTGAAGTCTGTGGTATCAATAACCAAGTATAAAGTTTGATATATATATATATATATTTGACATTTCTATATGTTTTCTACCCAGGCTGTTCAAATTTAATGTGAAGTTGATTTTATAATTTATATTGATATTATTTAGGTACATATTTTTTTTTATGACCTCGGCCACTAATAAAGAATTTGTAAAAAAATAAAATAATAAAATAGGTAATGATTCATATGTTCTATTGTTAATTGTTATACTACTAGGTATTTACCTAGTTATTATTATATTAATTATATAATTATCATACATTAAGTATTTACCTAGTTAAGAAAGCTGTTGTAAATGTTTCTAGCATAGGATAATTTTATATTATACAGACATATTTCATATTTACCACAGTTACTGGAAATCAATTTATATAAAAAAAATGTTTCATTTATGTTTTATTTATTCAAATTAGGATTTTTGTTTAAGTTAATTATTTTTAAATATCAAAATTTAAATAAATGTAAAAAATAATACTATATATTAAATGTATTTTTTATGATTACCTATTTAAATATGTGTTAATTTTATTTTATTAATATTGGCGTCCTTTAGACTTTTAAAAATATTTATATTTTCAATTGGTTTTATTATGTGTTTAGTTAATAAACAGGTGGAAGTAGCGTAGCGCATAGTTACGTGTTATTGTACGATATACAGTATGCAGATTATACTAAATTTACAGTTGAATAATAAATTAACAATATGTTTTATAGCCTATAGCTTATAGATTATAGGTTATTACTTAATCTCGTTTTTTTTATACACCAAATAGTTATAATAATAATAATAGTTATTTTTTCCAATAACATTAATAGACAATAAAAAAATTATGCATGAAGAATATAAAGGTTAAAGGTAGGTAAGTTGATCTTCTGAAAAGCCATTTAAAATAGGTACCTAATTAATATTAACATTATTGGCTATTGCAAAACCTATCTGCAAGATTATAAAATAAACATAACAATATAACATTAATCGTTACATAGATAAATAATTAAGCAATATATAATTTTAAATTTTTTTAAATAACGGAAAACATTAATATGTGTTCCAAATTTAAACAACAAATGACAAAATACATAAATTGAATTATTAATTATTTGTATGAATCATGCTGGCCAAGTATTGTTCTTAACAGGTAAAACTTAATTTATATTTTTCATAAAACGAGATTAATTAATAATAATATAAATATATTATTTTTTTATACCCTCTCCCCATCCCGAAATTAATTCCTATATACGCCACTGAGTCATATGCATATGCTATCAGAAAAGATGGCTATCGTGCATCAAAACCTGTTGTAAGTGTGGCGGTAGCAAAATAATATTATATGTTTTTATAACATATGCTCGGAAAAGAAACAAGCATTTTTTTAACGTAAAAAAGGTTTTAAAAAATAGGTGTTATGCACGCTAACCTTCGGCGTATTAATATATTATGAGCCCGTCGGTGATTTGAGTTAGAGACCATTATTTTATGGTTAGGTATAACGATATGACGATTGATAACCATGATCGATACAAACCGCTCATCGATCAGAGCAGCTGTATAGTGATCAATGATGATAGGTGGGTAGACAGTGTAATAGTGTATAATGTTTTGAAATATTTGTTAAGCCCGTGAGATGCCGTGTGTGTCTGGGTATGTGTGTGTGTGTGTGTGTGTGTGTGTGTGTGTGTGTGTGTGTGTGTGTGGTGTGTGCACTTAGATAGATAATAATAATCATTGGACTTCTCGGCTGTACGTGTACTGTGTACACATGACCGGTAACAGATAGCCGCGTATGTTATGGTTTATCACTGTGAATCAGTGACGTAATTTGAATTTTTTTTTTAAATGCATTAAATTATACGCGGGCCATCACAAACCTTGACTAGATTTTATTCATTTTTCGTAGCGACTGATATCAGAAGAGGGCCTATAATAATATTGGAATTATTAGATTTTAATTTTAAATGAGCAAAAATACATCTTTGGCGGTCTAAACGCGGCTGAACACAATACTAATATTATATTATGATAAAACGATCCTCTCCTGCCGGGCGTAGGTACGGATACCAAACCTTCAGGCCACGCGACGTGTTCGTGATGGGTTCTATATAGGTCGAGCATTAAAAGTGCAAAACGCGGACACTTTGTAGGGTCTGGTAGAAAGGTATATTTCGGAACGCGGACCCTTTGTACTATTATAATGTACATAAAGCATATAATGTAAATATAAGATATATGCATAAGTATAGTAAGTATATAATATTAATTACCATTGAGTAATTGGCTGTAATATACCTATGTGTTAAATTTTAATTCGATGATAAATCTTACCACACGAAAAAGTTTTTTTTTATAAATATGAATTTTTTTTTTCTATTTAAAATTGTTTTTTTTTGGATCTGTCATAACCGTTTGGGGAAGTAAAACTGCTTCGTTCTATGGGAAAGTGAATCCAAGTGGTGCATTGAAGAGGTCAAAATTTAAAATTCCAAATGGTTTTCAAAAGCGCAGGGAAAAACAAAATAAAAATTAAGGAAAAACGGTAATGTTAACGCAAAACGGTTTTTGACAACATTTTTACTGAATGTTTACATTTTATATACACGATAAAATGTTCAAAATATTTTGACTGGTTTTGAGCTGTTCACAGACATTTTCAGTTTCCATTTTTATTTTTGTTCTATAATTGTTAATACAATTTTATTCGTTGGGTAAATAGCCTTGAAAATTTAATACAAAGCTCCTAATATATCGACGGTATTTTGTTAAAAGGGCGTTTACTTTTTTTCAAGAAACAAATAAAACTGATTAAAGACCCAATTTTTAAGATACAAAATTAATTTATATATTATATTAAACATGAGACTCCATCATGGAAGTAAAATATCTCATTACATTGCTTAAACTAAATTTATATTTAATGTTATATTAATTTAAAAAAATAAATGCGGTGTAGGCCCTTTTAACAATTTTAATTTTATAAACTCCCTCCTAAAAACATATAATAATAGTGGTAAAAACTATAAGTCCTTTTAACATTTTCATTTCTACAAACGACCTTTTAATTTCATACAGTATTTGTATATATATAGTATATACATTAGACTATATTGTATCTATTAACTTGTTGGTTTATTGTTAACTGATAATATCAAATTGGAGTATACTGTGTAGGGTGTAAATAATTAACATGCGGCTCGATGTGGTAAGCCCTTTCAACAGTTCTGTGCAGATTATTTTAATTTTAAAAAGGGCGTCTGGATATCATGTATTCGGTATTGCTATCTTATTTTTCCGTGGATGTATACACCATTTTACGAGAATATTTTCGTGATTTTTCTGAAAATTTTAATAGAAAAATGTATTTTTCTATTTTAAGTAGTAAACGCCCTTTAAAAAAATACCGTCGATACTGTGACAATGACAGTTAAAAAAGGTAGATAAGTGGATGTTGCTCTGCTGTACAGTAGGTTACAAGTGGGTCACTGTTATGGATGGTGTAAAATTTAAATTCAATGATATAATATCATTGTATAAGAAAAAAGATTCTGAGCGAAAACGGTCAGTCAGCCTATGATATTACCAAGTATATTTGATGATATTATTGTGAATAAAGTAATTTATATATAACCTAATTACGTGGAGCCTTGTTTTAAATTTTCAATCCTTAGCCATAAAGTTAAACATTTTATACATTTTTAACTACAAAATAATTAATAAATTATAAATTTGATAAAATGTTGTCAACATTTGAACTTTAAATGCTTATAAAAAAAATTGTGCCTATGTATTTTTAATATTTTTCAACTGCTATTAGAACGATATATCAGGAGCCTTATATTTAATTTTCACGCTTTTTTAGGATTGAACATTTAAAATAAGGTTCCACGTAAATAGGTAAATAAATTACTTTATTCACAATAATATCATAAAGTATACTTAGTAATATCATAAGCTGACTGACTGTCTTCGCTCAGAATCGTTTTTGTATACAATAATATTATATTATTGAGTTCAAATTTAACACCATCCATTACCTACACTCATTACAGTGTCCCACTTGTAACCTACTGTACAGCAGAACGACACCCACTTGCCTATATTTTGCATTATCTATTAACTTTTGAGTCAGTATCGATCTAACCGTAGAATGGTGTGAATAGGTTCGTAATATAAAATATAAATATTAAATAGGCAAAAACATGCAATTATTCTTAATATTTTGAAAATTTCACTGTGATAAAGTAATATACAGGGTGTACCGTATGTCATTGTACGCGGGGTTTTTTTAACGATTATGGATCGATGACATGGAGTTTCGTTAAAACGAAAAAAGACGTGTTTCTTTATTTTTCACAGGAAATTTTTTTATAACAATTTCAAAATTCTTAAACACGCAGGTGTACCAATAGCAAAATCAACTTTATTTTTTCAAATGGCAACTACTATATTTTTAATGAATTCTGGTAAAGCTTTTTTTTCTGAAAATTTTGACAGTCAAATCATCAGTTTTTGTTCACTAGTTTATTAACTATGACCCTCTAATGTTTAGTAAGATCTGCATTAATACTTTTAATTGAAATAATTGGTATAGGTTTAATTTAAAAGATTTAAATACATTTTTCTTATACAAAACTTTTATAACTTGAAATTTGAACCATAAGTTCCCTATATGGGTAGGTATCGCATGCAAAGTATGAATTTAGGAGTTGAAATTCTTTAAGAATTATTTAATAATCATGATTTAAAATCTTTTTTCAAGATATTTAGATAAATAGTCAATCTCAATACAGGTTTGTAACCTAACTAGTTTGTAACCTAACTCAGGCATACTTTTAATCTAAGTTAATTACAGATTTTTAATATTATTATAACAAGAATCAAATACCATTAGGTACCTATTACCTAGTCCGTAGCCGACTAATAAAGAATCCAAATTAATGCTATTGTAAGACAAGTATGATAGGAATTTATGATAGGAAAAGGACAAAATAAAATTTTAATTTTAAATGTCCACAACTAAAAAATAAGAGGGGTTATGAATTTAAAGTCCTAAATTCATACTTTGGATGCGATACCTACCAATATAGGCCTACCAATAAGTATAACCTATATAGTTCAAATTTCAAGTTTATCCCACTACGAGAAGAGAACCACAAAACAGTGCACTTTTTTAACCCCCATACATACCTAATACATTAATGTCAACAATCGAATACCATTTACCAATCTACTATTATTACTTTAGGCACCTAATGAAGAATCCAAATTTATGGTATTATAAAAAAAGTAACTGTGAAGTAATTGATTAAGATTACCTATAATAACAAATTAAAATAATAATATTGATTTTGATGATTGTATGTTAAAATAAAAATAATGAACTATGTTTGCCAACAATTTTGTGTATGTTTTTTTTGAGTGTCATTAGATTACTGATTAAACTACTTAAGTGTATAAAAAAGGTTGTTATAAGAAAAAATTATTTAGATCTTGTAAATTAAACCCATATCAATTATTTAAATTATAGTATTAATGCTTTTTAGTATTAATATTAAACTTTAGAGGACCATAGATAATAAACTAGCGAACCAAAAATGATGATTTGACTATCAACATTTTCAGAAAAAAAAACTTTATCACAATCCATTAAAAATATAGTAGTTGCCATTTGAAAAAATAAAGTTGATTTTGCTATTGGTACACCTGCGTGTCTAAAAATTTTGAAATTGTTATAAAAAAATTGCCTTTTAAAAATAAAGAAACACGTCTTTTTTTGTTTTAACGAAATGTCATGTCATCGATCCATAATCGTTAAAAAAACCCTGCGTACAATGACATAAGATACACCCTGTATAATAATATACATAAAAGCTTCAAGTATTAGCAAATAATATTTTTGAATTACAACAACTATCTTCAATCTGTTTTATTCGTTTAAATTTTTTATTTTGTCTCGGTACGTCTAAAATAGGTACATATTTTTTTTCTATTTTACTTTTAGCTCTTAATTGTCTCCCATTTTTTTTTTTTTGGAACTAATTTAAAAATATTTTACAATTACATATCAATATATCATAACAAATCATCAAGTCATTACAAAAATCTAATTCTACTAAAATCAAAAATCTCATTTTATTTTATTTATCTTATTTATTATAAAATGTTATTTTTTCCCCGACATAACGTGGACCGATGTCATATAAATATTTTCTAATATCATTGTCAAGTATAAATTCCTTCAATTTTTTCAAATATATTCAACATTATGCTATGTTATGTTATGTAACATAACTGTTTTGTGACAGTTACGATTAGTACAACGAAACATTTTGCTTTCATCTTTATTTATTCTAAGTTCACTAAATTTAACATTATCCATTAGTTTCTGTAATTAAAAGTATTATTATATAAAACCACAAAAAGTATGTCCCAACAATTATACATATCTATTATATTTATGATGATACATTTGTACCTTCAAAAATAATAAATTATAATATTAATGTAACGAATAATTATCTATTTATTTTAATAACATATGCAGAGACTAAAGTACAGACTTTTTAGGTGCCTAATAATATGCATAGAAGTTTTACAGCAGTTTGTAATCATTTTTTTATTTATTTCGAACTATCATTAACAAGACCTTTCGTAGGTCAACCCGTGTGTAAAGATAAAATAAAGTAATATATAATATTATCTTATAATAGGTACATACAAATGTAATATAATTAGCTTATACATTATTATCTAAATTATGTCAGATTCCTTTGCGGTTTCGTTACTAAAAATACAACACATTTATAATAATATGTTCATTAATTTTATAAAAAATGAACGTTATTAGTGAAAAAGGCAAAACAATTTTAATTTAGGATGGATTTGATGAATATTTTATCTACTCACCCTCATAGTTATACATTATTTTATGTATATCAATGCAGTTAGATACGGTGATGTTAATTCGATTTTCCAAGATAGAAAAAAAAACAATAAGGACAACCACAAAACATAAAATTAATTTTATTAATAACTTTATTAAACTCAACTTTAATAATTGACATTAAACCAATCGACATTTGACTCAACTTACTCAATTTATTTAATATTTAATATTTCCTATAATGTTAAGATTAGAAATCGATTAATTATAGCTAACGGAGAAGGCAATTCGTGAGTGCATTATAAATACACTGTTCCAGCCGTGGATAAAAAAAATTAATTAACGACTCATTTCTATAATATATACAAACATTTAAACATTACAAAATTAGGTAGGTACTACGTATGTATTATAATTTATAACCCCATTAATATTAGAAATGAATAAATATTTTTCAGAGGTATAATTAGGTAGAATAGGTAATGAATAACATAGTCAATAGCGGCTCGTGTGTAAAATATATCCTCGGGATGCTTTAATTAGCGTTTACAATAATTATTAAATGTAAATATTGTAATAAATTATGTCGGCGTACAGAGTACAGACGTACTAATGTACTATAGTGTCTAACGATAGCGCGGTGGCAGTGTGGCACGGCATAATGCGTAAATTGTCTTGAACAAAGGTTCAATAGCGCATATAATACGCCGTTTATTGTCATCGGCCCTCTCTGTCCTTCCAGCGCTAACATGACACGTACATTTCACCAGCCCCCCCAAATATAATTTTTGACATTTTTTTTTTGCGAAACATTAGTGTGCCATTAGTGTGAATTTGTGTGACTATTTTCAGAATTTGTGCGATACTGGTTTAACCGTAAATTCAAAAATATATATGGGGGGCTGTAGAAATGTTCCCCAGCCCCCCCTCATAGAAAAAATTACAATTTTCAAAATTTTCTTTTGCCAAACATTAGTGCGTCATTAGTGTGAATTTGTGCGACAACAACCAGAATTCGTGCGACACCCGTTATACTCGGAAAAATCGTTTTTCCATTTTGAGCATTTCCCCAGCCCCCCCTCATAGAAAAAATTACAATTTTCAAAATTTTCTTTTGCCAAACATTAGTACGTCATTAGTGTGAATTTGTGCGACAACAACCAGAATTCGTGCGACACCCGTTATACTCGGAAAAATCGTTTTTCCATTTTGAGCATTTCCCCAGCCCCCCCTCATAGAAAAAATTACAATTTTCAAAATTTTCTTTTGCCAAACATTAGTGCGTCATTAGTGTGAATTTGTGCGACAACAACCAGAATTCGTGCGACACCCGTTATACTCGGAAAAATCGTTTTTCCATTTTGAGCATTTCCCCAGCCCCCCCTCATAGAAAAAATTACAATTTTCAAAATTTTCTTTTGCCAAACATTAGTGCGTCATTAGTGTGAATTTGTGCGACAACAACCAGAATTCGTGCGACACTCGTTATACTCGGAAAAATCGTTTTTCCATTTTGAGCATTTCCCCAGCCCCCCCTCATGGAAAAAATTACAATTTTCAAAATTTTCTTTTGCCAAACATTAGTGCGTCATTAGTGTGAATTTGTGCGACAACAACCAGAATAGTATAAGTATAGTACTTGTGTACATTTTAATTGAATGACAAAACAGTTTTTCCATTTTTCAAATCAATTACCTGTATTTTCCTTTATTTCCTATGCCCATACTATTATGTACTATACTTGTGTATATTTTAATTGAATGATGATACAAATATAAAATACATAAAACGTAGGTAGTATACTATTTTATTCCTCTTTTACGTAATACTTAATATACCTTCCATTCTAATTTATTATTTATACACATTTTATCATACCTTTTTTTATCCAATAGATAATGATAAATACTTAATATACTTGCTTACAGTCTCTTCCGTGTTTGAAATTATGTCATTGATATTTGATATTAAACCATTTAATTTATTGACGTGAATGATGTGATTATATTTTTAATACCAAAAGTCCGAAATGTAAATTTATCATTTTCTTTATAAATCTATATCAAATATTTTGGTAAGAATAAAAGTATGTTTATAATATTTATATATTTTTGTATACAGTATTATACGCCACGGTTTTTTGGTATTTTACCAAGTAAATTTACCGGTAAATTTACCAAATTTACAGTAAAATTGGCAAGTTTTTATCAAAATTCAATTTATAGTGTAACTGTTGAATTTTTTCACAATTGTATGTAAAGAAGGCAAAATAAATATAAAATAAAGTATTAGTATTTAATTTCTTTATTAAAAATAATAATTAATAATTATTAATTATAGTAAAATACTAAAATATAAAATAAAAATAATTTTGATCTGTTTCAATTAATTCGTGGTATAACAACTGTCATTACTCATCATCATTTAAAAACAATCCTAATTTGTAAGAGTACTGATAGATAATAATATTATGCGAGTCCTCACTCACTTCTAGTTTTAGCTACGAGTTAAAACTAAAATAGCCAGTTTAGACGTAAAAAATCTATAGGTATTTGATGTCACGATCAAAACAATACTACACACGTTTACTGCAGTGAATACATGGTAAATTCGTAATATAATTTATTTGAGTGTTATTTTTTTTCTAAAAGATTAAGCCAAAATGTGATATAATTATACGAATGAAAAGATTATGAGGTACTCTTAAATATATTTGATTAGTTCAGTCGAAAGAAAATAAGTTCATTAATAGTTATTTAATTATTTTAAGTTAAACCAAAAATTAATAAATATTGCCGTGTATTATAATATTCTATGGCCGCCGCCGCGGCGAACGAATCCGTAACGTCACCCGCAATGTCAAAATTTAACGTAACTAGCGAACGAATAATCATAAACAAATTTTAGTTGTATCATTACCTTAGTTAGATTATATTCTAGGTATTTGTTATGGTAATAAAATAATTATCGATTTTAATTATATTTTATAAAAATATATAAAAAAAAATTATTATCAGTTGTATTGTCCTTTAAACAATCTTAAAATATGTAATACTTACTGTTTTTGTCCTGTATTATTTCATTTTTAAATTTGATTATTCAATAATTAAAAATATTAATATTATATACATACTTTTATTCTTACCAAAATATTTGATATAGATTTATAAAGAAAATGATAAATTTACATTTCGGACTTTTGGTATTAAAAATATAATCACATCATTCACGTCAATAAATTAAATGGTTTAATATCAAATATCAATGACATAATTTCAAACACGGAAGAGACTGTAAGCAAGTATATTAAGTATTTATCATTATCTATTGGATAAAAAAAGGTATGATAAAATGTGTATAAATAATAAATTAGAATGGAAGGTATATTAAGTATTACGTAAAAGAGGAATAAAATAGTATACTACCTACGTTTTATGTATTTTATATTTGTATCATCATTCAATTAAAATATACACAAGTATAGTACATAATAGTATGGGCATAGGAAATAAAGGAAAATACAGGTAATTGATTTGAAAAATGGAAAAACTGTTTTGTCATTCAATTAAAATGTACACAAGTACTATACTTATACTATTCTGGTTGTTGTCGCACAAATTCACACTAATGACGCACTAATGTTTGGCAAAAGAAAATTTTGAAAATTGTAATTTTTTCCATGAGGGGGGGCTGGGGAAATGCTCAAAATGGAAAAAACGATTTTTCCGAGTATAACGGGTGTCGCACGAATTCTGGTTGTTGTCGCACAAATTCACACTAATGACGCACTAATGTTTGGCAAAAGAAAATTTTGAAAATTGTAATTTTTTCTATGAGGGGGGGCTGGGGAACATTTCTACAGCCCCCCATATATATTTTTGAATTTACGGTTAAACCAGTATCGCACAAATTCTGAAAATAGTCACACAAATTCACACTAATGGCACACTAATGTTTCGCAAAAAAAAAATGTCAAAAATTATATTTGGGGGGGGCTGGTGAAATGTACGTTAACATGACGTCATGTTACGACTGAAACTGCCGGACGGTTGAATCCGCGACCGTCGTCCGAATTACTAAAATAATAATTCCATCGAAATTACTTTTTATAGGTTTTATAGATTTCGTGGACTTTGATAATACTAACCAAAGAAAGAGAAACCGATATACTCGTAATAATATATTTTCAATTCAGATTAAAATACTTCTATACATTTTTATTTTTAATTAATTATTATTTACAAGTAGCTAGGTTTTTTAAGGGGCCACACAGTCTCAAAAAGTCTCCCCTAACGAGCTGCCCTTGAACATAAAAATTAAATATTATTTAATGTATAATAGATGATTTATAATTGGTGTTTGGTGTCATATGGTACGAGGTGACATTTTCCAAATTTTTCACATGATACCGGTGATACTAAGTTATACTGTACAGAATGTTTCAAAAAATTGCGTGCATAATTTATTTAAGACAAATGATCTGGACCAAGTATCACTATCAGTGCGATGCTTAAATCCATAACGTTTTTATAGCAATTAATTGATAAAGTCTTTTTTTAAATTATACGAAAAATATCTAGCGAGTATTCTAAACTTGGTGACCTTATAAACCGAGCAAACTCATCTAGCCTTCGATGTTTTCTTGAAAACTCACAAGGAAATGCTGTTTTCAAGCTTACTGCATAAAGTGATATTATATACTTATCGTTTTTTTTATGAAGGTAGCCTTCACTTTATGCCATATGTTCCCTTTTTCCAAAGGAGTTACAACTTTTTAACTAAGCAAATCAAGTGCATATAGTCCATAGTATAAGTTATTATATATGAAAATATATTAGAAATGCTAATACAAACATTTGGTAAAAACCTCTAGGATAGAAGGTTATCGTTTTGAATTACAACAAAATAAAAACCGATATTATCGAAAACTGGTTTTGTGTAAACATTTCTGTTTTCCCAATTATTTTGAAAGGTAGATAGGTACTAAACATTTTCCCTTTTTACCCACCAAAGTTCCAACTAGATCACATTTCCTATCATATAAGCCACCCGGCACCCATAAAGTTGAGCAAAGCATTTTTACTGCTGATGATGAAGAATAAACAAAATATAAAAAAACATAATGTTATCATCATTATAAAATCAATATACTGCGGTGTTTGTTAAATTTTGTATAGCTCACGTCATATTACCGTGTTAGACGTCAGACATTAGACCTTAAATCCAAAGAAAAATAATATAATATAATAATTAGTATTTATTTTGTTTTCTTATTAAGTAGTTTATTAATTTAACTATACCTAGCTGTTTATAAAACATAATATTAATTATAATCTCGACTTTAAAATCAAATAATACATTCATATAGTATTATGAACTTACATTTATATTACATTTACTTAAATTATCATAAAATATTAATACCTAATATTATACTGTTTAAACATTTAGAAAAAACGTAAGCCAACTGGGTATATGTATGGTATTAATATACTTTATTTCAGATATTTAAAATACGGCACCACTCTACAACATTCTTATTTATACCTACATATTATTCAAACGATATAATATTTGAATACCTGCCTTATCTTTTGTTATTTACAGCAAGAACGTAATAGGACGGGATGTACGAGGTCGTAGGTTATAGTACAATGTATTATGTACCAGACAGTTACATCGGTTTTGTTTATCAAGAAAATGGTTGTATGTATAAGTAGGTAAGTATTTGTATAATCATCACAGTTCATGTGGCTATCAGTTCATATTTAACGACCGAAGTACGCCAGAATATTTATCTACATATTAGATATAGCACTAATTGGTTGGTAGGTTGTAGTACCTACTAATGTAATATTATAATAAATTATTGTACATCTTTATAATAATATGTGGTCATCGCTTAATGTCTTCGTTAGATATTACCCGATTTTATTATTGTAACGATTTTTTAGCCGTTTTTTCTATGCGTCGTATATTATATCTATATAATACATATTATTATATAAAGAATTGTATGTTTTCTCAGTACAAAAATTATTTGAAAGAAATTCCCTTTATTTCGTATATAAAATTAATCTAATTAATTTAGTACCAACTTACTACAATACAAGTCAAGAACATAATATAGAGATCCCTATTACCCGTTCGATTAAAGCAAGCCTATGTTTTTCCCACCTATGCCTTACCCCACTGAATAAAGCACCATTGCATATCATAAATTTTAAATCCTGTAGACAATACAAAAAGTATGTAAAAATTTGGCTAATTCATAACTCAAATATTTGAAGCATAGTGTATTTGATGTAAATCTAATTAACTTTAATTAAATTATAATAACAACCTATTGATTTTTTTTACTTATATATATATATATTTTTTTTTGTCTTTCATATTAATTTTTATACTTTGTCTTTTAATGTTTCCATCATTATTTAAATGTTTATGTTCTTTTAAATACTTAGGATATTAGTACTCCAATTTCACCAATAAAAGGTTTTCCTCAGTGGTGAGTTGGGCCATTATACTCGACAATTTTGTTTAAACTGTATTATGTAACTAAACCTTGCCAATAAATTATTATTATTATATATAACTATATTCATTATACGTGTATGATTATTAAATTGTAAGACCGCGAAGCGATTGACACACGACGCGATTTCCTACCAAAGTGTTTGGGGATCCAATAACTCTGTCTTAGGTACAGCAATTTTTCAATTGGAGTTTTACGATTATATACATTGTTATATTAATATATTATATTATTATATTGTAGTATACCCAGGCGTTGTTTTTAATTTGAAAAGTTATGCGTGACATCAGTTATTACAGCTATACTCATTGTACCAGTGGCGTGCGGCCATTGCTGCCAAACAAAAATAAATAAATTAGATTTATAATATAGATTGGAAATATTTGAAATATTTGGATTATTTGTGTAGTATAATGGGTATTTATTTTAGGTATAATATAGGTATTCCATTACCATCAGTATTATATTATATTAAGAATTAGATAAATTATCAACTTAAATTATTATGTCCATGAATTTGACCCACCCACTTTCTATGATAAGACCCAAACCAATACCAAAAGTTAGCAAATAGTTAGCAAATAATAGCAAATTTATTATAGAAGTTAGCAAATCATTATTGAGGCAGTTATAAGCATTATTTATTTGGGTGGGCCAAGTTCAGGTAACCCACCCACTTTGTCCGATCGTCTCCAAACAAACGCTGGTAGTTAGCAAACAGTTAGCAAATAATAGCAAATCAATTTTTGAAGTTGGCAAATCAAAATTCTATTTTTGACCGATTTTGGAAAAAAAATTCCAGCCCACCCACTTTGTCCGATCGTCTCCAAACAAACGCCGGTAGTTAGCAAATAGTTAGCGAAATAATAGCAAATTATTAATTATTATTTTTGCATGACTCTTTTATATTATTTTTAGATTATGAATTACGATAATATCCATAATAAAACTCATATACTCATATACGATATTAGTTATTACTTGTTAGGTGTAATTTTTAGTGTTTTATAAAATAGATACGTGTATGAGTATGATTTTTCGTATCCTTGGTGATATGACAACTTCTAAAATATTCTCAATCTGCTTGAGTAGCGTACATAAGCCTTTTTTATGGGTGGGGGGTTACAAAAATATTTTCATATCTACATTATATGGGATTTGACCATGTTATAAATAGTATAGTTAATACCTACATCACTTTCACGAACTTCACGCCTGTGTATTATTTGGCTGTAATAATATTATATACTAATTAGTGACATAAAGCAAATAAACGTGTTGTGTTATTTTACCACCTCAATCCAAACTAACACTACGACCGGATCATGATCAACCAGTGTTCAATCATCGTGTATGCATCACACTCTGTAGTCTGTGTTTTTTTCACACGAATAATGTCTTCTGGTATCATCACATATCGTGGTTACTGCTAATAAGATGAACACGACAAATTTAAATCTATTAACGGACTAAGATATTAATATTATACAGGATTATGGAACACAAATAATATTTGTTGGGGACTTCAGCACTTCACCACTAGTTTGGATTGAGGTGGTAAAATAACACAACACGTTTACTCATACTCATACTCATACACGTATCTATTTTATAAAACACTAAAAATTAAACCTAATAAGTAATAACTAATATCGTATATGAGTATATGAGTTTTATTATGGATACTATCGTAATTCATAATCTAAAAATAATATAAACGAGTAATGCAAAAATAATAATTAATAATTTGCTATTATTTCGCTAACTGTTTGCTAACTAACGGCGTTTGTTTGGAGACGATCGGACAAAGTGGGTGGGCTGGAATTTTTTTTCCAAAATCGGTCAAAAATAGAATTTTGATTTGCCAACTTTAAAAATTGATTTGCTATTATTTGCTAACTGTTTGCTAACTACCAGCGTTTGTTTGGAGACGATCGGACAAAGTGGGTGGGTTACCTGAACTTGGCCCACCCAAATAAATAATGCTTATAACTGCCTCAATAATGATTTGCTAACTTCTATAGTAAATTTGCTATTATTTGCTAACTATTTGCTAACTTTTGGTATTAGTTTGGGTCTTATCATAGAAAGTGGGTGGGTCAAATTCATGGACATTAAATTATTTTGTTATTTACGTATGAAATATTGACGGAAGCGTTCACAATTTCGATTACCCAGCCGGTAATTACAGTAGGTCCGAATTTCCTAACCACTGTGCCGCGGTTCCCTAGAACTTTTATTGAGGATGGTCGTGAAAATATTTCAAATATGATCAACCATATATACAGGGCTGGGCAAGTTAACCTATAGTTAAATTAATTTTTAACTTTCAACTCAGTTAATTTAAAAGTTAATACACACTTTTTGTTAACTTATTTTAAGTAAAAAAAA
This sequence comes from Metopolophium dirhodum, assembly GCF_019925205.1. Taxonomy (NCBI): domain Eukaryota; kingdom Metazoa; phylum Arthropoda; class Insecta; order Hemiptera; family Aphididae; genus Metopolophium; species Metopolophium dirhodum. The sequence continues at coordinate 44,223,554 of NC_083561.1, forward strand.
AATTAGTTTGTTTATATAAGACTGGTGTGATTAATTTTTTTCCAACCCAAAACTAAATTATAAACTATAGTGATTACTGATTATACTTTATACAGTATTTCCATACAAGTTAGATTCGAATGATATAAATGTTTAACTTTAAACAATTCCCGGTAAATATTTTTGACATGAAAATGAAATAGACTGAAATACTGAAATATAATAAAATTAAAAACAAAATAAATTAACTTAACTTACTTCTTAAAATGAAAAATTAATTCGTTAATTTCACGTTAATCAAAAAGAAATTTAGTTAATTAACAGTTAAGTTAATGAAACGCCAAAAGTAACTAGTTAAGTTAAAAAGTTTAAATTAAATTAACTTTTTAACTTAACTTTAACTTTTTAACTCGTTAATGCCCAGCCTTGTATAATATATATTTGTATACATAGGCGAGGTGACCACGGTTTTACGCAGCAGCTGGAAACGCTACATACCTACGTTCTTTTAGATTTTTTTTTAACCCCAATTTAATAGTTATATTATCAGAGACAGCTCGTGGGGGGGAAATGTAACCTGTGCCCGTGTTTACCTTTTTTGTTGTAAACTCGGCCCGGAAATTTGAGGAAATAAAATAGGTAGATTGTAAAATCTACCAGAAAATTTAAGATAATTAAAAAAGTCGGTTGTAAACTTGGCCCGATAATTTTGACCAATAAAATATAATATGCACGACATAATTTAATCTGCAAATTCGTGTTACTTATATATTTTAATACTGAAACATATTACTTAAATTTTTACACAATTTTACATTTATTTAACGAATTTCATACTGGGTATGAATAATAATATGAAAATAAAAATAATTTTTGGAGGATAATGAGAATCGCCTCCTCATGGTGTCTTTTTGGGTAATGCTAAATGGTTCTCAAAAATATTAAACATATATTTTTATTTAGGCCGAGTTTACACGTCAATCATTTTTACCAGAAAAAAACCCAGGCCAAGTTAACACCCAAATTATTTTTACCTGTAAAACCCCTTTCCGAGTTTACACCTAAATAATTTTTACCTGAAAAAACACGGGACGAGTTTACAATAGACCTTTTGGACATTTTTTTCCTCACCCCTCGTGGGGCTTAGTGGCAACTCAAGTTAAAGAAAAGAAGAAAATTTATATTTTTAAAACTTAATTTTCAAATAATAGACAATAGTATTTAAGGGGATTCCGTACCGTGATTTTCTGTTTTTGTCTAATACACGCGCGACATAGTACGTATTTTAGACGTGTTTTTTGCCAAACATTCCAATTGATCTATTGAAGCGATAAGAATTCTGAAAACAGATTTGAATTCGTCGTCAAGTCTACTTGAAGTCGACTTTCCCACATTTTTGATGTTATCCCCCAAATTCCTGAAAACGTCATATTAAAAAAGAGTATTTAAACATTTTTGTATTTCAATTTTTGGAGAAGCTAAAATCAAAAAATCAAAATTGTGGGAAAGTCGATTTCAAGTAGACTTGACGACGAATTCAAATCTGTTTTCAGAATTCTTATCGCTTCAATAGATCAATTGGAATGTTTGGCAAAAAACACGTCTAAAATACGTACTATGTCGCGCGTGTGTTAGACAAAAACAGAAAATCACGGTATGGTACCTTAATTAATTAACTATGCATATTATTTTGATAATACAAATGTATTTTAATGTTTTTTCATATTGTGCAAATTTTGCATTGCAAACATTGAATATTGTTTCTCTTGGATACCAGGAGCGTATGGGTATGGTGTTCGGACGAATAATATCGTCGTCCGAGCTTTTATTACACATAATAATATGTATACATTAATATTATTGTACATAATATTATTATGCGGGTACGTTTAAATCAGGAACTGGAACCTTGATGATTTTTACGGTTCCGGTTCCGGTTCGGTTCCTAGAAAACCTAAAATTTCGGTTTCGGTTTCTTTTCGGTTTTAAAAAAAACTAAAATTTCGGTTTCGGTTTTTTTCGGTTTTAAAAAAAAACTATAATTTCGGTTTCGGTTCCTTTTCGGTTTTTAAATTTAGGTTTCGGTTCTTTTCGGTTCTTATAAAATGAAAATTACGTTTCCTGTTTAAGGTTTTTAGTTTTATACTTAAAAAATTTTATTCAATTTCGATTCTTTAGAAAAATATTAGTATTTTCATTACTTAATAATTGATATCAATTATGGCAGGTGAATAACAATTTTCAACCAGATATTTTACCAGTTGCTTAAAACTAATGAGAAGACTAAATGATTAAAAAAAATTTTACTACTGTCATTGAACGGGGGAATAACCCTTTTTATATATATTTTTTTTATACCTAGTTTATACTTTGATTGCACTTACTCATTACCACTTATTGTATCAAAATTCAGTATTTTAAATTTTAAAATACATATCACTATTTTTTTTTTTTATATTTACTACATACTATATTGTCTATATTTGCTTAGGCCAGAGCTCTGCACTCTGCAGTCGAGGGTTCTAGTTTCTAGTAGATAGTAGATTGGAAAATCTGTTCTAATTTCACATGATTTTAATTTGAATCAGGACTTAACTTCATGACATAGATATATAATAATTATAATATGTTCTTTATCTTAAAATAATCTGTGATACCTAGATGAATATTAAAATATTTATGGATACATCTTAATATTTAATAATAATAGTATAATACAAACTACAAACTATTAAAACTATTTTATTAATTTATGTTGACTCCTCCATAAAATCAATGTAACAAAAATAATAATATTTAAGATAATAATTAAAATAAAACAAGACATTTGAATATTTAATAGAAAGCTTAACTTAAACAACATCATAAATAATAATAAAATAGTGTGTAAGTTTTAAAATAAAAAATAACCTTTATAATTATAAGTTGTATGTAACTTATACAAAAAAATATAATATTTAAAATAAAATAAAATTTATAAAAATGTAAGTTATAAAATAAACTTTACTCTTTTGTTATAATTTTCTTCTCAAACAATCTATTTGTTCGAACTATTAGTTGGTTTTCTAAATTTTTGGACGTTATATTACTCCTGTAAGGCGATAAAATAAACTTAAGTCCTGAAAATAGCCGCTCAACGCTAACTTGTGTGGAAGGCACAGCAAACACTATTTTAGCAAGTATATACAATTCTGGGTATGTGTCTTCCATTGATTTCCAAAACTGTAATATGTTGATTTTATAACTTAACCTTTTTTGGTTTAAATAATACGTTTTAAGTAAATTTTCAATAACTGTTGAAGTAGAATTTTGGCTTGAACATGATACTACTTCGACGCTTTCTCTTTCTTGCAAAAATTGTTCAAGAGGATCAGAATTTTGATTAAATTCGAAATTATCACTTTCAGCTATTTGGTCTTCCATACTTTCATGATTATCTTTTGAGTTTATTTTATTATCTTTTAAATAAACCCAAATAGAAATTAAATGACTAATGGCTATATCATACTGTATTTCACTTAATGTTACCTTGAAACGGGGATCTAGAAATATTGCTGCCAATAACACCTTATTATTCATGATAAATTGTTCCCTATATTCCATACATTTTACTAATTTATTAAAAAATGGATTCTCTAGTGTACGTGTTTCAATTTTACACGAAATCCATGTACTATAAAAATCTGACAATGTCAATTGTTCACTTTGAAGTTTTTTTGTACAAAGTTTAGCCGGTAATAAAGTTTTTGCAAGAATTTCAACTTGCTGCCAATCAGAATTATTCAAACTAATTTTTTTTAATTTTGGGTCATTTGCAATCATAATTTGTATAAACTCTTTTAAATATTGTATCCTCTCTACTATTATACTATTACTATTACCTGTAAAAATTGAACCATCCCCTAAATTGTGTAATTGAATATCATTCAGGATTTGTTCTGTGTGTTCATACGTTGAATCAACACATTCAATGTCTTCATTAAGTATATTTTCTATTTGTTCGTCATCAAGTATCAAACAATCTGCACCAGTTTCACTAGGTATTACAAAAAAAGTACACAATTTTAATTATAGATGAGTAATTATAATAACCATCACATATCTACATTAAAGTAGGTATATTATAGTTTAACTTATGTCTTTGTCTTAACTTTCAAAATATAAAATTAACTTCAATATTACATAGGTAATCAAACAATAGTTTATAAAAAAAAAATCATTATTTATCAATTTACCTATCACTACATTCATCATCTGAGTTGACTGAACTTGATAAATTTGAGTGGATCTCAGCCGTCTCATTTAGAATAATTGCATCATCTTGACCAGTGTGAGATTCATTAAGTGCTGTTGATATATCTTTTTCAACTAAATTGATCACTTTAAGCATGTTTGCACCGTTGTCAGATGTAATTGTATATAATTGCTTTGGTTCAATTTTAAATTTTTTTAGTATATTTAAAATTGTCTCTTTTAAATAAATACCTGTAAAGTGGATGAGAATAGGTAATGCATAAAATGTAAAATTTTAAAATTACAATTTACCAGTATGCGATTCAGTTAATTCTATTAATCCCAGTGTTCTGAGTTTAATAGAATCATCTACTATATACTGCATGTTCACGCCTAAAAATGACCTATTTAGTCGAGTAACTGCATCTAACTTGAGAGAAATGAGTTTAGAACTAGCTTCAGTAATCATTTCTTGTTTAATAAGAAGGGACTCTTTGTATACATGCTCCTTAGAAGAAAAATATATACTATCAATTATTATACGATATGCTAAATTGATCTAGGATAAAAAAAAAAAACAATATTTTTACTTAATGGAGTTTGAATTAATTTTTAGTTTCTTCTGAAACCCATTCAAAACTGGATCGAGTATTCTTAATCGTTCAACATGCTGAATGGTCGTCCATTAATGGTTACGAGATCAACACAAGCATCAATAATTGTTTTTTCACTTAAATTAACTTTAACATATTTTGATTCATTAAAATGAAAAAATTGTTGATGTGCTTTGACCTTAGAAACACCAACTGTTTTTTTATCTTTTTTAGATCCTTTTTCCAGAAATTCTTCATACAATTCATTATGATGGCTTGCAAGATGTTTTTTTAAATTTGTACCATGATTACCCTATAAAAATAAGACTTTAATTTGAGGCAGTCAAACATTTTTTTTTTACTATTATTATACATATTACCTATAATATATTATATATTATCAAGTTATAAAAATACCTGGGTAAAAAGTAAAAACAAAATAATGATAAATAAATATTTATTAATCATAAAATATAAAAATAAAAATATACTATTTCATAGTAAACAAATCTTCAAACATTGAATATAATATGCAAACAATGAAATAAAGATTAATAGGTACCTACTTAATATAATATATAGATTAGGTATTCATTTTTATTTATAATTATTAAATCACAAAAATTTAAAAAAATAATTAAAAAGTATATAGATACTCTAAGTTTAATGAAGAAAATTAATTGAAATAAATAATTCTTAAAAACATTTTAAATTAAAACAATTATAAATATACAATATTATATTATCGGTATTATGTTATTATATTACTACACAAAAATGAATCTATGATTTATGAAATGACATTTATCTTTAAATGGTTTGTTCTCATGGTGATTATTGATTTAAAATTTTAAAAGTTAAAACAATAAATATTTTGTATTAAATATATTACTTTGAAGAAGTTGAAAATCAATGTGGGATTATGAGAACATTTGAAAATTAAAATTAGGTTTAAATTCATGATTTTTCTATACACACAATTCACACCATTATTTTGATTATTACCAATTATAATTAATTATGTAGATAAGTTATAATATAATATTATTTAACTATTTAACTAAAACTAAAAATAAATTGAGGGCTTAAATCTAAAATTTCAAATACCTAGATAATAATGTTAATATTTGTTAATAATTTACTTATTACTTACTTTAATTTTGCAAGTGCAATGCTTACACGACGATTCACGTTCATTGCAATCATATTTATAATATGAATGTATTATTGACGAAAGTATACGACCCATTATGATATATAATACTAAGTTTAAAATAACGAAGTTAGACACCACCTACAGAGCTACAGGTACCTACAGCCACAAGACACTATAATGAGTATAATGAAATAAACAGTAACAAATCACAACACTAGCAATGAAAGACAGAATCTAAGAATCAAAGAAACGCGTTAGGCGTGCTATACGCATCAGATAATCTGATAACGAATAACGATACTATAATAAAACTATAAGCATAGTAAATGTAAACATCATAACATTCGTAGTTATTTATAAACATATTTTATGAATTTCTTATTAGTTATTATTGTGGTAACTGGAAGTGGCAGACCTACAGGACCTGGTGTATATTGTGCAGTAAATAACGACTTTTATTTTTGCTGGAAATTGCTATTATTACATTATCAGTTGTTACGTAGAAATATTTATGGCTTATAGTGCTTATAATCAAGTGTTTACTGTTTAGTCTTAGTGACACGTCTCGATGTCTCAGACGCTTGAACTCTGTACTCTGTAGGTAATTGAATGATTATTTTTGAATATTATTAATCGTCGTAATAATAATGAAAAATAAAAATAAAAATAATAGAATTATTACAAAACCGAAATTAATCGTAAGAAACCTTTAAAAAAAAGTACCGGTTCCGGTAAAGTTACGGTTTTTAAATTAATTCAAATAAAGGTTCCGGTGGGGTTCCGGTTTTCAAATTAATTTAAATTAGGGTTTCGGTGAGGTTCCGGTTCCCATTATTCAAAGGGTTCCGGTTCCAAAACCGGTTCTTTTCGGTACGGTTCCAGTCCCTGGTTTAAATTGCCATCTTTTAATATTATACGCTTTTTGGACAACCGTCAGCGTGACAGCGTAGTCTATACGGCAAAATATCCCTAATGGCCTAATAGACAATATTATCATCGTTGATAGTGTTTATGAGTAAAAATTAGAAGATTAGATATTTATAAAAACATACGGATCTTTTAAGGTCTTTAAAATTTTAAAACTCAGCAAAATAATATTGTTACATAGTGTAATCCTGATACTTAAATTACCATAGTTAAGTTAACTTATGTAAAATTTAACTGACACATTATATTTTGATATAATTATATGCCATATTATTATAGATTTATTTTATACTGCAGTATATTATATGCAGCCGGGGATATTTTGGCAAATATAATTAAAACTTAAAAGTAATGATATAGGTATATTCCATATATGATACCTACTTAATAACACTTGTAACATGAATCTGAATTTATTTATTATTATTAAGAAAAATCTTTTTTTATTTGTTAACTAAGATAACTCTGGGCCTTCACACATTGAGGCTCAGTAATCTTTTTGATATTAATTGAAATAAATAAATAATATTTACTAAGCCTATGACTAGGGAAATCGTATTAATGTCACACCCCTACCACTAGCAATCACCAGCTGCCACTGATAATAATGTTATTTTTGTTGTAGGTACACGGACACAAAGCGTATATTATTAAACTTGTGTTACACACCATTACCTGTTAGATATCAATAAAGTATCAATTGTGTCATTTAAGTTTAAAATATGTTTATTTATTGTTAATTATTTTTATTCCCGGTGGTTAGTAGATTAAGTTTTCTTTTTAATTTACAATTTACATTTATGACTGTTTTTTTCGTGCTTACCAAGCTTTAAATACCATTGTACATCACTGCATTGACTGTACAATGCATAAATTATAAATAAACGTGTTAAAAAATATGTAAAATAGTATTTAAAAAGTACATTCACTCTTCGAGAGAGCAATTAATAATATTTTATTTCGTATCTCTTATTTAAAACGATGACGTCATCTAAACTGTACAATACCGATTTGGTTATATTATTTGTTCAACAGCTCATATCATTTGGATATTATAGGCTTATTAAATGATTACAAATTTATATTTTATTATCTGTGTGCACATGTTTGACGTATGAGTAATGTCATGTCAATGATAATAAATTCAAAAGAAATAAAAACAAATTATTTCTCTGTAAAATATCCAATTAGGCACGTAAAGATGTTAACTTCAAATAAATAATGTAGTTAAAAAAATTTATGTTAATACATTTTTAGGATTTGTATGTTTCAGTAAGAACATCGTATAAGAACATTGTGTAACATTTTAAACTTTCAAAGCTATAACTATTGAAATCTTACACATTTTTAGCTACAAAATAATTTGCAAATAATCACCCATATAAATAAAATGCTGTGGGACGGAGTGGTCGAGCGGACTCAGGCGTCGGTTTCGACGCGCACCGTCGCCGGTTTGAACCTCGGCCTCGGGTGGCATTTCTCTTCGGACAGTCACTGTGTCTAGAGAGAGAGGCCGCCATCCCCCACCAGGGCATGGCAGATACCTACGGGCGCCCACTGAAAAATTCTGGCCCTTAGATTCTGCCCCCCCCCCCCCCCATTCTACGCCTATATGGACATATTATACATTCATGATAATAAGTCTCGAAATTTAACGTAATATTAATTGTATGTGATATATATAATTATATTATCACGTTATACCATAGTGATTACAATGTAGGTATATAATAGTATATTAATATTATGGTGTATACGGACACCTGTATACGGCCACCGCTCGCCAATCGGAGCAGAATCGCGTGCGAAACTTCCATCATGGCCAATTAAGCCACTCCTGACTTCGTAATTTAGTGCATGAACGACTTGTTACAACTCTACCCTCTCCCACTGTATTAGAATAGTTATATAAGAGCATCATAAGTCTTGTTTAATAATATATATACCAGGGCTTGAAACCGTTTTCAAAACAGATTTCAAAAACCGGTAAAACCGTTTTAAAACCGAAACCGTAATCAAAACCGAAACCGGAAAAAATTGGAAACCGGTATTAAATTCAAAACTGAAATTTAAAAAAAATCGTTATTTTTTTTTTAAATACGTAAATTCCATTAATACGTGTAATTAATACCTACTCATAATAAAATTTAGATCATGATTAAAATGTTGATAACCATTTCATTATTCGTAAAAGAAAATTGGACACCGGTATACAAAACCAAAACCGAAACCGAAATTTCTTAATACAGGTATTGAAAAATTGAAACCAAAATCGAAAAAATTAAAAATCGGTATACAAAATCGAAACCGAAACCGAAATTTTTTCAATCGGTTTCAAGCCCTGATATATACTCAATCACCGTGTTGTATTTTTTTAACTGATTAAATGTATGTGATATAAATATATATGTATTATTGCATAGTGATTAGAAGTTATATAATTATATAATAGTATAATAGTTATATAATTATATAGTGTACCTATAGGTATCCAGACACGTTTTACTGCCGCCGCTCGCCAATCGGAGCATGTCAACGAATCGTGTGCGAATAATTCACAGCGAAACTTCCATCATGACTAAGCCACTCCTGTGTACGATTATTTCGCATTCGATACCGCGGCGACTACTGAGAGTGCATATTTTGATTAGCATCAAACTTATCAATATCGTCGTGCGTGTATCAATAAGTACATAATATAGGTGTTCGTGCTGTTTAAAATATAATTTCATGTTTTTTGATCTTTTAACAAAAAATACACCAATATACCTACTTATGCGCTACAATTATGTTTCCAACATAATATTATTAGGTGTGTAATGTTTTTCAACCGGCAAACAAAAATATTGGGAAGGTTTAGTTATTATATTTATTTATACTATTAACTATTATAAGAATGTTTTTTTTATAAATAGGTATCTAATATTAAAATTATTAATATTGCTTTGAAAAAGTTTGAAGTATTTTAGTAAGGTTAAGTTAAACTTCAGATACATATACATTTTAGCTATTGTGTCATCTCCATAAACTATGAAATAAATTATAAATCTCTTAAGAACATTATAAAATATTATTTTAAGATACACTTTTAAATAGGAAAATTCTTAAAAAGAAAAAAAGTATTTAGTAGGAATTCTGGAATTAAATTCAAAGAAAAATTATTTTTTAAGTATTTAAATTTTAAATACAAGTATTCGAATACTAAGTCTTAACATGACTGTAGCACCTCAAATCCAATTTTTTAATTTTACACTTTAAAAAGGTTCCACCACAGGTGATGTTTGCTCACGAAAAACGAATTGTTTTGTTTATATAGGTATGCCATTGGCAGCATAAAACAAAATAGTTATTCTAACTGTAAACTGGTAATCATTTTAGACCTTTATTTTATATTTGGCCAAAACCATCCAAATTAATGTGTTAAAAATATATGTAGCTTCCTCATTTATCGTAGTTTAAGACAAGATAAATCCACTAGAATTATTATATAACTTGTCACGATCAGCTATAATTAATAAATATGTCTATAATATAAAATAAAAGCCATAAAATGAACGAAACGTTAGCAAATCCACAGTTTACGATTGATTTTCATCATAAGTGGATTTACTAATAACTATTATTAGATTCTGAGGAAAGCTAGTGTAAGCTAGTGGTTTTACAATGGTGTTTATTATTTTTTTTTATATCCTGTATATAAAATTTCTATCAGATGGAGTGCTTCGATTTCAACATATAGTATCTTATCTTTTAACAAATTGGATCAAGATGGTACTTTAGGGAGGTCATTTTTTGATTTTCTCAATAGTTATTTAATGCAACGGGAAAAACCACCGACAAATTACAAAAAATAGCTAAAAATGGGATTATTTTAATATTTCTAACGCTTTGTATAATACTATAGAAACGAATAAAAAAATTATAATATTATTAGAATTTATAATATTAATTCTACTTAAAGGCTATAATAAATAATAAAAATTAAAAAAATCCAGACTGATAAACGGTCTCCGCTCAAAATCGTTTTTCTTATACAATGATATTATATCATTGAATTCAAGTTTAATACAATCCATTATACATTGTGACTTAACCTAACCTACTGTACAGCAGAGTGACATCCACTTACCCGCTTTTTTTTAAAATAATTTTATTATACAAAGTGATTGGTTGCGTAATATAAAATATTTGTTATAAATCAAAATAATTTTAGACCTGTATTTTATGTTTGATCAAAACAACCCAAATAAGTTAAAAATCTGTGCAGTTTAATTTTAATGGAGTCTAAAAAGGGCTAACCCAAATCCACGTGCAATAAATTTGTCACAAGCACCACGTGCAGGATCGGCTATTAGGTAATTTATAAATTACAATATTTTATTTAAACCAAATAAATCTCAATAGGTACAATTTAAAGTATCTATCAGTTAGCACAACAAAAACACTTTGTCGAAAATGGCTAAGTAAAAGAAAAAACAGATCTAATCCAAACTGTGTTTTTTACACGGTGTTTGACGAAGTGTTTTTGTTGTGATTTTTTAGAAAATTTCGTGACAACAGTTTTCGGGGAATTTATTGTATCACTATAAGTTTCTTTTTTTAATTCAATAAGTACTTTTCCTTATTTAGTATTATTTGTTTGTACACTTTAGTTGGCATATTATTTATAATTAAATAATACCAATATATTATTGTACGCGAGGTGCGAAACTGCGAACACAGTAAAAACTAATACTTAACTGACAACAGTAATAACACACTATTTTAGTGTACGCTATAATACTATAGAAATAATTAAAATTTAACGAATTACATTAAATCAAATATAACAAATTTAAAGTATAAGGTAATTTAATAAAGTCGATTTAGTAATTTAGTAGTCGAGAACAAAATGAAACAAATAATAAATACGTGAAGTCGTGAGATACCAATAACGCCGCCGTGATTCCAGATTGCATTAAAATTTCTCATTAAAAAGTTAGCGCGTTTCCTTTAAAAAATTAATTTATAACCGTACGATTTCGAGGGTTTTTGCAAAAGGATCATCTGCACAGTTTTTTTTTTGATTTTTTCAAATTTATTAGGTATTAATTGGTTCAGTATAGATATTTAGTGAGGTCCAGTTAAAAAAAACACCAACACTTACACCGTTTAAACAACTCCTGCTTTGAGATAATAATTATAATTAGAGACCGGAATTTTATGCATTTGCATGTTCATACTGAGTGTATGCACTTATACGAGGGTTTGAAATGTCAGCAAATCAGATCTAACTGATTCCATAGACCAAATTTAATTTTGCATATAATTGCATATTTGGAGGGTTGGGGCATATTTGTTCATAAATGCATATAATGTGCATATTTATTCAGTCTTAGTAAAATAATCAAACTATTTCATGTTTTCATTTTGGAAACTGGAATTTTTAAATATTGGTGAAAAAAAATGACTGTCAACACTCAACCTGATATAGAATATTATCTCGTATATAGTTCGATAAACTATTATCTGACAAATGAAATTATCTACATTAAACATACATGTCTTAAGGTTTTAAAAAATTTAGGATTCATTTATTGGCTACACTGCATATTTGAAAAGTGTGATATTAAACTGATATTAATTCGTAACATTTCACGTATCAGTGTTTTATCAGGAAGAGAAGGAAGTGTCTTACCCCCAAATTTTACACCAATGATGAGTTCTTGTATGAAATTTGCGCCTATAACTTCTGTGGACGTTGAACGATCCTTTAGTACATACAAAATGATATTAACTGAAAAAAGAACAAATATGACCCCTCAAAAAATGGAAAAGTATATTGTAATTAATTGCTATGAAAGCAAAAAATAATGGTGTTTTTTTAATTTAAATATTTTGTTACTATTTAGATGTTGAAAGGTCCAACACTTCTATATAATTTTGTTATGTTTTATTTCTTTAAATTGTTTTAAAAACATATTATAATGATGTTTTTTAATATTTTGTTTGTTAACTATTTAGATGTTGAAAGGTCCAACACTTTTATATAAATATATAATTTTGTTATGTTTTATTTCTTCAAATTATTTTAAAAAGCATATTAAGATGATGTCATTTTTATATTTAAATATTTTGTTGATTACAGGTATAAAGTAATATAAATTTATGATGCATATTTGAGCATATTTTTCAATTATTTCTGCATATTAATGCATATTTTGACCCTTTTGCTTTGCATATTTGCATCATATTTGCCACATTTTTAGTGCATATAATTCCGGTCTCTAATTATAATAATAATATATTACGCACTGTCGTGCCGCCGCTATATTGTTTTTATTACTTAGCTCGCGCCACGACCGCTGGTTAAGGACCCGATTATTGATCGCGGGTTCGAAGCGTCGCGTCCAGTGCATGGATTCCTGGTACTTTGATCGCGAATTTGTAACACTAACCGCGGTTTGGACGTGTGGGTCCACTATTAATGCGAGAACAAGGTCGTACACATTAATATTATTTTATGCTTTTTACATTGATACTTTTATATAATAATATTATATCTATACTGTATATTGTGATAGTTAATTGTTTGTTTGGTTGAACGTGCTAATCTCAGGAACTACTGGTTCGAATTGAAAAATTATTTTTGTGTTATTTATTTATTTTTTTGTGTTTTTTTATTTTTTTGTTATTTTTGTGGATAGTCCATTTATCGAGGAAGGCCTAAAGGCAATAGAACATCACACTACGACGAATAGGATTATATAATGTATACAAGATTTTGTGATTTACTTTTTTTGTATTTAAATGGCTCCTATGGGTTTTAAATTTTAATATTAATAATTATAAGCCCGTCTATTTTGGTATAGAATTCGAACCGCGATTTTGGTAGACCAATTTATTGCATTTTTTTAAACCTTATAGTTAAATTATACACTCACGGACGCACCGCGAGCGGGGCCCGCGATCTATACCAGACTATGCCACAGGTTAGCCAGGTCTACCTGGTAGATTGCCTAACTACCATAGTTAATATACTACTCGTATAATCACAAGAGAATCTCACGGAAAATGCCGATCGGGATGGCTATAAATTAAAATATAATATAATTTACACTTAAAAAGACATTGCTTCCACAGCATGTTACACCCAAAAGGAGTTGAACAATCACTAAAAACTAGCAATAGCAAAGCATTGCCGTGTCAGCTAGTATTATAATAATAAATATACAGTATAGATGCCAAAAGTACCGAATCACCATGGTAGCTCTATGGCACATCAGTTTATTTCAATGAGATTTTTTTACAGTAATAAATATGAAAATGCTGGTTGTATGATCAAGCCTTGATCATCAAGGTTCAATTTTTTGTATAAAAATCTCAGAAAGTTTTTTAAATTTTCAAGATTTTTCCTAAATGATAATATAAATTCGGGGAAAATGTTAGTATCTATGGTTATTAATTTATTATTTTTAAGTTACACCAAAAATCAAAATCGATTTGCCGATAACTAATTTTGCTTAAGAATTCCCGTTTTTCCGTTTTTCAGATAATTTTTTTATGCTTTTCACGATGCTTTTAAAATTAATTTTTGAATTCTCAAATGCACGAACTAGATTCATTTTCTCTCCTGAAAAATTACTGAAAAGTTGAAAATTGATCATTATTTCGATTATATATCGTGTACTCAGAGACACATAAACATAGTAAAATCAATTGCACCGAATAGAATCTAAAATACTAATATTAAAATCTGTGGGGTTTGTTGAATCATACCTCACGTCATATAAGATAATATTGTGTTGGACTTTTTCAATGTCTTTTCAACAATACTTAACATGTTCGAGTGTGATTAAATCTAATGGAACATAATTATATACTTACTTGATATATTATAATATATTATAACTAGTATTTTTCTTTCTTATTACTTAATATATTAACAATAAATGTTTATAATCTAGATCTATACAATCAAATCATACGTTCGTAGTTAAGCCACAAAATGAAACTTAATATTTTTTTGTTCAAAATCTAATCAATACAGTTTTGAATCTTCAATACCTAGGTACATACATTTTCGCAATCTGTATTTTTAATATATTAATTTGTAATTAGATATATATTTAAAATGTAATACGAATTTATCAGTACACAATTTCATTCTTCAGGAAATTTCCCTGGTATTTAAAATTACTACGTAAAGTATAATTTTTAATGAAAAAAAAGTTACTTTTATTTTTATTTTAGATTCTGAGCGAAGCGATAAATGTATTGATTTTATATTGATGTGTGTTTTTTTTTATTTTTTTATTTTTTATTTTTGTGTCTGTCATCACCTTTTAGGACAGTAAAAGTGCTTGGATTATCTTCAACAGTAACTTTTCTGATAGGAAAGTGAATGTAGTCGGTTGGGGGGTTCAAAGTAAAAATTTCCCAGTAGTTTTCAAAAACGAAATGAAAAACAAAAGAAAAATTTAGGAAAACGGGAATTTTTACACAAAATCTGTTTTTTAGAAAATCAATTTTGGTTTTTGATGCAACTCTAAAATAAACGACCGTAGGTACATGACATTTTGACTGAATGTTCATATTAACATTTGCTATACACCATAAAATGTTGAAAATATTTTGACACTATTTGAGCCTTTTACGGACATTGTCAGTTTTCAATTTTTTTAGTTTTTTTTTCTATAAATATCAATAAAATTTTATTTGTTGGGTAAAAAAGCGTGAAAACTGAATATAAGGCTCCTGATACATCGTTCTAATAGCAGTTGAAAAATATTAAAAATACATAGGCACAATTTTTTTTTATAAGCATTTAAAGTTCAAATTTTGACAACATTTATCAAATTTATAATTTATTAATTATTTTGTAGTTAATATATAGTTAATATGTAGTTATTATATCATTGAATTCAAATTTAACACCATACATTACAGTAACCCACTTGTAACCTACTGTACAGCAGAGCGAAATCCACTTATCCACCTTTTTTTTAAATTTTTAAATTTTTTTTTATTTTTGTGTCTGTTATCACCTTTTAGGACCCCTATGTATTTTTAATATTTTTCAACTGCTATTAGAACGATATATCAGGAGCCTTATATTTAATTTGCACGCTTTTTTATCCAACAAATAAAATTTTATTGATATTTATAGAAAAAAAAACTAAAAAAAATGAAAACTGACCATGTCCGTAAACAGCTCAAAAAGAGTCAAAATATTTTCAAAATCTTATTGTGTATAGCAAATGCTAATATAAACATTCAGTAAAATTTTCAAGTATCTACAGTCATTCGTTTTTTAATTACAATAAAATAAGAAAATTGTTGCATGAGAAATCGAGTGAATATCAAATGTTGTAAAAATATAAATTTCAGACGCTCATAAAAATTTAATTTAAGTTTCTTGTAGACATTTTTTTTTGATAAAGGTAGACAAACTTACGAGTAATCTTATATTACATTTTCAAATTTGAGATTTAAAAAGAAAAATTTTTATGAATTTACAACTCAAAAGAATTTGCTAATTTTGGTGATTTTTCCATATTTTGTCAAAATTTGAACTTTAAATGCTTATAAATATAAACTGTGACCAAGGATTTTTAATTTTTTTCATCTGCCTTTGAAAAAATAACCTAGGAGCCGGCTATTAAATTATCAAGCTCTTTTACTCAACAGGTAAAATTTTATTGATATTTATAGAAAAAAAAACTGAAGAAAATGGAAATTGACAATGTCTGTAAACAGCTCAAAATAAGTCATAATATTTGGAAAATGTTATTGTGTATAGAAAATGCAATTATAAACATTCAGTCAAAATTTCATGTCCCTACGATCATTTGTTTTAGAGTTGCACCAAAAACTAAAATTGATTTTCTCAAAAACAGATTTTGCGTGAAAATTCCCGTTTTTCCTTAATTTTTCTTTTGTTTTTCACGTCGCTTTTGAAAACTACTGGGAAATTTTTACTTTTGACACTCCCCAAAGTACCAACTAAATTCACTTTCCTATCAGAAAAGTTACTGTTGAAGAAAATCCAAGCACTTTTACTGTCCTAAAAGGTGATGACAGACACAAAAATTAAAAAAAAATTTAAAAAAATACACACATCATTATAAAATCAATACATTCATCGCTTCGCTCAGAATCTAAAAAATAAATAAATTGTTAGTAAGTGGTAGGTAAAAGTATTTAATATTTTTTGAACTTAATTTTAATACTTCATAAACTATAAGATTTTAAGAATATTAGTTATAAAATAGTAAAATATTGCAAATAATATATTTTATAATTTATGTGTAACCTATTTTAATTTCAATAGTTTTATGAGTGTTTGAAGTTGAATTTTTACGACATTGCATATTTCTCATGTAGCAATTTTATTAATTTGTTGTAATTCAAAAACAAATAAATTAAAATATTTGAAATTTACAACATTTATTTTATCAATTCACGTACTTGATAAAATTTTCAAAATATTTTGACTTGCAGTTTACGGACATTTTAATTTTCAATTTTCTAGTTTTTTTTTTCTATAAATGTCAATAACATTATATTCATTGGGCCAATAAGCTTGAAATTTCATACAAGTCTTCTAATATATTGTTATGATGGAAGTTGAAAAATATTAAAAATGCAAAGTTTCTTTTATAAGCATTTACAAAATATAAAAACACAGTCTTGTTTAATAATACATACACAATCACCCTGTTGTATTATTTTAACTGATTATAATTGTATGTGATATATTTATTATTATATAATACATATGTATTATCGAATAGTGATTAGATGTTATATTATTATAGCTGTGTAGGTGTCCGGACACCTTTCACTGCCGCCGTTCGCCAATCGGAGCTCGTCGATGAATCGCATGAGACCATGCGAATAATTTGCTGCGAAACTTCCACCATGGCTATATTATAAGCCACTCCTGCAACGCATACGATTATTTCGCATTCGATACCATAATGATTAGTGCTAATACACATTTTAATTGCATAATAATATTATTATACTTATCTCAATACCGTCGTGCATGACGTATCATATTGTATCAATGTACAGTGCGTAATGGGCATGCCGCGTGAATGCTGTTATATTTAATTGTTTTTGATTTTTTACCGAAAAACATACGAATACACTCACGCTATATGTTTCTGACATTATATTTATATTGTTTAACAATCGACAAAGAAAATTATTGGGAAGGTTTGTCGACTCACGAGTTATATACATAATATAATATAGTATAAAACCCTATACCAGCTGCGAGCTGCCTACCCAAAGAAACAACGACAATAAATCCACCCTTCAGTGCACCCTCGAGTAGGACACACTTCTCACCCTTATATTAACTGTCGTACGTCGATGACGATACACAATGTCCTCTGTTTGTATTCGCATATTATTCCATCACCCCACTTGTACATCATCTCCGTCACCGCGAACATTGATTTTTATAAAAGGGGAGTTCGCCGGGCGCGTTCGCGACTTAAAGACCGAAACGAAATTTACTGCGTTTATGGTGCCTCGATATTTTCAGTCCACCTTTCTAAATATGGGGCTTGTCGATGGGTCATGGGAAGTAATTTGAAACTAAACCATTATCCTCCGAAACAAACATACACGTCATATTATAGTATCTGAGAGTTTCTAAAGACGTATTATTAATTAATATTATATATATATCTATTATTGCTAATTAATATATAATAATATTATATATAACCGTCACATACAGTATTATAATTTGTAGTTACTTTTTCCGTTTTAAAACTTCATGGTTTTCCCAATTATTCAGCCACGCGTTTTCAAATAATACGATGTATCCATATAAATATGTAGTTTTTTATAAGTTATAGTAAGTAGGTAGGCATGTATTTCTTTTTGTATTAAAAATTATTATTATTTTATATTTAAATAATGTATTATAATATATAATATGTACATATTATGTTGTAAAAATATTTTTTCATAAAAGTATAATAATATTATTAATAAATTTAATAATAAAGTATAATAATAATATTATTAATAATATTATGTATTAATGAATCTGCAGTAATTCAGTAACCATAAACAAATTCAAATGTTTCTTTTTTTATTTCAGATTATTGGGGAAATTTTATTATAAGAACAAAGTAACACCGACCGATGTATTCCGCAATAAAGCGGAGTCTGCTGTATTATAATTTATAATACATGCGTTCTACACCTATGCAATGTTTTTTCTGAAAACATTAATAATTACTATAATTAGTTCAACCTATTAATATTACCTAAACATTTTACCTTAAGACTTAATCACTTGGTAATATAATATAATTAAAATTGATAATAAAATATTCTTAGAAATAGAGACTATGGCTGATTCCTGATACACTCTCCACTTATATAGTTATAGGTATAATAATCGTTTTTCGTATACAATGATTTATGAGCTATCGCGGAATTCAAATTTTATATACATCCATTATACAGTTACTCAATAACGAGGTACACTAACGAAATCTACTGTACCTACAGCGGAGACGCATAGTGACTTCCACTGTAATTCTTTAGATTTGGAAAATTGAAATTGAAAATGAACAAATTATTTTGTAGTTATAAATGTATAAAATTTCATATTTCACAGCTAAGGATTGAAAAATTAAAACAATTCCACATTATTTAGTAATTCATTTTGTGTAACCAATAAATCTAAAAGTATATACACGGGGTTTTTATAGTTATTTTAAGTTAAAGTTTGGACGAAATTATATACAATTAAAACCAAGAATAACGGTTTTAGTTATTTTGTTGTAATTTTAAAATAATATTCGTGTATACATAAAATTTTTAAAAAAGGTATATTATTATATTTTATACCTGTCCTATTCACAACGACATTATCAAATGCTATTATTTCGACAAAAATGAATTTAACCTACTGTAGCAAATACCAATGCCTAAAAGTAAAATAAATTACTTTAATCACAATTATATCATAAAATATTCCTAGTAATAGTAATAGTAATATTATAGACTGACAGACCGTCTTCGCTCAGAATTTATTTTCGTTTACGATGATTTTATATTATTGAATTCAAATTGAACACATATATTTCAGTGACTCTCTAGACACCTAACGTACAACAGAATGTCCCCATTTACCAGATTTTTTATTTTTAATGCTGAAAAGTGAAAATAAATAAGTTAAAACTGATTTAAATTTTTTTAGAAAGTTTAAAAATCACCAATTTGTAAATCTAATTTTTAGAAAACTTTTGATAAGATACATTTATCTTAAGTAGTCAAGTGGTTTATTTTTTATGAGTTTTTAAAGTTTGAAGTAAGAAAGTCTCATTAATTTGAAAAGTAATAACTATTGTTAACAAAACATTTACATTTTAACATGTAACTATAAAGTGTATCAAATTCTTGAATGGTAAATTTTAATGTTGAGACAGAAATATATGCATTGATATTATTTCATAATTTTATATTTAAAATGTACCTATATTTTATTTTTTAATGTATCAAAAATAATATTTGTAAATGGGTAGGTACGAGGTAGCAATGACTAAATTTAAATAAAAATTTTAGAGTTACAATGTTATTAGTTGTGTAGATATGAATAAAAGAAATGTAAGGCCATATTTTATAGTGATTTTAAGTTCAGAAATGCATGCATATTTCGGTATTTTCACTGCTTATTTCTACTTCATAGCTGGCAGTTCTTATTTTTAATTAATAATATTATATTATAATATAATATGAAAAAAGGTGGGTAAGTGCGGCTATCGCTCTGCTGTACAGTAGGTTACAAGTGGGTCACTGTAATGGATGGTGTTAAATTTGAATTCAATGATATAATATGAAGAAAAACGATTCTGAGCGAAAACTGTCAGTCAGCCTATGATATTACCAAGTATATTTATTATTTGATGATATTATTGTGAATAAAGTAATTTATAAAATAACCTATTTACGTGGACCCTTGTTTTAAATTTTCAATCCTTAGCCATAAAAGTTAATCATTTTATACATTTTTAACTACAAAATATTTAATAAATTATAAATTTGATAAATGTTGTCAAAATTTGAACTTTAAATGCTTATAAAAAAAAATTGTGCCTATGTATTTTTAATATTTTTCAACTGCAATTGCTGTTGTAACATTATATCAGGATCCTTGCATTAAATTTTCACGCTTTTTTACCCAACAAATAAAATTTTATCAATATATATAGAAAAAAAACTAAAAAAATTGAAAACTATAACAATGCCTGTAAACAGCTCAAAAAGAATCAAATTATTTTCAAAATGTTATCATGTATAGAAAATGCTAATATAAACATTCAGTGAAATTTTCAAGTATCTAGAGTCTTATGTTTTTTAATTGTAATAAAATAAGAAAATCGTTACATGAGAAATCGAGTGAATAACATATTTTGTAAAAATATGAATTTCAAACGTTCATAAAAATTTAATTTGACTTTCTTGTAGACATTTTTTTTTAGATAAAGGTATACAAACCTATGGATAATTTTGTATTACATTTTCAAATCTTAGATTTAAAAAGAAAAATATTAAGAATACTCAACTCAAAATAATTTGCTAATTTTCGTGATTTTTCCACATGTTGTCAATTTTTGAACTTATATATGCTTATAAAAAAAAAAAAACTGTGACTAAGGATTTTTAATATTTTTCAAATGTTATTGCAACAATGTAGTAGAAGCCTTGTATTAAATTTTCAAGTATTTTTACTCAATAAATAAAGTTTTATTGACATTCATAGAAAAAAAGATTAATAAAGTTGGAAACTGAAAATGTTCCTAAACAGTTCAAAACAAATTAAAATATTTTTAAAATAATATCATGTATAGAAAATGCAAAAATAAACAACCAGTGACAATTTTATGTATATAAGTTCATTTGTTTTAGAGTTACACCAAAAATCAAAATCGATTTTGTGGAAAACCGATTTTGCGTAAGAATTCCCGTTTTTCCTTAAATTTTATGTTGCTTTTCCCGGCGCTTTTGAAAACTGTTGGGAATTTTCAAATTTGACCTACCGATTGCATTAACTAGATTCACTTTCCGATCGAACAAGATACTGTTGAAGAAAATCGAAGCAGTTTTACTTACACAAAAAAAAAAAATAAAAAAAAAACACACATCATTGTAAACGCAATACATTCATCGTTCCGCTCAGAATCTAAGACTGTGTTTTTATATTTTTAAGAAATATATAAACAAAATAAACTATACTTACGTGGAACCTTGTCGTATGTTTTCAATCAATAGCTATAAAAGTTGAACATTTATGAACAATTGTTAACTACAAAATCATTTTAAAATTTAAAATTTGATAAAAGTTCTCAAAAATCGAAATTTAAATGCTTATAAAAATAAATTGTATCTGTATTTTTAATATTTTTCAACTTTTATTCAAGCAATATATCAGGGGCCTTGTATTACATTTTGACGCTTTTTGGCCCAACAAATAAAATGTTATTGATAATTATAAAAAATAAACTAAAAAGTTTGAATTTTGAAATTGTTTGTAAACAGCTCAAAAAAGTCAAAATATTTTGAAAATTTTATGAGATATAAGAATTTATAAAATAAACATGATATAAAACTCAAGTGTCTACGGTTATTCGTTTTTGAATTACAACAAAATAACCAAATAGCTACATAAGAAATCAAATGAATATCCAATGTTGTAAAAATTTGAACTTTAAATGCTCATAAAAATTTTGATTGACTCTTATAGACATTTATTTTTTTCAATAAATGTAGATAACCTATTAAGGAATCTTGTATTACAATTTAATATATTAGATTTCAAAAGAAAATTTTTAGGAATTTCTAACTGAAAATAATTTGGAAATTTTTGTGATTTTTACGCCTTTAGTCGAAATTTGAACTTGCTCCTATGCTAATATATAAACAACCACTAAAAATTGTATGTATCTACGGTAATTTGTTTTAGAGTTACAACAAAAACCAAAATCAATTTAGTCATTTTATCATTTTAAATTTTGACCACCGACTATATTCCCTTTCCCAACGAAGAATATATCGAAGTTAAAAATCGAAGCATTATTTCGACCACTTATCGACTATTGTGTACACAGACACAAATAAAAAATAACAAATTCACATCGTTGTAAAGTCAATACATTCATTGCTCCACCCAGAATCTAAAACGGAATTTTGTACTAGGCGTTGTGTGTATATTTAAAATTTTTATGACGATTTTAAAAAATAAATTTTAATAAATATTTGGCAAAATGTTTACGCCACCGGGTGGACTCGAACCACCAACCTTTCGGTTAACAGCCGAACGCGCTAACCATTGCGCCACGGAGGCCACTTACTCTAATGTTAAAAAAAATATTATTTAGGTAGGCCCGAGAAAGTACCTAACCTAGCTATCATTAAAATATAAAATCATTTTAAATATCACTACCTTTAAGTCATAACTCAAACGTAATGGTTGGAACTTATTGCGTTAAAATTTGTTGGCATATACATGGATATAACAAATTAGTATGTACCTAAGATAACTGAAATATGATCAAAAATATGAAACAAATTTTTTTTAAATACCTATAACAAAAAAATCTTGATTTATTAAATTATAAATTTTAATATTGCATTTAAGTTTATAGTTTTATTGATAATGCTAAGCAATCAAATTTTGTTTTTTTTTACCTACCTTTTTTGGTTTATTTATGTTTGTCGGTGTAGGTATAGTTGTAGGTGAAGGTAGACCGTAGACATGATTACATGAAGGGTAGGTACCTAACATACCTCTCTATAGGATAGAATATAATATTATAATATTTATGTAAAACATAACACCTATACTGCCCTACCTTCTTCTTAGATAAACGAAAATATGACATTTCTACAGGGGGTACTGAGGGCTACAACTCATTTGCGCACAAAAACATAATTCATTTGCACACAATTTACGAACAATAGAAACCTTTTTTCATAGTTTATCCACGTATAGCGTGTATATAATCTGCGTACCTCCATTTTTTTGAATTGGTCATTACTGATGGTGGAAAATTATTATATTCAAACAACATTTTCCTTCACCTTATAATGCCTTAAGATTTCTGTCTCATCATAGTCTAATGTTTTACAAACTATAACTTAGAAACTACAAATTATCAATTTATAATATGAATTATTTTAACTAAAATTGATCCAAATTTAGTTTACTTGGCCGGAAACAAATTTATTTATTTTAATGGGGTCTGCATTATTTATTACATAAACTTTGTACTTGGCTATACATTTTTAGACTGAATCTTCCGGGCAAGTAAACTAAATTTGGATCAATTTTAGTTAAAATAATTCATATTATAAATTAATATAAATAGCCAATTTTTATTAAATTTGAATAAACTATTTATATATATATACATTTTACACATTAGACCATTTAATTAGATTCAACCTTATACCACACAGTTTATAGCATTTATTTTTATTTTTTACTTAGCGTTTTTTACACGGAGTTGACGAAGTGTTTTTGTTGGGATCCATATTTAATATTTATTGGTAGGTACGCGTTTGCATTAAATATTCTAAAAGATCAATTTTTCGAGTATTCTTTTGATAACACTTTATTTTTTTTCAAACGCCTAAACCAAATAATATGTCCTTTATCAATTGACGGGTGTTCAATTGATATCAATAATATTGATCGTGCACGGGCATCTTAAGACACCCTGTACACCCAAAACTGTACCTATAAGCTGGTTTTCATTGTTCACTATTTTGTGTGCAAACGAGTTGTCGTAAATTAAAAATATATATTAATAAGTGCACAACGCCATAACATAATATTAACTTAACATATTAACATATTAAATATTAACGCCATATTAATTATGGCACATGACGTTCGCATATCATAATAATTATGGTATTGTGTTAGTGTTACTGTGTTAGTGGGAGAAAGCCTGGAAGATATGAGAACGAGTTGCGTAAAAGTAATAGGTATATTGTTGACCAAACTTCCAAAGTAAACTAAAAAATCTATACAATATAATCATAATGGTATAACTATATGTGTTTATAAGTATAAAATTTAACGGCACGGTATATAATATAATATGCTAATTTATTTTATTTACTTATCCGATTGGAAAATATTAAACCGCAATTTATTCAGTTCCCGCGTTATTGCTCACCCCGCGTGTGTGAGTGGATTGCAGAAATTCAAAACGACGTATCCAACCCTCCGCATCACGCTATATTATTGGGGTATTATTTAATAATATTTATAGAAATAAAATAATTTGTACATATAATACCGTATACATAATTATGTACAGCATAAACTTTACGATCATCACTTAATACTGTTGACAGTTATAATATATACTTACATAGCGAGTATATAGCTGTTATATAAATAGAATGTTATATACATTACTATATGTTATATATTATATAGCGCCTGTGGGCTATGACGCATTTACGTCCACCCTGCTCCGCCAGTCAAGCAAAATTCGTCAACGAATCGCGTGTAAGCATATAGTATTCTGGGCGAAACTTCCATCGTCCCACAACGACGCCTCCACCAAGAACAAACACGTGGACGTGGCCTAAGTTACTAAATATATTAATAATTTTTAGCAACAATTTTATGTTTATACAGATTGCAGATTCGCTGGGTTCGCCCCCCGTTGATATAAATATATAATTATTTCTTTTAGTTGATATTTTTTTAAATATGGTAAGTACCTAATTACCGTCTTAGCGAAAACCACGGCAAACGATTGTACTAAACTATATAAAGCTAATTTAAGTTTTGGTTAACCTATACTTCAAATAACAAAGTCTTTAATATACCGACATTACCTTAACCCACGCTGGAATGTCATATTTATAATGGTAATTTAAGTAAACATATTAAAAGTTAAAACTTCCATTAACTTTTCGTATGTTATAATATGTAGCCATGTATAGGGATGTGTTCAAGGATTGGTAGGGTGAGACATCCTGCATACAAGCAGTATAATACACCCTTGAACAAATACCTTTTGCCGGAACTGCAAAGTGGATATAAGAGGGTGGTTTTTTGACAAGTGGCGATGAGGGTGCGGATCAAACAATATTCACCTTGCCATCATCACAAAGGCAAAATTGCACGTGGCGGTATACTTTGTTATTATAAATAATTGGTATACTGTAGGCAACTATCTAACGTTATACATTTTGTAAATCTGCACGTGAGTACGACGACGTGTAGGTAGACTTACGCATTATTTTATTATAATTAATTTGTAAAACGCGGCCGTGTGCGTTTTCCTTTCTAATATTATAAGGGATTCGTACGTTCATAATATAAAATTATAATATACAGTATTACTAACATTTGATATTCTATATAATACACCTACTACCTGATAAATCTACCCAGCCCATTCAACTTCCTGTAATACTATATTATTAGTATATAATTTATGTGTGATTATGGAGTTTCCATACGCAACAGATTGCCCTATAGATGTATTAAGAGGACGCCGCACGGATATTAATATTGTTGTCTCCGTCTTATAAGTGCGTAACGTAGCAAATTTATGCTCAGCAGATCACGTTTAGCTCCGTTAGTTTAAAAATTAGAGTGAATCTGACCTTTTATGAAACTTGGTGGTAAGAACATTATCTGTGTTCGTATGTTAGTTTTTTAACGATACTTCAATTGTTTAGCAAGTTATGCGTATATAATATAGGGTAAATTAAAAATGCGCATAATAACTCACCTAAAAACTGAATAATTGTAAAAAACCAACATACGAACGCAGATAATGTTTTTATCATCAAGTTTCATTATAGGTCGATTCAATCGAATTTTTAAACTAATTGAGCTAAACGTGATCTGATGAGCGTAATTTTGCAATGTAACGCACTTGTGAGACGTAGATAATAAATATCTGTGTGGCGTCCCCATTATAATAAATATTAATACATACGAAAACCACGTCTCGATTTATACGTACATATTTCATAATATGTACTTTCTTATATTGTATACAAGTAAAATATTTAAAGGTAATAACGACTTTTATTTAAGTTGAAAAATTAATATATCACGCAAATGTTAATAGGTATATTATATTTTAAATAAAATTCTCCTTTTGGCATTCGTTTTCCTTATAGAGCATTTTTATTGTTCTTAAATATACTTATTCACATATACCGATATGCATGTATCGTGTACCTATTCGTAATTCCACATCAAAATCAATACGAAATAACATATAAGGATGCCTTCAACTAATTTTTTAGTTTATAACAATTACGAAATAATTTGTATTATTAAATATTATTAGTTAAGTACCTACGTGTATTAATCACAAACGTTTATTAATGGAATACAAAACACTACTTGGCTTAATAACTAATTATTATTTCATCATATGGGATTTTAAATAATAATATTTTGTAGGTATAGCTATTATTAATTATTATAAATATATCAAATTTATTTCATCCTAGTTGGGTCCCGAATTAAAAATTGCATATTATTAAAAATTAGGTATTTCACTGTAGTTGTGTGTCTAATAGTTTTTAGTGAGTACTATACTATATTAACATTAGTCTTCCTATTTTAACAGACTTAGTATTGTCTATGACATACTTAGAGTGTAGACCAAAGGTACGGTTAAAAATAGTTATAAACCATTAATTATTTTTTTTTTTTGGTTTCTTTGCCTTTCAAAAATAAATCATAAGAATTTTACAACTTTTACTTTACCTATATGATAAAAATATAAGTACAATACCAAGAAAAAATATTAAACATTTAAAAAATATTTCAAAAAAACTATACTAATAACTATTAGGCATTGGTAGGTAGTAGGTACATTTAATCGGTGTCACATAATATTATTTACAGTCGGTTTGAACAGCATAAAAAAATCACTGTTAATGGTTTAAATAGAAGTGTACAATATCGGGGGTTCAACAACGTCGTGCGTCATCGATAACAAATTATTATTATTTTACTTGGATTTCCATCGGCTTGTAAAACAATAACCATAGGTACTATAACAGAGCTGTAGATAAACTCAGTTGTGACTCATTTATGAGACATTGAGACACGTTTTTATTATATTGTTATCAGCCACTAATGACTTATACCTAAATTATCCATTAAAGGCGTGTTATTTGAAAATCAGGAGGTTGACGTTCGGACACATAAAATAAAATGTAGTATTTGTGTAGGTACATTATATAACCAAGTACCAATGTTTGGGTACAATAAAATTAACGATTATCCTCACGCAACTGAAAGATTTGAGCATTATATTCTATAAAGACTTTCATTGATGAAAAAGTCTTACATTTAGTACATTTATACTTGTTAGGGATATTAGAAAAACATTTATATGGTCCATAATTTGTCAGGAAAGAATAATATAAAATATATTTTAAGATTTTATTGTAGATTTAATGTAATAGGTAGTCTGGTAGGCGTATACCGTATAACGATCAAAATATTTTTATACCTATGTAATATTTAAATTTTTGTATATGTTTAATATAAAATATTAATATGTTATAATACAAATATGTTTAAAATAATCATAAAAAAAAAAATGTGCACCTAATTGTGTGTAGTAGTCGTTGTATTATTTTAAAAATATATGATGTAACCGAATGTTTTATTCATTTTTGGTGTCTGAAAAAATATGTGTACCTGTACTCAACCTTTAACCGAATTCACGGCAGCTAAAAATACCGTTTATCGTAGGTATAACACTATAGTGTAATATCACATATACATACCACATCAGATACCATTAAGTATTGTCGATGAGTGCGAACAACGATTTTTATTGTCCAATGGTTTTTAAATTTTAAGGTTATTTTTCTGAACAATGTGCTCAGAGAAAATGAAGTGGCCGCTCATGGGTTTCTGAATTCGATTTCAAACGACGGTTCGCTGAACCGTTCGTACGAAATAAAAATGACACTCACTTACTGTTATGGAACGTGCTACGTGCTACGAAATATATAAACGATATTCAATATTTGATTTGTGTCGTAAATTACCGTCGTAGCTGCTTGCATACTAACTTGGTACATGACTTACCGGACGGTAAAATATATCGTACCAGAACTTGTACAAATAGCTCATACTGCTGCGTACAATACATAAGTAGGCACATACGATATTTTTAAAAATAGTTATTAATAATTTATTAATCAATTAACTAAGAGCTTATAATGTATATTTACTGGCATATTATGTGGTACCAATTATATGGGTACTATACAACTCTGTATACGGTAGTTAATGTATATGAACCCATAATTTTATGTTTTGAACTGAACACACAAATCATTCTACAAAATAGATAAAGAAGTATACTTATAGAAATTTGTTAAGAAAAATGAATTTACAATAATATTATATTATATTCCAAAATGCAATATAATAATACGTAATTATTATCATGCATCCCCCCCATATTAAATTCTTATCCACGGCATTGCAAAAATGTTTGGTGACTGATGATATTGAACTGGGGGACGGAGTGGCTGAGCGAACTACGGCGTCAGTTGTAATGCGCACCGTCGCCGGTTCGAATCCCTGCATCGCTCTCCGGGCAGGCCACTGTCAAGACGGCGGGACCGCCATCCTCCAACCGGGCATGGCAGAAACCTACTGGTGTCCAAATAGAAATTCTACCAAATAGACATCCGAACCCTGCCTTCGGGCCTACTCCCGGACATCGCGCCATACGAAATAAATAAATATATATTGATCTAAAAACTGTTGTATTATGCTGATCAACTAATATAGAAATACCACATTACCACCCATAGGTCATAAGTCATTACATATTCGTAGATATGCGTCAATAACTGCATTTACGGTACGTCATATTATGTAGAGTGAATATTATTATTGTACATACCTAATATATATAAATTATTTATATTTAACGTGCCCCAAAACGCATTATTGCCTTCATTTTTATATTGGTGAATTTGTTTCCAACTACCAATAATAATAAAGATAAATTATAAATTCTATTAAATAAGAAAGTGGTTTTATATTAATTTTATATTATTTTATAATAAAATGATAACAATAGTGAATAGATAAATATATCCTTATAAAAACTTGTTGAATTAGGACTTTGCCGGTATTATAACTTTTAATGCCAAATGCCAATATTATATTGTTAATTATTTTATTTATATTATAATATGTGTTATTTACCATCAAGTCAACGTTTAATCATTTGTTTGAACTAAAAAAATGTTGTCGAACTATGCGAGTTATAAGACAAGTTATAACCTTGATAAAAATATAGAGGTCTTTTATGTATAAGACATTTGATAAAACAATTACTTGATATTATTTTTACCGGAATGAAATTAAATTATTTGAATACATCTACAATCTACATACTTCATCAGTCACAACTAATTAAATATAACTGAAGTTCAAAATGCATTATATTTGTATTAATATTTAATAGTCTTTGTAATTTTATCTCCTAAACTAGGTAGGTATAATGTAAATACTCGCATAATATGATTCTGTACACAAATGATGAATAAGTAACTATGAGAGTCACCTATATATCTCACTATTTTAAGTATCTATTTATTTTTGTTATCTGACAAAAAACTACAAATTAAATTGACGGTATACTAACCGTATACCTATTGTTAGACTGGAAAAAAATCGGGACATTAATTTTCCCAAACCAGGTCTTTTTAAGTAGGTTCATAGGTACCTTTATTTAATATAATATAAAAATACAGCTAACATCTAGAGTTGTAGCAAGACAGGCTATATACAGCTATAAAAAAACTCTATATTTTGTAATATTGTAATGTTAAGTGTTTAAATATTTAAATAACTCATAAACATTATACATTAATTTTTAAATTTACTTTACAAAAATCGAATTCACTTGTTAAAAAATGTTGCTACAAAAATATTTTGTAACAAACTATTTTGATATTATTTATTTATTAATATAAGTTTGTTTTATAGATATTTTTAGTCCAAACTTGGACAAAATTCGATATTTAAGCGAACAGTACCAATTTTACTTATTTTTTGTAATTTAAAATTTTCATTTGTGGATAGGTCCTTAAAAGTATATAATAAGTTGTTATGTATTTATATTTTATACAAAAGATTAAATTTTCAAATGCAATAGTAAATATTTTCGGAAAATATTAATTCAACCCATTATATTACTATTTACTAATAGAAAAATAAATTACCTTAATAGTAATCATCATACATTATAGTTGTGCCAAAAACGAACTATTGGTAATTAATAATTTATTATTTATCGACGTTAAACTTTTAAGATGATGTTTGTGTTAAACATTTATTAACCAATATTTTATCATGGTTAAATGAATATTTCGAATTTTAAATTCATATAAAACTTATTCATATTTTTATAAGTAAGAGCCACAAGGTATTATATTTTTAAGCCTATTTGCGTCCTTGTCCCGTTTTACCTTTTCTATATACATAAATATAAAAATGAATGTTTGGGTGTCTGTCCTTTATGCATTCTTAAACGGCTGGACCGATTTCGCCGTAAAGACGAAGGACGAAGGACGGCCCTGGCAGTAATTATTAGTGTTGGAACGCGTCGTAGTGGGACGAATAATAGCATGTCCCCCCACCAGCTGGCAGCTACACCGTGACAATCACTGCGTGCGTCTTCTCCTTCCATTCCTTTCTTAAACACGTCTTATTGCCGGCGCACAATATTATATATTGTGCCTAACGGCTAACAGGGTCCAGCAGTACCTACCTTAACACAGTCCACAACGCTACATATACAGCAGACAGTCTACAACCGCTAAAATCATCACGGTAACTATTGTAATAATCTTACGGTCTTTTGATTATCTATTTTTTATAATATTATTATTATCCAACGTGATTATACGTATATATTATAATATATATAATGTATATACATAATATTTTATAATAATATTGTTATTCGGATGAATAAAACCATCGTTTTTTTGTTTTTATCACGTCGGGAAGGTTTTCAAACAACACGAACATTTTCAAATTATTTTGTGGTTAATAATTTATAAAATTTTCTATTTTAGCAACAAATCCAACACCCTACATCGTCTGACGACCTGCACACGCTGACACGCTGTCCATTTTCGGCACATTTCATATACACCACAAACCGTTCTTCGCCGTCAACATAATCACGGTAATTATTATAATAATATGGTCTTTTGATCAGGTATCTATAATATAAGTATCTTATATAAGTTATATTATCCAGCGTGATAATACATAATGTTTTATAATATTATTGTTATTCGGATGAATAAAACCTTAGTTTTTTTGTTTTTATCACGTCGGGAAGGTTTTCAAACAACACGAACATTTTCAAATTATTTTGTGGTTAATAATTTATAAAATTTTCCATTTTAGCAACAAATCCAACACCCTAAATCGTCTGACGACCTGCACACGCTGACACGCTGTCCATTTTCGGCACATTTCATATACACCACAAACCGTTCTTCGCCGTCAACATAATCACGGTAATTATTATAATAATATGGTCTTTTGATCAGGTATCTATAATATAAGTATCTAATATAAGTTATATTATCCAGCGTGATTATACATAATGTTTTATAATATTATTGTTATTCGTATTAATACACGCATAATTTCTTTGTTTCGTCGCTTCAGGAAAAGTTTCCAAACAACACTTGTTTTATAGTTAAAAATTTACAAGTTTTTCAACTTTAGTAACTAATAGGCTTAAAAATTGAACACAATATTTTCACATTTTTACGATAACCTAAAAATCAAAGTATTATAGGTAATACCTTGGTATTAGGTATATTAATAATATTTTAAAGACATTTCAAATTAAAATGTTGACGAAACTTGGTACTGAAAAATAACAATTTTAGTTATATAGTTGTGATTTAAAAATATAATTTGTAGAGACTTGAAATATTATTATTCACTATAATACTATCCACAGTAACATTTTAAAAGTATTTAGATTAATTTTAGGATATTTATGCGCTGAACCTATATTTTTACTGTTCTGCAAAGGTACCATACGTCAGTATTGACTTGTACTTACGTTATTATAATAACTATAGTCATATTAATATTATATTATATGAACTAATATCATAATAATTACTTTATAATACTTGCAATTTGTTGTTATCGACAATTAGTTCAACCTACATCATTATTACTATAGAAAAATAAATAATTATAAAATATTGACTGATGCATATGGACTGATATATTATATAGGCCGATTGACCGTCTCCGATCAGAATTGTTTTCCTTGGGTGTGCATAATGATTTATCACTGAATTCAAATTTTACACTTATATTATAACAGCTACTTATATTTTAATGACAAATGACGAGGTATATTCGAGATATTGTATAAAGCAAAGCAACTTCCCGGTGTTATCCTAAAATTGCATTTATAATAAGTACATATTATTACTCATATGAGTATATCATGATACAAAACGTATGACTAATATTTAATATATAACTGTGTTGGATTTGTTCATTAATCTTCTAACTAAATAAATGTGAAATGAATATCTCCCTACAGGCTGAACTCTGGAACTACTTATCAGATTTTCTTGATTTATTTTTTAAACGAAAGGTTTTTATAAAAGAAAATTTTAGGAAAATCCCCCGGAAAAGTAAGAAATCTTGATGTAAAAAATACAACAGTGGACATCTGTCCAGAAAAAAATAACTAAATAATAAAATAAAAATGTAGTTTATTGTTGCAGATTAAAATAATAATAGTGAATTATATATTGGTTGCTATTGGTTAATCGGGCATGTTCGTTGATTTTTATTATTATTTTTCGTCAATATATATTATATTATATAAATTAATGTTTGGGTGTAGATTCTCTGGGAAGGCTAATTTAAAAAGGGTTAAACTTTGTTTTTTTTATTCATCGGATTTTAGTACGGTTAAATTAGGTTAGGATTTTGTAATAATTTATCATATTAATCCACCGTAGGTGGAATTAAGTAAAAACGACAAACTTGGTATAACTTTGATACTTTAGAGTCAAACCATACAGTTACGTACAAACAGCACGGGGTCCGCAATCTACCACAGGTAGATTGCCTACCTGATAGTATACTGCTGCGAATCAGAATTTTTATTCCAGGGAACAGATAAGTTAAGATAAATTTTGAACACCATACACCAAACATTAAATAACGAATTGACCAAAGTTTGAGTAATATAGAGTTGGTACATTTAACGGTCACCGGAGTGCTAGTATTCTATAAACTCCATACAATTAGAATAGGTGTAATTTTTATTTGTATTTTCTTGTAGATGAGTAATAAGAAAATTCCACTCAAAGAGGAGCCACTTGTGAAACCGATTTATGGGCCAGACATTAATTTCGTGGAACGGTTTAGGATAGTTATCCTCGACGGTGACGAGGATGATTCTGATGAATCTGAAAATGATGATTCTGACTAATTCATCAGATTCATTAGGTACGTTCATTTCTGAATCCACGATTACATTAAGCAAAGTTAGGTTTAAATTTGTTTTGCATTGGTTAATGATTTTTCAGAAGGTCTATCGTAGTTTTTAGTCTGATATCAAAAATAAACACCTAAATTATTTCCCTTAATAGATAAATGGGTGACTGATATAGCTATACGTTTTTTGTGTACAAAATCATATTACTTAGCGAGTATATTTTACAGTAAAATAATGTGGTTCTTTATTTATGGGAGAAAAAACATCAAATAGATTGCCTTATCGTACTTTGTACCTACCACGAGTTTAAATAAGTTATTTAAAAGAGCTCGTTTTCGATTATTTTGTTAATTATTATAACTGTGTATTTTACCCATTTTAACGGGGGGTCATTTTCACACAATCGTGTCTACCGTCCTCAGTTCATCGAAAGCCGATAAATAGCGCAGCTTTATGTGATTGAAGAGCCTAATATCATTAAAAGTCGATCAAGTATTCAAGTGTAATACCCTTTTCCGTTCTGGTAACTCTGGTTATAACCATTACATGATGAACTTCGTCGAGTGTTTGGACGTACGCCTGTTTCTCCGTTTCTCGGGATCAGCTAGTATGAATATTATGTTGAATTTTTTTAATAATATCTTTTCAACTTCATATATTATGTACTATATAATAGGTATAATTCTTCTTATTTTTTTTTTTTGTAGATGTCTGGTCCTGATAATAATTACAATTATAAGGTCTTAGTGGAGGGCCGACACACTTTTATTGAACATGCAGTTTCATTGATGGGCGGAGATTTTATTAGATTTCTAGATTTGCTGGGAGTGTGGATTATTGTCGAAGACGACGAACATGATCCAAATGATGATAATGAATGATTCATCTGTCATCACGTTCATTATGACGGTTCTCCCTCCTTTTAAATTTGTGTATTTCTTTTCATTATTTAATTATTTATTTACGGAGAAATAGACATTCCATTTACAACAATTCGTGTACAAACAATGCATATAACAGTTGTATGTAAATATGAATTATAAATATGTCTGCGCAGTTTAAAAACAATATATGAAATATCTATAAAAAAAACTAATTGATTCGTTTAGTCCGATTTTTAATTTTACTAAGTATTAAATATAGCATAGGAACAGCATTCTCCCCGCCACACTGTAATATTCCAAGTCCACACTTTCATTAAGTTTAATTAAGTTTAAATTCGCTTTGTATTAGTAAATAATTGTTCAGAATGTCTATCGCATAGTATCGTAAGAAATAAATTATTATGTTCAATGAATTTTTTATAATATGCAATATAATATTATATTATAATAATGTTGATTTATTTGATTTATTTTATCCGGTAGTACACTACTTCAAAATAATGTTATGTCATTTGGTATATTATAAGTCATATATATATAAGTTCAGAGTATATTCATTTGATAATAGATTTTACATGAAATATTATATATTTATAATTAGAAAGTTTAAACCAAACATGTCCACAACAGCATCTTTGTGGCTGTTTTTGTTTTTCTAATTATTTCAATGAATCTCAGCTAAAATTATAGTTATGTAGAATTTCCTACATAAGCTATTCACATTCAAGCATTGAATTATACATTATTATTTTTATAAAAAAAAATATTATTCTATAACATTTATCGCAAAAAATCTATAACGCTCTGCTGTACCTACATTAGGTGTCTAGAGAGTCACTGTAGTCTGTAAGGGATGTGTTAAATTTGAATTCAATGATTTAAAACCATAGCATACAAAAAACGATTCTGTATAAAAACTAAAAACGATTTGTCAGCCTATAATATTATAACCTAAAAATATCTAGGTATATTTGATTATATTATTGTGATTAAAGTAATTTATTTTACAATTAGGCATTAGTACAACAGTTGGGTTGAATTTATTTTTTTCAAAAAAAATTACGACTGAAATGTCATTGTGTTTATAAAATATAAAAATATAGGTACTTTTAAAGTCTTATATACCTACGAATAATATTTTTAATTACAACAAAATAACTAAAACCGTTATTCTTGGTTTTAATATATTATGATTTCGTCAAAATATGAACTTAACACGTATATAAAAAATAACTGTGTTTTGCCTACATGTTCTACAGTACGAACTATTTATGAGAATCCTTATTTTAAGTTATTAATCCTTAGCTATAAAAATTGAACTCTTTATGATTTTTTAACTACAAAATAATTTGGAAATTTTTGAAATTTTTGATAAATGTCGTTAAAATCTGAACTTTGAATACTTAAAAAAAAATCTGTTTAGAGCTATGGATCTTTAATATTTCACAACTCCTTTATAAATACTTACGAGGAACCTTGTACTAAATTTTCAAGCTTTATGACACAACGAATAAAATTGTATTGACACTCACAGAATCAAAACCTAAGAAATTGAAAATTGAAAATGTCAAAATTGAAAATTCATAGAAAATTATAAAATAAACTTTTTATGAGAATATTAAGTACATACGGTTATTAGTTTTTAATTAACTACGGATTTTTAATAACAGCCATTTTTTAATTTAAGTAAGAAAACTTTTGATGAATCTTGTATACAATTCTATAGCTTTTTACTCCAAAAGTAAAAACAATAATGTTATCACTTATTACCTACATAATATTAAGTCGAGTTAAAACTAAAAACACTAAAACACTTTAAATATCTATAAACTGCTTAAAAAGAGTCGTAATATTTTTGAAACTTTATTATGTCTAGAAAAATCCAATATAAATATTTTGTAAAAATATCAAGTCTCTACGGATATTTATTTATGGATGACATCAAAAAAACCAAAATGGTTTTTGATTATATATATTTCGTAGTATTCATAATTTTTTCTACCTAAATTATTTTGAAAATTCTATTTTTAAGACATCAATGTTGAGAATAGAAATTAAAATTATAAATGAACAAGAAATGTTGATGAATTATTATTAAAGTTACCTAGATGTGTGTATGATCTATACACATATAGAATCGTATAGTAAAATACCAATATTTATTTTAATACATTATTTCGTACCTAGTTTGTACAAATATTATTAATACTATTTAGTTGGTGTAAGGTACTCGCGTGGGCTGTAATTTTAGCTATATATTTTTTTTAGATTCTGAGCGAAGTAAGGGATGTAATGGTTTTACAACAATGAGTATTTCTTTTTCTTTTTTATTCTGTAAACACTTTTTCTCTCTCTAAACTTGCTTAAAAGTATCAAGTATAGCATATTTTTTGAAAGGTAATGTTCTTGAGCTGGTACTTTAAAAAGGTCATTTTTCGATTTTCGAAACGCTACTAGAAATAAAAGTGGTTAAAGGAGAAAAAACGTACGATTTCACGATTTTATAATATTAAATAATTACGGACAACGTTTTCTACCAGAAATATTGCTTCAAATGATAAATGTCAAGTGATATTTTTTGTTGTATTTTGGATTTTGTTCCTTACGGTTTAAAGTTCGGAAAATTTTAGCAATTTTTGAGCTATTTATAGAAATTTTAATTTTGGGAGTTTACTTATAATGGCCTTACCTAGGACATGGTAAAATTTTCAAAACATTTGAGCGACTTATGAGCTTTTTCTTTTATATATTTTTCATTTTTATGATATTTCCTAATTATAAACTATAATTGTAATTATATAAATCGTTCTTAAGCTGTTCTTTAAATGCTTTGTTTATCACCATAGAAACGAATAAAATTAAATAAAAAAGATTTCCTCATCCACTTAGAATCGTTTTTTATCGAATGCAATCATTGCATTCAAATTGAATACAGTAAATTTACACTATCCTGTCTAAGGCCCGAAGGGACGATGGACAAACATCCACCACTGACCTACTTTTTTATATTAATTTTTGAAGATAATATAATAAGAACCACTGAACAATCATATATAGTTATATTAAAGTAAAAAACAAAAATACTTAAATTGATATGTTTATAGTTCATGGAAAATAATAAATATTTCTTTATATTGTCTTAGACAGGCACCTAGTTTAAAATATTTAATCTTAGTTGGTATGTCATGATAAGTTTCATATTCTGCACAACATATCTGTGTGATCGAAGTATAGGTACGTTATATAGCGTATAATTAGCATAAGTCGATCAAGTATTCAAATGTAATACCATCTGCTGTATTTAATAACACCGCAAGAACACCGCAAGTTATACTGTCCAATAATGTAGGGTCTGATGTAGATTAAATGTATTAAATAAACGTCGTCGGTCAACCCGCCAAATCTCAGCGATAAATCGCGCGCGAGTAATTCGTAGTGATTGACGATCCGTTTGATATGCGAGGGACCTAAGTCGATTCGACGGTTTAATTTCCGTTCTGTCGACTCCAATGAGTCAATGTAGGCCCCACATATTATTATTATTGCATTATTACGTTTTCCAAACGTCACACGTGTTTAGGTATCAATCATATATGATATAAAGTTGATTACAATATGCGGTTAAATATCGAAATAATTGCTTTTCACCACTGGTTACACTGCGGTTGATTGAAGGAAAACAAAATTTTCCATTATCACATTATAAATGGCATATTTTAAATATTCGTTCCACACACGTACATAAAACAATGCAAAATTATACTATACAGGTATATAGATGGTATTATATTTTGTTTACAGTAGTTTGCTTACTACAGTATATAGGAAGCGAGTTGTCCACGTAACTATATAATATTGAGGAGTTTTCGTATCTGTTTCATTGGGATTTTGAATAGTTGAAAGAAAACAGTCAAGTATGTGTATGAAGCCGGGAAACCGAAACGTTTGATCTACTATTCCATAATGTTTAAAAATATATTTATCTTTTAAATACTATAATACCAACTACCAGCTAAATCTAGGTTTGGTACGATTTACGGGTGTTTCTCCGCGTGTTGCTAAGTATATATGCTCATCATCTCAGTATTCGGACGTCTCCAAATATATAAGTTTTTTAAATTGCATAATATACAGTGTTAAATAAATCAAAAATTGTAATATTCACGACAACCCTTTAATGGCGGGGCACTATTATAATATTACCACAGTCCCTTATTTGCACGCATTGCGTTGTCATATATAATATGTACACATATAGTTATATCGTAGATAATAATATTATAATAACTATCCAAAGTGTCACGCATCTCTCAGGTGATCGATGGGTTGACAATACATAATAGTATTATATTGTTCATCAACTAATGCGTTTACGTGTTCACGTTTTTCGACGGTGAATGTTTACCCACCCGTAAGTATAAAACACATATTATATTGAATGGTAAAGGCGCGTTTCTTGTATAGACCTACTCGAGAGTGCTTTGTGTGACAGGGATAAAGCAGACACGGAGCCAGGATAATAATTGTTCTTGGCGCCTTGGTGGTTTAGGGCAACCTTAATTTTCTCAAGAAATCGTATTTAATAATATGTCAATCACAAAAAATAAAAATGATCGATTATATTTACTCCTGAGTATTTTTTAATATTTATAAAGTATGGTAAAATACACAACACTGTATACTGTTTCCACTTTTTTTTGTTAAAAATAAGATTACCGACTTGTTGGTTAGTAGGTATGTACATCTTAATAATTGTAAAAACATTTTTAAGGGACAAAAAGAGTACATCACTCACCACTCCCAATTTAACCTTGGTACCGTATCTGGGCTTTTGGATTTTGTGGTCTGATAATCTCTATCTTGTAGTGACAATTCTGAGACAAGCCGCGCACAACTAATTCCGGATATTGAAATTCTGTCATCCCAACCATGCGCTTCGTCGACTCAAATAATTATCAAACCTTTGAACTTATTTAGGTTATGGATATACATATTATTACTATTATACACGTCCTACTTTAACATTGTAAACTGTTCGTCTACGTTATAGGGAAATATTATACGACGTTTACAGCTGGGCATACCACAAAATATTGTCTCATTGAACATTATAATATATTAATATAATATCATACTAATTATACTAATAATTATAATATGGTTCAGTATTTAAATCGTTAGGCGTGAAATAAATCGTCAGATTGTACATATTTTTAAGGTCTTGTTTTTAAGTCGTATTATTATATTATAATAATTATGTAGTCCAGTATTTATAAATCCTTCGTATTATAGATAAGCTTCGTATTCGGTATAATTGTGTGGCATATCACTTATGCATTAAAATATTATATTATATAGGGATGTATAATCGACGTGCTTATCAAATTACATTTTTGTAGAAATCGCTTTTGGGTATGAATACTTTTTCTAATGGCTTTAAATCTTTTATGGTTTTTATATAACTACTTTGTAGATAAAAGACTTCAAGGTCCTTCATTAATTTTTAAATTTATCTGTAAACTAATTCCCCAAACGTTAATTACGACTAGTCTTTTTTTTTCAGACTTGTTTTTGTTAAATTTAATATGCGAGATAACAGAGGCGGGTCTGGATTTTTGATAAAACATATAACTAGGTACATGTAATTTGATATTTTAGAGCGATCAGCACATAATATATTTGAAAGGCATAGTTGTGTCGGTAATGTAATACCATTGATTATAAATACTATAGATCGCTCACTGGCTTGTATATTATATGAGCGACGACAGCACTCCATAACGGCCACATCCATTTTTCGTCAATATTTCGCGCCGTTTAATACGGGCCAGTGAGCGATCTACAGTATTTATAATCAATAAACTTAAAAACAAACAATAATATCACATGATAATTTTTGCTTACATATTTAAAACCCATTTAAACCACTCAAATTTTTGTAAAAATTACATTTTAAAAATGTATATAACTTCACTCATATTATTCGTTTAACATATACAGCAGTATGTGCTTAGGTATAGATTCTAATTTCTGATACACAATGGTATTTTTAGTGTTTACCTGAATTATTATTATTATTATGGCTATTCAAATTTACACGTGCAGTCTTAAATGTTTAAGAAACATAGAGTAAATACATTACAGCCAACACAATATGAGAATAAAGTCTACTCCAATGGACTAAAAACTGATTATTTAGTTTGATGCTAAAGGTTTCATACAATGTTTTATTTCATATTATAGAAAAAATGTATAATATTATATTATATAAATTTATTTATTTTATAATAGTTTATTTATGATAGAAAGGAAAATATCTGCCATTCCCCGTTGTTATATATTCCTTAACAAGACACATTCCATGTTATTATGATAAACTTAAATCTCTATTTGTAATATGGCATACAATTATTGCTATAGTATAATATATCAAAAATTCACAACATAAAGTTTTGTTTCACTGGTTAGTTACAAAAAGAACGTTTTTGTAATAAATATTACATCATATTTATATTATTTGAACGTTTATAAAATAGGTATGTACATGTTTGTGTTACCTATTGTTTAATAGAAATTACACGTAATTCATTAGATACATTTTAGGACGTCAGTGCAATTATCGTGTGGCGACGATTATATATATGATAATATACGATAAACACACAATTAAATATTATCTATAATGTAGTAATTTCGAAAAAAAGGCGTTTGGCTTGCGACAATGTTTTTGACATGTATTTTCCGGACGTCAACGCCAGCTGGTAACGTTTACTAATCATCTGTCGGTGGGTAATGGTGTTAGTGGTTGTGAAGGGATGAGATATGAAGGGGGAGGGGGGCAATCAATTAGGCAGCGCGCGCGATAAGGCTCAGAACCGCGGCATTTCATTTTCGTCTGTTGTTGCAGCAGTATTAGTGCTAACCGCTTACAGCAGCCGTAG
This sequence comes from Metopolophium dirhodum, assembly GCF_019925205.1. NCBI lineage: Eukaryota > Metazoa > Arthropoda > Insecta > Hemiptera > Aphididae > Metopolophium > Metopolophium dirhodum. The sequence continues at coordinate 44,265,815 of NC_083561.1, forward strand.
TCTCAATTCAGCGTACGAAGATCACTGACGAAGTTGGCAAGACTTACTACGATAGTAGTGAAAGTAAATACGAAAACCATCATCGACATTCCATCGACGGCGCAGGTGGGTTTTCGCCTTCACGGCTCCCTTTATACCTATATAATATATATTATAATACATTTGTGTCTGCGTCATTCACCGACCGGCAAACGTGTTTTTATTATTATTATTATTATTATTAGTACTTCGGTCGTAATTCTGGGAGGGTTCGCTCACACTAACCCTCAGTCTCCGAGGGTGCCGAGAGTGAATCATTTTTGTAATGCTCGCTCGTTATATTGTGCATCATTTAGTAAACAATACAACAAATCACCCCTCGACCGACGCTAACACGATATATATATATATTTCTGGCTTATTTTCTGTTTCTGGAACTATCGGAAATTATAATCGTGTATTCGTGTTCGACATAATACGCATAGACAATATAAATTCAATAATATTAAATATATAATATCAATTCTGCCTTTTTTGTATCTTTGTAAATTCCATCATTCCTATTTTTACCTGTGAACTCCATCAGTATTTATTTTTGGCAAATCAAATTCTTTTTAAATTGTAATATACTAACATCCCAAAACTCCCCTCCCCACACCGATTAAAGACTAAAATTAATTACACAACATGTTCAATGTCACAGACTATCATTTTTATTAATTAAATATTTGATTTTTTGACTATTATTATAGTTAGGTATACTTTTGTAAAGTTGACGTTCTGTTCTGATTAAGTATACCTAATATAGAGCTTAATATTATAGTACTAGCGTAAATACCTAATCATAATTGAAAAATTTCGTTTTTATTTTTTATCGTATTTATATTATATTAAATATTTGTAGGTGTCGTGCTTGAAAATTTGTATTTGATTTTTTATATAATATCGGTGGAATTTATATATATTTAGTACCTACTGGTTGATTTTATACATATTTTTTTTGGTAAAAAAATGTACTAATGGAATTTATACGTTATAATCCGACCCTAAAATCGTTTTTCCGAAAACCAGTAAAATTCACAAGCGCCCATATTCGCGTCATCCATATATTTGAATAGGGTGCATAATCTGTTGGTTGTATGTAGAATCCTCTCAGCATGGCCGTTATCCGAGTAATGTGTTTAATAGTAACTGTAGAGTCGTGTTTCGATAGTATATTACCTATTGTATACTTCATGACAAAGGTCCGACGGTGATTGTAAATTTTTGGGATTATATCTTTGAGGCGAAAGAAAAATGTTGGAAAGACTCGTTTTATTTTGTTCAAATATATTTATACGACGTTATCGAATACAATAGGTACATAAACAGCTGCAGCAGCAGACATGACTTTATCGAGTATTAGCATTCGTAATATATAGTATTATATATATATAAGTATTAGTAGTTTATTATTAGTATTGTCTACGATGGTTCTATAAAACAAAATAAATACAATATACTTACTCTGACCACCTGTTAACTGTTTTCACGTGTACTGTTTCAGAGACGTTAAAAAATATGATAGTTAAATGATACTACGAATAATATTACTATAATTTTAATATATATAATAATATTTTAATGATAGTGTTAAGTATTTAATACTCTGCTATAACTTAACAAATAACGTGGTTTTGTATCCAAAATTGTTTTATACACGAATCGGAAGTATTATAGTGATGCTATCGCACGTGAAATTATTTTGCGCTATATTTCAATATACACTCATTGCACAAATTTTAAATAATTTACTTATGGTTAAATATTTGATGTTAACATTTTGAGGGTTATTAAAATAAATTAGTTTTTCGAATAGAAATTTAAAAGTAGGGGTTACCATTTAAAATTAATCAACATTATGATTACAAAATAATTAAATATGAAACAATTTTCAGAATTATTAGTATTATAAGTTCAACAAACGAAAAACTACAATGATAATTACTTATGATTGTCTTGTACGATAAACATGAATTAAGTTAAATTATTATTTGAGCATAATATCGCTATGTAAGTTGTGTTTAAAAAATAATAAAACAAAATCGAATGCTTGATAAGAATTTCGTAGAGCTATTAAGTATTGATAATAACCTGCGCATTATTCGATGAACGTTTTGTTACAGTTTTATTCAGTATAGTTTCCGATTGATGAAAAATACATATTTTAATATTACGTAATATTGCGTATAGTACTGTTAAGAAATATTATAGTAATTCATATTATACGAATAGTCCATACAAATTATTATATATTGTAAAACGTCTGTTTAGACTATGCACTATAGTGGTACGGTGGTACGCGCTAAAATAATTCATTAATATATTATCTTAACAAATCACGATACCCAAACGCATAAAAATATACTTATTTCTAAATATTATAATTATTATAACTATTTAGTTTGAAGTCAAATTTTTTAAACGAAAAAATAAATTATACGATGCACATATTATGTAAATGGTTATTATGTAATATAAACAACCCGATTGTAAATATATACCTACAATATAAAATTCGGTTTATGGTGAATAAGTGGCCTAAGAATCGGTCGTACAAATATTACTAAATAGGTACTAAAATAATACAATATATATTATGTTATAAATTATAATAGGAATAGAAATAAATAGGACAATCTGTAAGTCGGACATCTGCAGTATGTTTGCCTATCTCTCTCTAATATCTTAATCTATTAACTGGCTTTGTATATCTTTTTCCTCTCTTTTCGATGACGAATATAAAATGTACTGTACAATAAATTATGCATTATTGTTATAATGATATTATTCTGTCCGAATATAATATTTTATAATTTGTATTAATTTATGCGATTGTTAATAAAATCCAAACAAAAAACTCGACTTGAATTAATTTATGTATGTAAGTACTAGGAACGTACATATTAGCTAGTCCATAGGGTTGAGTACTTGCTATCACTTGTGTTCTTGGTGTTCATAAATCATGGTATAATTTTTTTCGAATAAATAATCGAAGCACAAATGATTTGTTTATACGTTATAGGTTAGGTTATACGTATACGTCTTATAATAGGTAGGTATTACGTATAATGGAGTAACTCCGGCCTTAAATTCGGACAAAACCCTTTTTAATCTATATTTGATCTTTATTTTAAGGACACATTTTAAATTTACAACATTGTCTATAAATAATATCGGTAGGTATTTCGAACAAAAACTACATTGGTCGATATTACCTACCTCCATATATCATTGATAGTATTGGAGGATACGATTTACATTCAAAAACTTTATTTTTTTAATAAACTCAAAACTAATAATAGTCAAAACATTGTGTGTTAAGTGTTAACGTTATTGAAGTGTGGTTTTTCAATGACTTCGTAAATTTTAATTGCGCTTTAAATGAATATAAATATAATTTAACTATCTTTTGTGTAATTATCTGTTCACCATGGATTTAGTGCGTAATAATAAATACAAAAATTGTATTTATTTAATTTGTTGTATAATTATATTAAATAGTATTTCTTCATTTTTTTAATTTTTTATTCGAAATATTTATACTTTGAATTGGGATTTTTACAATTATGTTTAAATAATTATTGCATTTTTTTAGAATTTGATAATTTTTCTTATTAAAATGTGTTTAACGAAGTTTAACAAAACATTTTATTGTTTGACATCCATAAACTCTTTTTAAAAACGTTGAATGTAGTCCGGAGTTAAACACTCAAATGATAACATCGTTTTTCTAATTTTCTATATACATTTATATAGGTGTTGGGAGACGTATAATAAATAGGTATAAAATATGTGTACCTATGTAGTTCGCCAATCAATTATTAATACATGCGTGTGCGATTATGTTCTTACGCATTTAATAATATTATTTGTTACCTTTACAAAAATCATTATACCTATTATTATTTTATATTAGTTTTAATCTCACATAACACTTGAGCCTATAGGCTCACATGACTTTTTTAATTTCATACTTTTTTGGATTCTAAGAATGTCTGTAATATGTTTAAAAACGTTCCTATAGGTCATATTATATTGATACATAGACAGCTAGTTTTATCGAAATACTAACTTAATGAGTTGAAAACATTTTTTGATTTTCTCATTTGTCTTAATGAGGTTGGGTTGGCCATGGACGCCAAAAGTATTTAAAATGCGCAGACTATAGATTAAGCAAAACAAAAATAAATACTTTTGTCGTAATTTGTAGGATTAAATATTTCTTTGGCTTAATCAATCTGTACATTTTAAATAGATATTTAACTACCTATAACTTTAGAATAGTCGAAATAAAAACATTTAACTCATTAATTTAACATTAAGATAAAACTGTCTGTCAATCAATATAGTATGAGCAACAGAAATACTTTGAACGTTTTCACTGCTTATCTAAAAAAAGTATGTAAGAATAACAACTTTATCTGCTTTATCTGAATCTAAAAAGAAAAACATTCATTAAAAACAATAATATAATGAGTTACCTATACGATATAAATATTAATATGAGTACAAACAATTAAGCATAGGTATGCCTGTAACTTGTATTAATAAATTGAATTGATCAATTGATGTGTGGAGTACACAATTGTATTATTTCTTATGTCCTAAGTCATACATTTACAAGTTGTTTGTTTGTTTGTTTTATGACGTGATGTATAACTAGTTAGGTAGTGATAATAATTTTTACATATTTTATTACTTATTGAATTCTGCGTGTGGTCGGTAATTGGGTCAAATTTTATCTACCAGCTTCCTATAAAATATTTATATTAGATTTGGCAACAAATGAAATCTACATTTTTAAAGTGTACCCGGAGATTGGGCCATAAATTTGTAGCATAAAAATATACAAATATATGGCGTTTATTAACTAATTATTATTTTTTTTTAATACATAAAATTACTTTAAGGTGGTGGCGGGGGGGGGGGGAATAACTTTGTCAAAAATATAAGACATGTCAAAAATAAAATCGGAAAATGTTGTAAATGTATAAATTGTTCTGTGGCATCTATCACTTAAAAAGTCCCTTACAACGTAGTTACCTACTTCTTCTGTATTTTAAAATGGAATTCCAAATATATTTTTTAGACATGTACTTTTGTCAGAAGTATTAGCTTTATATTCTTTACTTAAGTCTACAGTCTGAATTTTTCACCAGCATGATTGAGTAACGTAAAATCTACATCCTATAATTTATATGCCAGCACATGCACTTATGCTTAATTCCTTCTTGCGATGTCCTTAAATCGACAGTAACTTTTGTTGACTTAAATTGTAAACCATGATCAGGTCAATAAAGGATAATTGATTTTAATGTTTTTATATAAGTATCTTTTTGCTCGTCTTGCAGTAGACAAAATACTAAAGGAACATAATATGAATTATCTTTATAACCATGAATAGAAAATAATTAATAAAAATGCATTGCACAGTATTCGAAAGTGCTGTCAACATAAAAAGATTTTATCGAACATAGGAAATTTATATATGACATATTAATTTAGTGGCCCAATTACCAGATATAATAGTAAAATCGGTGAAAATAGTGACTCAATCACTGGGTCTACGTGTTATGAATGTAAAACTGTAGTGGGCCAATTACCGTATACTTTTTTGAAAAAAGGTTAATTGTGGCCCAATTCCCGGCTGCCCAATTCTGTGTACCTAAAATTTCATTTAGGTACCTAGCGTAAATTTTTTTAGTTTAATTTATGTACATTTTAATATATTTCTTGAAATATATTTGTTAAAATAAATATGATTGATGGATTAAATACAATAAAGTAAAAAACATGTGAAGAAGTTAAAAAAATATATTATTAATTATTTTAGAGTGTCGCAAATTACAATAATGTCTTTTTATCTAGTTTTATGTGGCGCAAATTACAAACTTACAAAGTTGAACAATTTTCAGATGTGTAAATTACATACGACCTTGTTCTGGCCTTATTTTAACTAGTAAAATCGTTTAATACCGTATCGTCTATAGTAGTCACTTTATAGGTACCATCAAAATTGTTGTCATTGGATCGTCATCCAATTTAACTATCAAGTTGTGTATTTTTACACATTATTCGTTACGACGTTACGTTATAAATCTAGTGATAATATTTAATAGTGGCTTGGTAAATACGATAAGTATATTACCAATATATGACTCTTTAATAAATACTGTACCTAATGATGAATGCATATAGTATTATGTTCCTGTGCTTAGTCCAGGAATTGGTAACTTTTATAAATAAAATAATTGGTATTTTTCTTTATAAAAAAATGTCGATGCGTCTTTGAACAAGTGAAACCAAAATTCCTTCCCCAGTCCTCCCCTACCTTCTAAAAACCGGCACTGATAAAATGTTTGTATGATATTATATCACTGCAGATGTCTGACAACATTGGAAACAACGATTCAATGGCCCAAGGCGCAGAAAATGGCAGTGGCGTGAGCGGCCACCGCCATACGAATGTTATACGACCTGACCTGTCACCCGAGTTGCTCTTGGTCATTCCCAAGTGGATGCAACCAAGAGTGAGACTTCTAAGTTCTGAAAACCTACCTACGACTCTTCCGATAATTTACGAGATAAGTCTGGATTATTATGATCGAGATGAATCTACCGAGGGCACGAGCCGTCAGGAAGGTGAGAGTGTCGAAGATAATAGGGGCAAACGATTGGAGACAATTATTGAAGAATGATCGACAACGTATAATATTATAATGTAACAATTTAAAATAACAATAATAATAATAGTAAGAGTTGAACATTAAAAAAGGTCAAAAGTTAGAGCCGCGTGCAATATAACAGCTATAATTGTAAAACATAATTGTACGTCATAAATCATATTAATACTTATTATAAAATCCGATCGGTTGTATTACGATCAGACCACCCCACTTGTATTCTTTATACACATACCCTTTAATATTTTCAACAAAACGATTTAATATTATCATTACAATAAGTAATAATACATAATATTATCATTGAGTAGGTAGGTATATTATATTATAATTAGTATATTTTACAATATATACATAAATACTCAATGATATAAGATATTATGTTACCAACATTTTGTATGTACCTATACAATGTATTATATTATTATTATGTTGTTTGTATACGTTTACTTATCATGCTCAAACCTAAAAGGATGTTTTTTTTCTAAATGATTATCATCGTACCTGCTCATGTTATACCTATCCATCATTGTTTTTATTATTATTAGTTATAACTATTATCATTATTATTATATTTAGGTAGGTATCGTATTATGTAATTATTATTATTCTGTTGTCTGTTTATTTATACTTGTACTCATAAATTAGGTACCTATAGGGACACAACATTATTATTCGTTTATTATTAATATTTTTTGCTTGAATAGTCTATCATAGTATCATAATATATTATTCAAAATTATTAACGTTACAAATAATAAACTATATTAATTGTTTTACTTGATTTTTATTGTTTTTCTTACAAACCACACAACGCTTAAATTATACCTACGACTCCAACGTTCCTTTGTAAGATCTTGAGCATACCACCTGTACTAAAAACATGATTGGCTAACTTCACGCATATGTCACACGTCTGAAGTTACACATTTCGGTGTTTTCAGTCGGTTGTTTCTTTTATAACATGATCTACCGTATATGTTTATAATGATCGGAGCTGGAAGTTTAATGAATTTGCATGCTTTTTCGATCCTTTGTTAATCGAATTAATTGAATATAAACGTATTTTACATTTTGGTAGGTAGTACTAGTTCAAATACAAAATACTATTTTTAAATATTTTTTTATAAATATTTATTTTGAATATTTTAATAGATCATGCCAGCAACATAGGTAACAATTATTATTTTTATTTATAATATAATAGTTGTAATTTCTGTTATTTGTATTATTATATTTAAACGAAAATTTATTTAAAATAGGTATATCATAATAAATATTCATTAATATTTTATTGAAAATTACATGATTGATGGTATATGCATACTTAGCCAATTTGTAATGCTTACTTGTGAGTTTTTGGTTAATGTTTTAAATTCAACATCCTTGTGATAATGTTAGGTACCTACTTACCTTTGTACGTAATGGAATTCGAGTGTAATCTTGGTGGCTGCTTCCAGTACGTATACTATTATTATATTATACTACACAGTATACATAATGATATATAAAACTCTGGGTCTACTCTTGCATCAATTATAATTTATAATATCGGTCAATACATAGGTAAGTTAAAGGTAGGGTGGCCATCTAAAAAAAATAAATTAGGACACTTTTTTGCAATGAGTTAAAAAAATGTATTGATTGTTAAAATATGAAAATATTTTATTTATTTATTTATTAGCACTTACCAGTTGAAAAATAACTCCGTAATATAGGTAATCTTTACTATATTATTCTTATCAACGATCAATATTGCCGTAATTTAGGGGAATATAAATACCCACAATAAAAATAAATGTCTTATAATCTTTATTATGTAGACGTTTATTATTATAAGTTTTTATCAATTAATCGCTGAGATTACTTTTTGATCAAAAAATAGTAAAAACAGGATTAAAACAGGACCAATCTGAAAAACAAGACGTAGGGCCACCCTTTTATAGGTAGGTAGATTTTAATCTACAAAACAACATGATATTATGTTTATGCACATCAATATCATATCATATTATTGTTATTAACGTATACATCAATACCGACGTACAGTGTAAATAGTTACGTAGACTCTTAGTATAAACAGTTTTAAATAAGTCTAAATATTCTTTCGAAAATTTCATTGAGAATGGAAAATAATAATTTTATCATCCTATATTAGACGTTATGTTCTATCCATTTCTTTATTATGTATGTGAATCACACAAAACTGGGTGGCCATATTCCTAGTTAGCAATCAGTGGTGACTGGTGACCATAATATTACAATAGTTTTTACAAATTACAATATTAATATGTATCTAAAAACCATGACATTATTAATTACATTCTAATTTTAAATAATTATGTTTTTATTTTTTCCATTATAGTAATTACTAATTAGTAACAGAATATTATAATATATTATTTTTTACATTTTATACCATAAAACGTCATACACTCACTTTAAAATAATATTAAAGAATATAATATTTAGAATTGTTTATACATTTACATAATTTTCAATGTTCTTACATTTGATGCATAGTCTACATCCTAATTCCCAATACATTTCTTTAAATAGTAAGTATAAAATTAAAAAAACTTATTATTTATAAACGTTTTAACAGTTATTGTTATACAATACATAGCAGGTATACATAATGCATTCATTTAAATAGAAGGTGATAAATAATAATACGTTTACAATAAAAAGTATTTATTATTTAGAAATATTTGTACAGTTGTTATTATAAAATAATAATAATAAATAATAACAATAATAATTCTTTTTTTTAAGAGAAAAAAATTCTAATTACAAATAATACAATATTGTAGAAGAGTGTTGAGTTTTTTTTTAATATGTACCTACATACTATCTCAATCTAAGTAAGAAACTTATTTTTGGCCATTTACTAATTTTAATTCAATAACATTCTGTTATAATTAGCGCTATATGTATTACATGATACATATTATAACATAGGTTCTTTCACTAATGCTGCTAGTCAGTGGCGTGACGAAGGACTTTATTTGAGGCACGTGTAACCCTGTGTGGTAGTGTCGTCTCATTATTAATTACCCTAACGCATAGATATTCAAAACTAGTCGTCGTCGAGACTACCTTTTTTTTAACGTTATTCGTTTTATTTTTTTTATAAACCATTTAATTGCATTCGGAGTGACTTGTGCCCATAAACATATTTAATCTTTTGACACCGACACATAATGGTATTACCGTCATGTGATGTGGGTACCGTGTATATACATTAAACAGTTATTTGTAGTTATGACACGTTATTTATTGAGTAGGCTTCGAAAAAGTGGAAAAAAATGTACAATGTGAAGTAATAGAAATAAAATATAAAAACACTTACATTTTACTTTTAAATATTTTACATAGGTACCTATAATAATTATACTCTTTAGGTACTCAGCACTTTTTTTTCTGTATTTGTTCATCGAAATTACCTCAAGGTCTTTGCCAATGCTTATCACAAGTAGGTAGTAGGGAGATCATGTGATCTGTTTATCTATGTAAATATCACTATATGCATGATACTACCCGCCTTCTCCAAGAGGAGACATGTGCGGTCTCACTCTCAGTGGAGTGGGACCTAGTTGGAAACCGGACGATGTAATCGGACGACAGCACGGGAAATTGGTGATCGCGTAGAACCACACAATTTTTTTTGCACTTTGCTATGAATCGCGTTTCCATGGATCGTTATTAAAATAGAGGGAAGCCACCAATTATTCATTATACTTCTTAAATATTATGATATTTTTAATATTAGATGAATATGTTTGAATGTTTCCATATTATTAAACAAGCTTGTTTATTACGTTCAACTATACGTCTTACGAGTTAAAATTTGCCTATGCTATAATTTCTTATTTCTATTACTGTAACAAATTGTAATAACAATTAACAACCTAGTTAAAAACTTAAATAATTAGATAACAAATTAAAAATAATTATATAATATAATAATACATACTGAACAAAAAACAATTTTTTGTTTCACATTTTTACATAAGTAATTTATGTATGTGGTAAGAAAACATATGATATTCATAAATGCGTATTATTGATTTTGATACCTACTATTTATGTTCTAATTCATATAATAATATACTTTTAATATGATTTATGACCATTGACCTGAAACATTTAATAATGAAGACCTTATAAGTAAAGATAAAAGGCCTATAGTAGGAGTGGTCAGTGATGATAACTCCTTCTTATTCCCCCCCCCTCGACTGTTTTTAGTCTAGTAGGACATTTTACCACCGGTATATTTTTGATGCGGACATTTCCCCCTCATTTTTTTTAAAGTTTATTACTTAATATGAAATTATTTTTTTGCCGATCGTCTAATATTTTCAAATATTTTCATAAATATAATACATTTTAGATGTATATTTTTGATCAACTGAACTACTTGAATCAAATTCAAAAGCAATTATTAAATTGTTAAATATCCAAACTGGTACATTTTAACAAAAAAAAAAATAATTATGAACAAACAACAATGGCTAAAAAATATGTGTTAGAAATAACAAAAAAATCAGTAATCAAATGTTTTTTTACAAAATGTATCATTTTTATGTCAGAATTTTTGGCCATTTTTATTAATTATATGTTATTTTATACTTATTTTTTTAAAATTTTTATTGTTTAAAGTAGATGAGTGGATCAAACATAATATACATTATATATAATATATTATATTTATGAAAATGAAAAAAAATGTTTATATATTTTACATTTTATTTAAAAAAAAATATTTTCATATTAAATAATAAATAATATTGTATTATTAAATTCAATATTATTAGTTCATAATAAACTTTAAAAAAAAACGGGGGGAAATGTCCGCATCAAAAATATATCGGGGGGGAAATGTCCTACTAGACCAAAAACAGTCGGGGGGGGGGGGGGGGGGGGGGGAATGACCATTTACCGCGATAAGCCGTTCATGTTTGTGAAAAACTATAATTTAAAAAAAAAAATAAATGTTGTGTAAAGGTTGAGGCAGCAGTTAACCTGCATTTATTATTCAGATATGAGATATGAGATAGGCGAGTGAGACAAGTCATGTACACGCATACTGGTGTTTGTTTTGTGCACTGACACAACAAGTATAGATAAATAGTTCTGTTGTAGGTACATACAATTTTAAAGCAGCTAAAAAACATGAATGAATTATTAAAATAGTTAGGTATATAATACTAATTTAAAAAAAAAACTAAATCGTTAAATTGTTAAATATTAAACAATACCATCGTAGCCAATAAAGTAAATAGTTAGGTATAACCTAGAATATAATTATATGATTAAAGTGTGTAATATAATTTTTAATAATATGTTCAAATTTAGAGCTTTTTAAATTCTATTTGGGTATTTTACTTAAAATAAAATGTCTACAGCCACTGCTATAAAATTAATTTTAACAAACTGATTGAGGAGCATCGGTTTTGGTTTGATGATGTGCAATGGATCTATGAAGGATATAATATAACTATAGCCCTGTAGGTATATCAGTCTGAGAGATGTACAAATAGGTACATGGTTTTATTTTCACGTTCATTATTGCTTTTGAATATCCGAGTAAACTATTATTTACTTCTTATAAATAATATCCAATTACGAGCAACTCCTTTACGACTGCTTTGTGTACCTTCGTTTTATTTATTTAGGAACGAAAAATATAATAAATATTCATGAAAATAATTATGGGTAAGTTTGTATAATAGGCGACGTGCGTTTCGGTGGGGAATGGATAGGGTTTATTTTTTTACATTATAGGGCACAACTAATAATAGAAATGTATACTATTAATTCAATATCGAGTTATCATTTATATATTTGCGCGGGGTGTGAAGTTTTTGATTTAAATTAATTTTCCGAATGAAAGCCGAAGGTTGAAATAATATATTCCTATTATATTATAGGTACCTATTAATATGCTACTTTTAAATGCAAAACTTAATATTTCATTGTTATTTAGGTACCTACGTACTATATATTTTTATTAATTTTACACAATTTAATTATTTCGTTTTATTTTTTGGGACCAATTCACTTGTATAGAAGCCATAATAGATTTTTGTTACACAATACACAAACATTTTAATTTAATTTAAAAAAAAATATATTTCCATTTATGCTTGTGACGTTTTTATTTATTCCACACAAATATAATAATAATAATAATAATAATTATAAAAATAATGGTTTACACTATACGGTTTTCATTTATGTTAACGCGGCTGTAATAAATACATAGCTTATGATATTTTTAAATAACACAATATCACGGGATACACCGTAAAATGTTTTTTTTTATGTATTTTATACATTATAATAATATGTTCTTTTTCTGGTCTTAATAATAATTAATTACGATTAAGCCTTAAAAATCATTTACGTCTCGACGTCGACAATATTCTTAATTATAGGCGTCGTACTACCTATTTCGTGCACGATGTCTGAGTGTCTGACGCATACATTTATCGTGTAGGTAAATCTAAATGTCAAATGGTTTAGTGTAATAATATTATAATGCGAAGGCTCATAAGTATATAGTATAATATATACACGAATAAGTATTTTGATGATGGGTAAACTCTTGCGTCTACCAAATTGGTTTCGTTATTTAATTTATTCATTTCAAAGAAAGCCTATATCGACCGAAAGATTATAAACTGAATAGCTAACCATTAAGTAGTCAATATGCATTAAAAAAAATGTTTTTGGTACCAATTTGATTAGAATAAAAAGACGTTGTAGGGTCCCCGCCGCCAGACGCACTTTAGGTATATAATACGATTTCCAAATAATACAGAATAATAAAATATACTTATCGGCCATGAAATCTGTGAGTGTAATATTATACATGCCTACCCATGCCTACACGACGATAACGCATAAATCAAACGGGTCACTACGGGATAACATATTATATGGGTAGGTACTTATCATCGTAAAAGAAAATGTATATAGGTACAATTTAAAAAAAATATAGAGACACGATTATAGCTGGATAATAATATTATTTTAAAATAGAAAAGAAAAAAATAATACGATTTCATCGAGAGCGTTATACCTATAATATTATATATACATATATTATCACGAAATTAAATATTCTTGGCCATAATGTTCTTATATATACGAATACAAATAGTGAACCCTCAAATAGCGCGAGTCCTCCGTAAAATCATAATAATATTAGGTATATAATATTATATTATAATAGCGTTGATTAAAATATATAATATGACTGATTATAATATTATATTGTATTTATTCAGTGATAATTAAAGACCGGATTTATATTAATATGTTCATACATGTCTTTACTGAGTCGATGCATGATTCTTACATGAGAGTAAACAATGTGGACGATTAGTTCAATTCTGAGTTCGTGAGAAAAAATTGTTTTTGTATATTTGAGAATATTTCATAGGTTTAGGGAATATTTAGCATATTTTGTAATATTTTGTACATAGTGAGGAAAAATATTTATTTATTATTCAATTTAATACTACGGTATCCGGAAAAATATTTTTGAACATTTACAAATTTTGAATAAAAATAAAACGCGCAGTATTATAGCACTTATCAGTTATCACAGTGGCTAACCTGCAATGCTGGCAATTGTTTTCATAGGCACTGATAAGATGATCAACATATATTTAGCCATGCATAATATAATTATAAACGTACAGCGCTTTCAACCATTAGGTTGGTACTATACATTTACTAAGGAAAACACGTCTTTCGGCTATAATAGCAATTGTCGTCGTATTTATATTTGCCGACCCCACAATAGTAGTTGACAAAAGGGTCGACCTCGCCCGTGACCGTTTCGGCGCCAAGCATGAGTATATAGTATTGTTCTTGACAGTTATATGCGTATAGTGTACCCATATACCTACACATTGAATATAAAGACCCAACGTTAGTATAATATTATTTTGTAAGTCTTTCGTATCGTCCGACCGCCTGTAGAGCAGCCGCAGCCATACACCATCCCATGCGATAGCATCATATTATGTTATTGTGTTGCTATCCACAAAACACTTGTGGGGTCTTTTTTTTTCTCAGAAAGGTCGTCACGATAATATTGCGTCACTACTACAACACGTCTGCGCGTATATGATAATATTGGGCGAGGGGTGTTTTTTTTTCTTCAAATGTACCTATTTATTCATCGGTCAACAGGTGGTTCGTACCGTGTATAATATCATTGATTATGGATACTATAGTATTTATAGCTAACGATAATATAATATTATATATGTTATACGATTTTACTTCAGCTCATTTTTTCCTTTAAACTTTTCCCGACATATATTATAATTCATAATATTATATCTAATAATGGTGGGCACATCGTATGTATACATACAAACTGCTGACGTGAAAAAAAATAATTTTATATCATAGTCAAACGTATTTTACTCTTAAAAGACGAAAAAAAATAACGACGAAACCAGCTCGGAGACGTGACGTGATAGCGACAACTTTATTACCAGTCTTTTATAATACACGAAATCCCGTATTCGACGTCCGTACGATTATTATATTTTCGACTCGTAGATATTTCCACTTGGGGTGCTTCGGGGTGCTACCTGCGATACGGTCCCTCGTCGAAAATCATTATTTTTAGGCGTGCACTAAACATACACACAATATAATATACAATACGCAATAAAAAATTACCGGGCAACTATAGGCGGCGGTATAAGACGGGATTATTGTGATAGGTATATTATGAGTCTGTTATTAAATCTTATATTAAATTATTTTTTTTTTTTTTTTGAAATATTCCGTAGTTCTGTATGGTTCTCGAGGTACAGCGATAGTATAATAAATTCCTATGTCAGCGTGGCAGACGTACGATGCACATGCACGCCATATTATAGCTTTACTAATGCGTCCCCCAACATATCGTAATTAATTATATTCGTTTTATTATATGGCTTAAATAGGTATTGCAGGCAAGATAATAACACTATACTAGTAATATACATTTCTTTCAATTTAACGGTTTCAGGGCGTTGTGAATTAATATTATATACCTGCTGCTGACGAATCTAATCGAATATTATCTGCTCTCGACGCGTTATTCGGGAGAAAACTTTAATGTTATACAGTTTGAGGGATTAATCATCATATAATATAATATGTATTATTATAATTACATACATTTGTTTGAAAACGCATCCATATAGATTTAATAACTTTCGTATTTATGGGTTTCAGTTCAAAAACAAGAAGTCATCAAACGCACATCGAGCCGCAGGTTAAACATATTACCTATCTGAAAGCTTCAAGTTCAGCTGCAGACTTGGAATACTCGAGGGTAAGAAAATTGTTTGTAATATCATATTTCGTGAAACGCCGCAGGATTTTGACTATTTTTTTTATCGGTTTTTATTAAAACAGTTTATTATATTATTTATATTATAATACCTATCTTATATACATAATAAATATTTAAAGACAAATAACAAAAAAAGTAATTACCTTTCGGTGCATAGGTCTCCGGGTTCCCCTACTAGTTTCCTCCCAAAAAATACGAACTGCATGTTACCACCCTACTATCGTAAATAAACATATTAATACACAGTAGTTGTTGCAGACGACGATCAGATAGTTTATAATTATTATAACATACAAGTGGCCTAGCTTAAACATTAAAATATTTAGTTGACTCCCATGAAGAATTATGTACCTAGTGGTTTATTGTTATATTTTTTTTTTTTTTGTCAATAAAAATATTAATATACCATGTAAATAGATAAGTGTGTATAAGAAGTAGGAACAAATAATACACAACTATTAAAATGTAGATAACCGCTCTGATGTATAATCGTAGGAGTCGAGTTCACCTCACGTAATTGAGGAGTACGTCACTACAGTATATATACCTATTATGTATTTGCTACGGGCAATTTTGAATAACGGAAATGTGTACATTACACGGTAAATTTGGTCCTGCCGGGTGAATTCCATTTTGCACCACGAATACAAACAAATAATTTTTTATGCAATATTTTTTTCCACCTAATTATAATATAATATTGATGGAAAAAACAATAGAATTTTATTTATATTTTATATAAACTATAATTATTATATTATTAACTATTATATTCCGAATATAATAGGTACTTACATATAGGTAATAATACGATTATAATTAATATGTAATAAATAAATGTTTTTTTTTTGTTTTTCCATAATTAATATTATATAGTTATAGTACCTAATAAGCAGTAACTAATGTTTGTATTCTCGGTTCAAATTGACCGGCCCATGTGTACATTTTGAATCGCGGACATTTCCCACCCAAACTGTTTTTGGTCTAGTAGGACATTTTCTCCCCATTTTTTTTTAAAGTTTACTATTTAATAATATTATTTTATTATTTAATTATATGAAATTATTTTTTTGCCGATCGTCTAATATTTTCATAAATATAATACATTTTAGATGTATATTTTTGATCAGCTGAACTACTTGAATCAAATTCAAAAGCAATTATTAAATTGTTAAATATTCAAACTGGTACATTTAACAAAAAAAAAATAAATATGAAAATATGTGTTTAGAAATGACAAAAGAATCAGTAATTAAATGTTTTTTACAAAATGTATCATTTTTATGTCGGAATTTTTGCCCATTTTTATTAACTACTAATTATATGTTATTTTATACTTATTTTTAAAAAATAGTAGTTGAGTGGATCAAACATAATATTATGCATTTATAATTTATTATATTTATGAAAATAAAAAAATGTTTATATAATTTATATTTTATTTAAAAAAAATAATTTCATATTAAATAATAAAGAATATTGTATTATTAAATTCAATATTATTAGTCAATAATAAACTTTAAAAAAATGGGAGGGAAATGTCCGCATCAAAAATATATCGGGGGGAAATGTCCTACTAGACCGAAAACAGTCTGGGGGGGGGGAGGAATGACCATTTACCGTACATGGTACATTTCCAACATATTGTATTCATACATATTTATTAACATATACAATACAATATCACAGAACAATTACTTATTATTATGTTTTATTTTTTTAATTTTTTATTTTTGATATAAATGGTTAGTACCTATAACTAATATAGTGGTCATTTTTCTGTATATTAACCTGTTTCAAATCTTAGGGTTTGACAAAATTCTACTACAGTACTAGTGTTAAAAAATAATAAGTATACAATTATATATAGAAAAAGAAAAAAAAGATTTTGTATTAATAGATCATCTTTTTGCCTGTACTATGAAAAACCAGTCGTAGGTTGGATTAGGCAAAAATGATTAACTTGGTATAAATATATAACATTGATACTTAGGTACTAAAGTTACAATTATACACTTGTACATTGGTCTATGCTTATACGTACGCACCTGGCACCTAGCTTGGTTCGCAATCTACCGCATAATCACAAACGAATATCACTGGCAACGCAGGACGGGATGGCTAAAAATTAAATTTACATTTAAAAGGGTACAATGAATTACACCCAAAAGACGGTGAATAATCACAATTCATTTTCCCGGCAACGCCATACTAGTAATACGACATAAGTTTGAGTTAATTTTTTCATAAAACATTGCATTTGCAAATGTCACTGTCTAAAAAAAATAATGTTATAGGTATATATGTTAAAAGTTCTAAGTACCCACGAATAATATATTTAAATTGCAACAAAATAACTAAAATAGTTATTATTTATTGAATATACAATTTCGTCAAAATGTGAACTTATAATGTCAATTAAAAAACTATTTTATAATTTTTTATATTTTTCAGTTACAGTATAAATTACTTATGGGAAACTATTAGTATTTAATTTTTTATCCTTATCTTTAAAAGTTGAACGTTTTATACATTATTAATTAGAAAATTGTATTTTTAACGAATTTTATTAAAATTTAAACTTCAAATGCATATAAAAAATCTATGTAGCCTATCGTTTATA
Organism: Metopolophium dirhodum; assembly: GCF_019925205.1. Taxonomy (NCBI): domain Eukaryota; kingdom Metazoa; phylum Arthropoda; class Insecta; order Hemiptera; family Aphididae; genus Metopolophium; species Metopolophium dirhodum. The sequence goes on from NC_083561.1 coordinate 44,284,515, forward strand.
TTTTTAAATAGCTATAATAAAAACTTATGTGCAACCTTGTAATATATTTTCAAACTTTTTGACCCTGTAGACATTTTTTATTGACATTTATCGAAAAAAAATTAAAACAATCTCAATAACTTCAAATATATATAAATTGTTCAAAAACCAAATTGATTTCGTCAAATACTGGTTTTGCGTAAAAATTCATATTTTTTTTTCTCAATTTATTTTTGTTTATCCCTGTTAATTTTAAAGTACCGGGAATTTTTAATTTTGGCCCACTAAAGTATCAAATAATTCCAATATTATACAATAAATCACCATTTAAGTTGAAAATCAAATAATTTTACTGCCCCACAGCGCTGTAACGACGAACAAAAAAAAAAAAAACACATTATTGTATAATCGATACATTAATTGCTGCAACGCTCTTCTGAAAATATAGGTATCACTGTAAAAGGGATGATCTGTATCGTACGGTCACGCGTATTAATCGATACGTGTTTGTGAGCGCAAAACGTAAGTCGTGTGGTTATCTTATATGCCACCGGCGAAAGGGATGGTCCAAGAAAGTCCATACCACCAAAATCGACGCTAGTTCTTGGAAGAGCAAAAAAAAACTTAAAGCCGCCTGAATCTGGTCGGCATAAACGTGTCGTGTCGTCCTTTTCTGCGCAGTACATTCACAACAACCATTAAAGCAACAACCCGAATCTGAGCACCTACCAAATCATAGGAGGGATACTTGTACTTCTTTCAATTTCTTATTTCGATTTCCGTGAATCAAACACGTGGTTTTGAGCATTTAAGTACTTAAAGTCACCTATTACAGATACGAGCCTGGTAAGATGCATGTATATGTATTACATATTATATTTAATTAGCTGTATATACATATTATTATATATATTTTACATGCAATAAATTGTATTGTACGGTGTATTTGATAAAATTATCGAATACCTACATAACCTCGAGAGCCCTTATAATTAAAATTATAATATTTATATTATATAAATATAAAATATTATGTATCACTTTTGAATCGTTTGTAACCACTTATACATTTTTACCTGCTAATTGGTAGGAAAGAAGTACTATATTAGACCCTTTTCGTTTATAATACAATTAAGGGGACTTCCCAACGTCGGGAAGCAAATGAATGCGCCTTTGCCTTTATTGTACGTTTAAAATATCTGATAAACACAAAAAAAAACATTGTCATTGAGTTAGTGACTAAAATGGATGTGTTGAGTTTGAATTAAATGATAAATCATTGCATACTAAAAACAATAGTTTTAAATGGAGATTGTCTGTCAATCATATTTCTATATAATATTATATTATGTATATTAGATATAGTACTCTACATATTTTGTACCTATATCTATTACAGAAATTAATTATACTATTATTATTATTTTTATTATTATTAATACAGTAGGTCGAATCATAGTTTAGGCCAAAAATATCGCATTTATTATATTATCAATTATTTTACTAGTATAATATAACTATACATGATATTAGTTATTATAAATAGTATTATTATTAACTTTTGATTCAATGCCTACCGACTTACCGTATATACCGTAGAATATTAGTGTGAATATTTTTTTTATGTGAATGATCGTAGTATATAATTAATTGCCAATAGCTAATAACTAAAAATTATTTCAAATATTCTAAAAATTTTACTGTGCATTTTAGGATGGGAAAAAATTCTAGGGGGTACTTATCTATCCATAATATAGTCTTAAGCGTTCCATATATCATTTTATGTATAATGTCTTACGTAAATGAAATGTATAATTGTATATAAACAGCGATTGTGTATACTCATTCCACTTTTAACCCTGAATAATGTTCGAATTTGTAATTTATTTCGTGTAAAATTTAAATCACAAATAATATTACATTTTGAAAGGGGATGTTTTTTAACTGCTATCAAAGGCAGGGGCAGAAACACACTGCATCCCCCATTTCAACCCCTAGATATTATCATTTACCAATCATACTTTAAATTTTAAAATGCTAAATAATAAAAAAAATTTAATTTTTGAAACTATTTTAAATTAAGTTACATACATGACGCATTATTCAAAATAGGGGTTAAAAGACGTGTTAATTTGGAACTTTTGTAAGGTCAAGAAGATGCTTTATTAAAATACGGGATAATCCTGTAAATATGGGACGAATGAGATTCCTATATATTTATATCTATTTTTAAACCCTTATAAATAGCTTAAGGTTATACAAAAAATATTTTTTTGTTTATTTAAATGGTTGCTATTAGTTAATAATTAGTAAAAATATGGCATAGGTACACATTTATTTACAAAAATTTTAGCTCAGCCATTGCCGCCAGGTGGAACAGTTATAATAATATAATATAATAATACAATTCAGTATTCTCAAATGCTTGTTATATATAAATTATAATTATATTTAGTTAAATATAAGTTATTTTCGATTTGTGTAAATAAATAATGTGTAATAACTAATAATACTGAAATAGGAAAAATCAATCATAAACAAAGTCGGGCCAGCAAACTTTTCTTGCCCACTGGCGACAACGTCTTAAATACGGTACTGAGTCAAATAATATTTTTGAACCACAACAAAACAACTGAAATCGTATTCTTAATTTAATTATGATATTAATTCATCATAAATGTTTAAAAAAAAATTAGGCTTAAGTATGCCTATATTTTATAGATTTCTGGGTTTCAATTAGAAGTACTTACGAGGAACCAGCCTTGCATTACATTTTTTCAAACCTTAGCTATACAAATTGTATAATTAATGTTTAACTACAAATATTTTGTTGACGAATTTTGTCAAATTTTATCTTCAATTAATGCTTATAAGATATTAAGGAAAATATTATGCATGGTGTATTCTTCATTCTTATTATTTTTACATTACTGTAAGAAAAACTTGTGTGATATTTTGTATTAGGTACCTACTTGTTTTAGCTTTTTAATTGGTCTTAAATATATTTATCGACACCTAAAAAAAAAAAACATTTTAAACATTTTAAGTGCTATAAAAAGCCTATAATTGATCTAAATATTTTGAAAATATCATGAAGTATAGAAAATAACAAAGTAATTACAAGAATTGGTTAAAGATAAATCGTATTAATATATTTGTATACTTAATTTCGTTAAGTTTTAAATTTTGATCGGTCCCTAGTCCGTAACACTTAACTGTTAGTTCCCAGAAAAAAATTCACTAGGAATCTTGTATCAAATTTTCAAACCTTGAGTGATGAATTAAAAATTACATGCATTTTTACACAAAATAATTTACAAATTCACGATTTAAAAAATAATTTGTAAGTAGGAATGACTTGGTATTTTTTATTTTCCACAGTATAAAATTACTAGAAATCTGGTATTAAATTGTCAATTACTCTATAACAAAAATTGTGTTTTATATACATTGTAAGACACGTGTAAGTGGGTGCAACAATCTCTTAACATGGATCTCTTATAATCAATTGAATGACAATAATCATAATGAGTGGATATAATATTTATTCTTCTATAATCTTCTATATTATGTGTGTAATACTGTAATATAAAACAAAATACATCAAGTAACTATCTAAACTATATTTCATTAAAAACATGTATCTCGTTTTGATTTATACTGTGTATAACTTCAGATATACATATTTGGATAAAAATAACAATTTTGCAATTCAAAAATACAAAAATTTATTTATAAAGTATTTTAGTAATACAATATTTAAGGATTAACTGTCAAATTTTCAAGGATAATATTCAGATCTAAAATTGCAATAATGATCAACACATGCGTATTTCTTTTTGTCAAAATATTTTGTACTATACAGTCACTTGTTTAAAATAAACAAACATATTTTAATTTTTGGATCTCATAACGAATTATAGATCAATGTCGAATACAATTTGATAAATCATAAATGGATCTCGTTTGTAAATATTATTAAAACTTAATGTATGACTTATTTTAAATACGTACGTACCTAATCACTAACCAGGTGTTACGAAATCCAATTTACACAGATTTCTTTGCACGTGGACATACTGTGCCATGTTCTCATGCATGATAACTATAAACTAAAAACATTATAAACGGACCCCACTACGTTATATTTAAGTTTCGCCAGCAGTGTCGCCTATATTCTAATTTCTAATAGGTATATATTTGTTAAGAGGACGTCACACCTGTACATAGCAAAAACTGTTTTTCGTGGGACAACTTTTATCGTTCTGTGTTTGTAGTAGTGGCTTCAAAATTTCTGAACATATAGGGTAGAAAATTGTCTATGCAACAGCGTGCCCATATTTTAGATAATATGAATACAATAAAAATTATTTGCTTCTAAACTTTTCGTTTTTTGTTTTTTTATTTGCTTATAAAAAGTGATTGGATAGTGATATTAAAAAAAAAATAGCACGCTGTTGCACAGATAAAGTTTTTCTTTATGTGTTGTGAAAATTTGGTAGTTCTACGTTAAATATGGTGCGAGAAAAGTTGTCCCGTCCAAAACAGTTTTTTCTACAGTACAGTACATTTGTAAGACAATGACAACACATGCGGGTGTGACGTCCTCTTACGACGTGTGTGTGTGTGTGTTGTTTATGTCCCTGAATATATAGTATAACCAATTACTTATACTTACACTTATACTTATTACATTTGGTACCTATAGGTAATTGATAAATTCATATTATTTGTGTATAGGCCATATACACCACGATGGCAGTGTGCGAAACGACCACTGAAGACGCTGTATTTGAATCAGGCGTAGTAAATTCCACTGAAGGTGACCCGATTGAAGATGAGCCCGCTGAAGGTGATCCCTCTGTAGGTGAGCCCAATGAAGGTGAGTCAGCTATGGGAGAAATGGCTGTAGACGAGGGCGAGGTGGTGGAATCCGACCAAGACGAGTCGGATAATGACGATTCTGACCTAGACGAAATAGAGGAGGCAGACTGGAAGAGCTCCGATGGTGAGGTCTCTGACTTAGACGAACCCCCCACTTTCGGAGAATTATATGAAAAATTATTTAATGGTGACCCATATAAGTACACTAAAAATGATTATACTGAAGAGAAGTTTGACGCATACGAATCCCATGAAGAGAAGTTAAAAAAAATCGTAAATTACATAGACAAGTGTAACAGTGACCAGCATTTCATAGTGAATATGCACACAAAGTCAATATATGACTTAGAGCCACTGCCGGAAGAACCGTCTGCGCTTCAATTGGGATGGTTCACGGACAAACTGGTGTTGCACGTGTGGGTGTTACAGATGCTAGACCCGAAAGACGTGGACCGATTAAGTAGTTTTTTCATTTACTTAATTTCCAACAAGCTGGACCCGACGACCAGAAATTTGTGGAACACATTTGCCCGGAATTACAAGATTTCTGAACATGGCCACAATGTCACCGTGTCTGCGATGTTGGGGTTTTTGCGATCTACTTGTCGCGAATACGAGATCCGAGGGCCATCCAAATCCTTTGGTTGTATAACTTATATTTATAATAATTTAAACCCAAATATTGATACTCCAAAGTCAACTCTATGTTGAACCATTATTCAAAAAAAAAGTTAGTCACATTTTGAACAATAGGTATTAGGTACTCACCGATTTTTCATGAAATATTAAGTTAACATAATATTCCGGTTCTGATAATAGTATTATGTTATTTTAATGAATATAATATGATTTGTATAATAGGTACCTTAAAAGCGTTCGTCAAACAAAATAACATTTTAAAAAAATCTAACGAATCACTGAAGTTTTGTCATTATGCTTAATATAACCTAATAATAAATAACAATATAAATAGTTACATTTTATATGTTATGCACGACAATGTATTGACGTTCGTTTTTATATTCACTGAGTAGTAGTAAATTATAATCAATATTAAATTTGTTGACTACACAATATACTTTTATTTACTTTTATTTTATTGCGATAATATAAAATTATTCACGTACGATATTGTATTTTTTTAAATTTATTATTTTAATTATAACTATTTTTTTTGAAACGTATTTTACCTTTAATTATAAAAACCTATGTATGATGCATACAATAAAATAAATAAATATATAGTATACAGTGAGTGTCTCATAAATATTTATGTTTGTCTCTGTCGATGATGACATATTAGAAAATTAAAAATTATTAGTCACCTCTATTTTATTATTATTATATTATAATTACTCATAAAAATCTTCGATTCACATAAATTTAAAATGTCAAGTTAAAAATTTATTACATTTCTAAAAAAATCTGCATGTAATATAATACAACCAATGTTATGCTAAGTCTTTACAATAAGTCAAAATCTTTTAAGTTTAAACAAGTGACGTTTGGTGAGTATACATACAATAATATTATGTAGGTACATATTATTTTATTATGTGTGTACGATAACTGATAACAAACACTGTATATTTTGTATACGACGTTTCTTAGTACCTATCAATTTTGTTTTTAACGAATGAATAATGATCATTTTATGTTTATAAAGTTCTAATATTTTGATAAAGGAATTTTAATGTGTTTTTTATTTTTTAATTCGGTTATGAATATAATATTACCTATATAACAATAATATGTTACAACTTACAATACATAATAATTATCATAAAATAAATAAAACAACCTACAATACATGATAAAAATATGTTTGTATTCATTGATCACTTTCTTACTTTCTTAATTCAACACTTCGATAGTATAATAGTTCCTTTGATTATTATTGTTTTTTTAAAGCTCAGTCAGTCAGAGAAGCGGGCTGCCCCGGTGTACGGGTACGCTGACAGCGGCGGGCAGCGGTCGGTTGTATTATTTTACTGTGCCGCTTTCTGTTTGACTGAGCCTTTAGACTATCAATATAATAATATAAGTTATGAGATTATATATATGTGTGAGTGTACCGAGCGGACCAATTGAAATAAATTCAGATACTATGTAGGTATATAAAGTAATAGTGAATTTCTATTTTATGATTATTGACTTCAAGCGTCGTACGAAAAACGGATCCATTATGAATATATGTATTATTGTTAACAATATGTATAATTATCGAACAGAGCGTTCTATAAGAAAAATTATATAGTAATAAATTGAGAAAAAATATGAAATTATGTTTCATTTACATTTTTTGTTTTTACAATTATATATCGATATGTATACATAATATAGTATAAAAATGTATAACCATTAATATTTTGTTTATTGATATAATTTATTCATTAAAATAATGCCCAATAAAGATTATTATTTAAGAAGGAGATTATTCATTTTTTTTTTTATATATATAATTTATTGGGATTTGCGGTACATGTATAATATAACATTTTTTATTTTTATTTTTTAACACTGAAAATAAAAAAAAGTTTTAAATCTGATTTATTTCTTTTTTTAGATTCAAAATAGCCAATTTGTAAATTTGGTTTTTAGAAAAATGTTGGCTGTAAGAACATTTATTTAAGTCATGTAGTTTATTTTTTTACAATACTTTAAAATATCATTCAAAATTATATTTTATCTTCATTTATTTAAAAAAAGTTCTTACTTTTCAAATTAACGAGTTTTGCTTAAAAAAATGTTGGTATTTTAGGAAATTAGAAAAATAAATCACAATTCACATAAATATTAAAGTTTTATAAAAATCAAATTTACAAACTAGTTTTTTTGAATTTTTCAAAAGTAATTTAATCATTTCTTAAACATTTTATTTTCTGTATTAAAGAAAGTTATACAATTCCTACATGTAACACACGTGATAATAAGTCAAAAATATTGATCAGAACAAAAGTAATTAAAATATTTAGGTCTTCCTGATACAACCTGTATAGTGTTTAATATACTATAATATTATATAGGCGTATTAGAAATTCAATAATAATACAATCATATAGTTATTATTAGAGGGCGATAACCTTATTTAAAAATATAACATCGTTGCAATAAATAATAATTAATCATTCAACTAAAACAGGTAGTTGTGGTGTCCTATATCACTCGTAAGTTGTATTGAGTAACACGAGCTATAACCTGTTGCGTTTTACCACCGTACACCCTATTAAGTTAATGGTGCACATTTAAAATTCAATTTGGCCGGCACTGTCAACGCGTATAGGAACGAATGCATAACGTTTACGTCCGATGTTTTGAGACCTTATTGAATCACATAATAGGTATGGGGAATAGACAATAGTCAATTTGTAAGTTCCTATACAAAAGTAGGTAGCAGGTAAAAAAATTAAAAATTTCATACGTTTTCCTTCAAATTTTTACATTCGCCATTGTAGGTATAAACCTAACCTGCTTAGGGCACTAACTTGTTTGCGGCCGCCATTTGGTAACCCCCCCCCTGAAATGTTAGCCATAGTACATATACCTTATACCTGCAGTGGTTCTCAATCTTTTTTCGAATTTCGGCGACGTTTTGGGACTGATGTTTTTTCATGGTACGCTTTTGAAAACTGATGACTTTTCTTTTTTATTCAGACAAAATGTATTTAGTTAATTTAAATAAAACCAGAAAAATAATATGAATATATTTTTTTTTTATGATAATTTTACATAATATGTTATTTTAATTATTAAGTTTATTAGGACAGTTGTTTATCATATTTATATTATACATGTGGTGGTTGTAATTCGGTATTCTTTATAATCGCAATAAGTATTAAGTTATATATTAATTGACATAATCATCACCGTTATTTATCGTAATTTATTTTTACACCAGATAGGGTGGCAGCGCAGCTCTCTTGTAAGGACACCTCGACGCACATTTCGAAAACCACTAGCCGCTAAGGTGTAGTAGTACAATTCAGTAGTTTAGAAAATAAACGTAATGTCGTTGCTTTTTCTCTCTCTCATACACACACAAAATAATTTCACTGACAGTACTTTAGTCGACAAATATTTTGACCAATCCGTATTTTAACTGTCGCTTATAATATGGTCGGCCGAAATATTTATCTGCTTAAATACTATATGCTAAATTAATACAATCAGCTGAAATATTTTAAAAAACATCGTATTGTTGTCTAAAATATGGTGCTGCTATAGTATATACAATACATAATATTATGTTACCACAGCACAATTTGCTTCTCGGACCCAACCAATGCTACAACGGCCATTACCTGTTTCCGACACAATAGAAAATTATAATATTAGGTAGGTACCTATATCTGTAATCTATATTATAATATTGTGTCTCAACCAACAAATATTATACATAATATTTTGTATCATAATGATTAATATTAATAGCCGTCTATGGTGTATCAATACAGCTGCAGACCTGTAGTGGGTACAAAGTTCATACAAATGTGGTTCCGATAATATAATGTTTTAATCAATATAATATGCATCATAAATTTAATGTCTATCGATAAAACTATGGATACATTTGTAAATATACTTATAATGTACATGAAATTGTATTGCTTTAATTTGTTGTATGTTCTTATACTCCTCGAATATACATAATTATTATCACTTTGGGCTTTGACATTAAGGCGTTAAAATTACTTCGAAATCCATTCAGCCTTGACTCAGACAATCACGCGTTTTCGTGAATTGAACTTTGTTCACATAAGTGTTACATTTTTAAAACTATGGAAATATTAAACAAAAATTGGTGTGGTAGTTAGCTCAAGTTGCTAGGTATATAGGTTATAAGAAGAACAGTAACAGTATATTTACATATTATGTGTAGAAAAATAATACGGCCGGGATGTATCCCAGTGAACTTTTTAATACCAATTCCGTTCATATCATAATATAATTAAAAATAATAAAATCTTTATTGAATTATATAAATGAAACAAATATCTTAAACCAATAGTCATGGTAGAATAATGAATAATATTATAATAATAAAAATAATGATTTTTTTAATTCAAAATATAAAAAAAAAATGTAATTTAACAATAAAATATTTTTTAATTCCTCAATTTTTTTTCTAAGTTCTAAATTATCATGGTAGAATAATAAATAATATTATAATAATAAAAATAATGATTTTTTTAGTTCAAAATATAAAAAAAATTTAATATAAAAATAAAATATTTTTTAATTCCTCAAATTTTTTTTCTAATTTCTAAATAGTCATGGTAGAATAATGAATAATATTATAATAATAAAAATGATATTTTTTTTTAATTTAAAATATAAAATAAAATGTAATATAACAATAAAATATCTTTTTAATTCGTCAATTTTTTTTTCTCAGTTTTGTGGATTATTGAGGTAAAAATGTATAACAAACATTTTTTAAAAACTCTAATCTTTTTATTTCATTATTTTTGTATTTGTCCATTTCTGTTTTTATATATATTTCCTTATTTTTAGATTTAAGATTTTGTAGTTTCTCTGTACTTCGCAATTTGACATATGTTTCAATTTGAACTTCTTTTAATACATCGATGAATTGAAAGATGTTTGGATGTGCGGAATAGAAGTAACTATTGAACTTGCTGTGAAATGATTCACAGTAATTAGTTGTTCGTTCTATACTACTGGTATATTCAGCCCACATTGTTGGTGGAAATGAGCTATCTTTTTCAATATAATTTTCTAGTATATAATCAAAGAATTCTTCAAGTTTTCCATTAATCGGTTTTAATGACATCAAATCATTAATATAGCAATCGTTAACTTCTTCGGGTGATAATAAGGATAAGCCAAAAAACAATTTCAACGTTTGTCCTATTTTGGAATCGTTATTTTTAAATACCTTTGAAAGCCCTAATTGTTTTATCTTCCTCCACCATGATTGGCCCAAGTGAAACCGACAACCTCTTAACTGAGCTAAAGGCCATACTTCGGAGATTGCTACATGAATGGCTCTTTCAAAGTCAGCATATATTTTATCCGGGTTTAAATAATTTTGAATTAAACGAAAAGCTTTTGTATACATATCACTTGTTTTATTTGGAAGTAAAAAGAAAACTAGAGGGACATAGTTGTTATTTTTTACACCGTGAATTGAAAAAAGTTGGTAAAAAAGCTTTGGACAATTTTTAAAAGTACCGTCAATAAACACAGATTTCATTTGACGTAATACTTCTAAATTGCTATCACATGAAAATCCAATAATATTGGTTTCAGCACAGTTAATAAATAAAAAATTTTCTCCCCGATTAGTTATTAAATTATAATTGTTTAATATGTTATGAGTCTCACTCAATGTTTTGGGCAACGTTGGTACTTTACTACACCGACTAGTATGTATATTTTTTCTAATTCTACATAAATCTTGAGCATCTATGGTTTCAATATTGGATTTAGCCAACTCACAGTGAATTATTTTTGCTGGCCGCTCATGTAATACTCTTTGAGCTTTACGTTTTGAAATGTTGCTTAATTTCTGCCTGTTAAGTTTTTTTTCATTGTCTTTTTCATGGTTATGTACTATACTTTTATGAACAATTGTATTTAAATTATTTATTTTCAAATACGACTTACATTTTCTTTTCACACATGTCCAACGGTCAATGTCGTCTGCCAACTTTTTTTGAAATCCAAATTTATAACCTTTTAATACGATAAGTTTTTTATTTTTTTCACCGTACATAAATTCCATATTCGAGAAGTTTTAAACACAAATAAAATCGAAAATACAATCACTACACGTATACTCTGTGGTTATTGCTGCGGTGAATTACTGAATGCCGTTGATGCCGACTAACAAGTAACGACTAACGAGACGATATCCGTCCATATCGATAATATAACATCGGTTTTATCACAGTTTTTATCTAAATCATTTTATATAGCCGTACTTATAAAGATGGGAAATATGTTAAATAATATTATTAAATTGTATTTCGCCTTTTGTGTGTGTGTGGTGTGTGTATGTGTGTTTGCGTGTGTGGTGTGTGTGTGTGTGTGTGTGTGTGTGTGTGTGTGTGTGTGGGTGTGTGTGTGTGTTTGTGTGTGTGTGTCAATAATTTATAGTATTATAGGATCGTGTAACCATGACTTCTTCGGCGAGGGTGCAACGACACGTCGTACGGTCGTCCCAAGGGTTATTATAAATCGTTATCAGGTTTTTTTTGTCTTGATTAACCGGGAGTCGTTTGATATAGAACCATATTTTTTTTTTCAATATTATGGGTTACCTAACCATATCGATGGGTTGTCGAAGGCCACGGCGCTGCGCGTTCAATGGTTCAACAACGGTCTTCGGGAGAGCCACTACGGTACGCAATCGTTATGAAAACGTGATCTATAGTGCTGCCGGTGATAGGTAGATTTAAGGTCTTTTGGTACATACCCACAGCCAGTATCATTGGTTCAATTAGATACCGTCGAATATCACAGTTTATCGCCGGACATCGTCGTGAATCCATTTAGAGGACGGCAGTCATCACTTCAGCGTGCATAAATTAATATACAATTATTATTGTTGTACGTTTGTCGAGTGCCAAGTGCCGATCGTGCTAATAGCTGGAAAATATACGTCTTCCCGGTGAGTGTATAATGTTGTATTATTATTATTTATATTTTTACTACCTATTATTAAATGTAATAATGTTTCGCATATTAATATATTAATTATACTGTTATTGTAATACTTAACAGTTTTGGGTGTTGTACACAACAACATTTAAAAAATTTGCTTGGAAATTCGAATGATTAATTGTTATTAAATATCGATTATAGAGGGAGCGTATCATAAGTACGTATGACTCATTATACTGTAATGAGAGCTACACGGTAATTGTTTTAACTTGTATAATATAAAAATGTACATACTCTTATTTTCCAATAGAAACAATATTACATTTAAATAATATGATTCAAATTATTATATCAAGGTTTATACTTATACTTTATTTTTTAAACTTTTAAAGTTTGTTGATAATGTTTGGTGGCTGCACATAGGTGTAAGGTACTAATACATCGCCGTATAAACAACAATAGCAATAGTTTTAATTAATTTCCTATAGAGCGTCAGTAATTTGTATAACACGTAGGTCCGTATATACACGTTTAATTTATACGTTTAGATTGGATTTCGGTTACATATTAAACGAAAATCGTTTTTGGAACATTCGGTAGGTATATATAATAATAATATATTATATATTGTGCTAGTCCGATGTTGTTAAAATCGAAAACAGATGTGTCGGTTAATAATAATTAACACTTAACAGTGCGGGCACACGGGTTCCACCCATAAAATTCTTTTCAAATGAACACGTGATAAATAATAAAACAGGTATACAGTGCGCTTTAAGAACTCCGCCCCGAACGTTTCCAAGTAATAATATGTTGGTGTGTATACCTATATGAAAATTTGGCCCCGTCAAAAATTATCCATCGTTAATAATGTCAACCTAAAATGGCCAAATAGAATATTATGACATACATTGTTGCCTGTTGGCCGCAATATTACCATTTTTGATCTGCAGTAATAAATCTTCACGTGCCAGATAGAACGCCACGGAAAAGTGTAGTGGTTTGGAGTGGTGGTCATCGCTTCGAGATTCAGCAGACCATGACAATATCTCGGTGATATAGGTACATACAATATTTATACATGTTTAAGATAGGTTCTCAAACATTTAGCGGAAAATAATGGCACTAATAGGCTTAGACCCCCTCCCCATTTTTATTTTATCTATGTGGTAAGAAATAAATGTTCAAAAACTAAAAACGAACTGAAATATTATATTAAAAAAATTAAAAACGTTACGACTTCCTTAAAATGATAATTTAATATAATAACAAATCCAAATGTACACATTTTTTTGTTGAGTAGTTAATAATTCAATCATTAAAAATGGCGCTCATTAAATCATCAGTCCATGGCCCATGAGGACAAATTACAATATAAAACAATAAATATTGAGAAACGTGTACGACGTACCTATCACGATAGCTTGACAATGCGACGGCGACGTCGATAATAAATATTGAGGAGTGAGGTAATTACGAACGGTGAGACGTGTCTCATAGCGTACATAGTAAACCCCACCCACATTAGCATTCCCCCTGTACCCGCACGCTAGGGGTCCAGGACCGGACCAGGCCGATAAAATAAAAATGAAGCCAGACCGAACGATTATTTTATTATGACAATGATTTTTTTTTTAACGTACCTAATATACATTATATTATTAAATCAAAATGCAGATCACTATAGATCGGACAGTATATAACATTAAATTATAATACACAAAGACCGAAAAAAAACCGGATCATGGTCCGGTTCCGTCCGGTCGGGACTAATCTAGAATTCTAGACCAGACCGTGCAGAGCTCTACCGCACGCCCATATTTGCGTCGCAACGTCTATGAGATTTAGACATAATACCAAATTTGGACTGACCCATATCGCCAGCTCGTACGCACGGCCGTATCGCGTGCTTCTGATCTATTTTAAGAATTATATAATTGTAAAACACTAAGTACAACGAAAAACCGATTTTAACAAATACTGAAACATATATTTTATAATCATATATTTTAAAATATAAAATAAAATTCGCATTTTTAAATATTTTATAAAACAAAATAATAATTATTTATTTGTCCCGTGTTCTAATTTCTAAGTGGGGAGACGTTGTCAGCTTTGTCTCCTATGACGCTTCGCCACTGTGACCTACTGTCTTTACACTCGATTCCTATATGAGTACGTTACCCCAGAGTAGGTAAATTGTGCCCCCTCTCAAAAAAAGATCACAGTCAAATGTTACGTTCATTGATGCATATGTGTTTTTAAAACGTATGTAAATGAATTCGTCCCCGGGAATTTAAAATAAAACATGCAAAGGGAGACGGCATACCTATTTTATAAGTTGAATAGTAATGGAAAAAAAAGTAGAAAAATATTTGGAAAATAAACATGTATATTGTATATATTATATATATATTATTATGTACAGCGTATAAGATATATTTTATAAAATGCATGACAAATTGAAAGAACCGCAAAATAATTATTGTTAGGTTCATATAAAACGTGTGCATTCAAAATGACGGTAGCAATATAATAGTTTGTTCCTTAAAACTATAATTATTTTCTATTTTTTTTATATTGAATTAAAAAAAAAACATCAATTACTAGAACAAAGGTTGTACGTTCTTGATTGTAGATAGCTGTAAAATATATTATAAAATAATAGGTACTAAAGTTCAATATTATAATAATATGATAATTGATAATCATAAATTCATAGTACCTAAAGTTAGTCAAATATCATATTATACAACGCATACAGTAATATTTTTACTATACTGTTATCTTGGAACTGCGTTTGTTAAATTGTATTATAATATAAATCACATTTTTTCTCATGAAGGTTATCGTATTATTGTCGTGTTTTCGTTGTTTTTTCCTAATGCTCTTGAGAACATTGATAAAAATAAATAACTAATTTTGTTCAGATGTATAAGACGAATTCGAGCTGAAATAAAAAATGTTATTTTTTAACTGTAGACAATATTATACTATACCTACCTACTAACTGTTAATTATGTTTCTATTTCCCAACACTATAACATATATCATACCTGAAGAATTAATGTTTTGTAGGTCGTGAGGACAACAACATAATGTCGGGTTCCGACACGTCTTGCAGCTGCCGGGTACGTTGGGTCGTTGGCTGTTTTCACTTGATGTTGCGGGATGACGATGCGGACCAAGATGAGTCACCGTGGTCGGTCAATAGCGACGACGAGGACCGTGGATCTCCCGGTCGATGGACCGGTGGCTGGTTGGATGGATGGAACGGCAGACGTGGTGGCAGACTGGACCGCCGACGGAACGGATGGCGTGACGGCGGCCTGGTTGGCGGAAGGGTCGGTGGATGGGACGGGACACCGAGTTCGAGTTTCCGCTGCACGTCGCCGAGGATTTTTGTCCATTGGAAAAAGTGCTGTCAGTGGAACAACGTACCGGACGGCACTAAGGGCTGGTACACTGAGGTGACACCCGCCATTTATCATGATATCATCAACGGAAGCAGTGGCAGCCGCAGTGCACCGTCCTCCAGACAACATCTCCCGCGAATCGTTTACAGCACAGAATTGTTTTGAGTTGTGTACCGGTGACCTGGTACTCATATACCAGTGGCACGTTTAGGTACACACGCCGTGTCGAATTTTTTTGATTTTTCACGACAAAGATGCGTTTGCAATTATTATTACTTATTAGTTTACTACAATCATTGTTAATTACTATATTATTTTTGGACACCTCGTCCAATATTAAGGAATTCACTACTTAAACACACGCTATAATTAAATAACAGAGTTGGGCTGAAAAATTGTGACACATGTGGCACTCACTATTATAAAGACTCGGGCAGCTCGTGTGTTACCGGGAAGCCGGCTTGGGAAGTGGCTCGTGGCTCGGTTCGCGACTCGTGGCCCGTGACTGTACAAAGGCCTCTATGATACCTGGCCAACATGAGCCGCGAGCCGATCTTAAGACGCAAAGAATTTTTACTAATATAAAAAAAAATATTTACTCACATTATTGTATCACCACCGATTTATTTGTATTTTGGCTTATCGATTTTATTTTATCGTTTCACACTTCATACATTTTATTACATTTTATATCTAATCTGTAATCATAAAATTCGGGTAAATCATATTTAATTTATTTTATATTTTACTATGTACTTATAGTTGAAAACATTTTTTTTTATTGCTATTGCCTTTTACGAATTGTTCATTTTATTGGGCAGCTAGCATGCCTCTCCCGCTGGCCCCAACTGAAGTATAAGATAATTATTGATATCAAACTTTCCCTACTCGTTTTCTAAAAATGCCACATGCGTTTATTTTTGTCCGTTTAATACAGAAATAAAATTTTGGATAGATCACATACTATTTTAGTATTGATTTAATTGTATTATACGATTTTTATCTGTTTGATCTGTATGCGTTTTACTACTGTCGTGTAGCCTGTTTTAATAAATTACATGATATAAAAATTGTATTTTACCGTTGACCATGTTATATTATATGAATATAGTATTGGCTATAGATGAAAAAATTATAATACAATAGGTCATATTATTTTGATGACACACTGAATAGTGAATTTATCATTTAAAACGACCGAGTATTTAATTAATATTGTATAGTTATAAGTCAGCTAATTTAAATGTTATTACTTATTAGTTAACTTATTATAATATCAAAGACAATGTAATCCTATATACATTAACATATTTTATATAATACTCGGAACTTCAGCGGAAAACGGAGTAACTGTTTCACGTTTTTTTAGATTAGATTAACATTTGTGCTATTTGTATTATTTTAATGAATCTGTTAAGTACAGCATACTGTTATAAATTATATCCATTAGTTACCAGTATGTATCTTATAGAATAGATCATGTAATATAATATAATAATATAATACATATAATACGATTATTACAAATTACAATTATATTTAAATTCGAGGTTTGTTTTTTTTTCAATCATCATATTTAATTAGACTAAAATATAAAAATGTGTCCAGAATTTATATTTATTTTTTCAAATGTATAATTAATACTATGGACATAAGAAGTTTTAAAATTGAAAAAAACATTGCGAATATTTATACGATAATTTATATTACATATACGATAGTGAGATATCTGGATAAATCACAAAATGTATAAGCGCTGTGATTTATTATTATGCATCTTTCATCTTTATGTCTATTAAGGGTATAACCGATTTTAACTATTTTAACTATACATCTATATATTAATTAACATTTAAACGCCAATATAATTTATGGATCTTTGTCGAATAAATTATGATTATTGATAAGATAAACATTGTGTTAACTATGACGAGTGCTTATACGTTGTATACTTGTGTACTAACTATGACTATTGTATACTGTTTATTTAACGTTTTTTATAGGGAAATAAATGTAATTTAAATTATGTACCTATTTAAAATGTTGTAATTTCTATAGATATCCTCGCCATCTGATGAGAGCTACATATTTGTTCATATAATATATGCACATCTGTTACTGAAATATTTAAGTGTACTGATAGTTTGTTAAATATATCCAACGACTCGGCAGGGTCTTTCCAAGTATAAAAATAAAAGTGCGCCTTAATGTACACTAAAGGCAAAATACAAACGAAAACTGTAGGACCATAATCACAGGATCCAAGCCTATTCGAGAAAAAAGTACCTTGAGAAATCATAGCAAATTTGTAGTTAGATAATGAAGTTTGAAAATACCATAATCTGTTAGGTAATTGTATGTGGAAGTGAATGTTGTAGTTTTAAAATAATTTTGAATAATATCGACAGAGTTGTAGCTAGACCTAAGCCTATTCAGCCAAATACAGTAATACTGAAAACCCCTGCAAACCCTATTAATTTTTTATCAAAATTACCTTAGCGACCGACAAAAATTAAATTACTCCTAGTGGTTCAATTCAAAAATTATAAAGATGTTTTAATTGGTCAACAAGTCTACTTTGCATCGGTCGGAGCATAATATTTTTTTATATTTTAGATATTTTTGATTATATTCAATACTAAAAATGTATAAATTTATAAAATGTAAAATATTTATTCTCGTCAAGAATTTGCTAAAATTGAAAAAGTGCTCACACAAAGACGATCAATAATCGCAGGAACAAAATAATTGCCTAAGCACAACTCCTTAAAAATTACACATTTGCAGGGTCCTTAAAAATTAATAATATTAAAATACATTTTTATAAATATTATAATTATAATACTATGT
Organism: Metopolophium dirhodum; assembly: GCF_019925205.1. Taxonomy (NCBI): domain Eukaryota; kingdom Metazoa; phylum Arthropoda; class Insecta; order Hemiptera; family Aphididae; genus Metopolophium; species Metopolophium dirhodum. The sequence continues at coordinate 44,303,273 of NC_083561.1, forward strand.
ATATTTTTTTGTGGTTTACATGTTAAATTACAATTTTTCGTACTGTATGGATTTTCTAACGGATATGTACTTAACTTTAGTGTGCAGAGCTTGCATTTTAAAAAAAATCCATTTTATGTTATTTATAATTAAAACGTTAAACAAGTTTTGCGTTTATTGTTATTTAAAATAGTGTTGATAGTTAATACCTATTAAATTTAAAAATAATAACTAATGCGGGTAGGTAATAGCCCGGATACGGAATATAATATAATCAATCCTTACATTGTTTGCATGAAATAAATGTTTTTTACGAATAGACCTTTTAAATAAATAGATTTTAAAATATTACGTTTTGCGTGATTTTTCGTTTAATGATATTCCATAAATTACGTTTTGCGTTATGTTTTGTTTATTGATATGTAATATATATTGTTAATAATTGTTATGTTTTTGGTTTTTTGGTTTTTAATTATTTTTAATTATCGCTTTCTGTTATAATTACGTTTACAAATTTCAATCGTTTTTTTGGTCAAATATAACGATATCATAACGTTTGCAAGCCCTAATAAATTATAGTATGATATTATGCTTACACCTCACAGTCTGTAATATTTTTTTTAATTGTAATTTATTGTTACTTATAGATACTATTCATAATAATACGTAAAGATATTAGTTGGATGATTATACTAATTTGTATAGTATTATTATATTATTTTTAATTAATAAAAATACATTAAACTGTAACACATTCAAAAAGGTACGTTTACCCGACCTGGTACGCACACTATGCAATTCGTGTGTGCCCTATTATTTTTACATTTTGTGTTCAATTAATGACGACCTAAACCACGAATTGTATTTTATTGATTTTTGAGTGTATTAAAGATTTTACACGGCATCGCGTTTTAATAACGGTCCATGACGGTGCCACAGCTTCGTACGGCTTCAGCAACAACTGTGATGAAACAAGCCGTTGCCGATATTCAGGTAAAAATCCGTATGGTCAGTCTGCTTGGGATACGGCAGATCTGAAGACGGTTTGCAACCGGTGGCGCCGCTTTACCGTCGATATATTATTTTCGCTACGCATTGCCAATTTACCGCGAAACCGTAACCTTCGTGGCCGAGTTGATTTAGGACGTTGTGGCACACTGTAGATTAGCGCCGGTGCAAGGACAAAGTGCAACTTCTCTCGTTTGTCGTCGTCACCGCCACCTTATGCATGACGCACTCAAATAATTCGCAACCGGCCGTGGACGCTGCAGATGGCAATAAAAACAACACGAACAATGTTAGATATATTATAATTATTATTATTTGCTAGCTAATGAATGGACTTTTTTTAGGTAAACATTTTTTTTAACCGATGATGGATTTGTATTAAGAAATCCAAATTAACGGTTATTTTACTATCGTGTTCATTAACTTCACTGAATAACCTGTCAAAAGAATGTCATAATAAATATACTTCCATAATTTATATCATACAAAAATTAATGTTTAGCTATGTTTGTCGTCTGTGGACTCTTTGTGCTCAAACACGCTGTTCGTTTACAGCTACAGTGGTAGACGTCATTAGGATGTTCGATTTAAATACATCGTTTTAAATTAGACCATCTACATTATACACTATAACAAATTCCCTGCAATAATTTATTGAACATATAAGTTCCCCAAAACAAGTCTTCTCATACATTTGGCTATAAAACTTAAGCTCGTAAAAATATAGGTTAGCTATATAGTTATATAACTATTATAGTTACGCTCCACCATACAAATTTCTCCTGAATTGTGTCACAGGTTTTTTAGCACACATACGAATATTCACACATTCAATAAACTAATTAAAAATTAAAAATATCAAAATGTTATTAAAATAAATATCATTTGTTTTATATGTCATATTTATGAAAAAAAATTAATAATATCACAATGGTAAAACATAATTGATATATTTTTTCAAACACAAATTTATTAATGTTTTACTGTCATTATTTAACGGTCAGAATATAATATGGTAGATCAGCGGCGTATTTAGGAATTGCTAGATGGAGGGGATGAGGCACTGAATGATATATGAAATAGTGGGGGGCTTTGCTCCCCACAGCTCCCTTTAAGGTTTCCTATACTTACTCACTACATACTGTACAGTTTACACAACATTTAATACCAATTATTAATCATTAATTTTAGTGAATAACAATAACATATTGATTATTTTTCATTAGATTTGAAATAAATTTCAATTTTTAACTTACACTCAAAAAATATTCTTAGAGAATTAACTCTTTAACAATTACCATCTTACTATCACCACCTATGTCTAATAACACAATAATAAATTTAGTACAAAAATAATAGTATCATAAAAATTTATTTTTACTATAATAAATAATAATCATTACATACTCATACTTGTACTTACTTTATACTAATATACTTATAATACGAAATCAATTTTTCTTTAATTTATTGCTAGTTCATCAATTACTTCATCGATACTTATGTCTACTGTACGATGAACAGATAATAGTGCTAGTCCATTAAGACGTTCCTAAGGACAATACAAATAATTAATAATGTATTACATGTATTTAAATTATAATATAATTATAATAGATACGTTTAACGAGATAATTTATAATTATAATTAATTAATTATTATTGAATTTATTTTACTTACATCTTCGATTTCCACATAAATATTCGATTTCTTTTCTTGTAGCTTAAAAAAGTAGTCCAGCGTAGTTCTCTTCATTTTAAATTTTAACACAGAAGAGCGAAGACCGAAATAGTGAAATTACAACACAATTTTACACACAACGATATTTAGTGTAAATGATTATAAAATAAACACAACATTTGACAAAATGATTATGGTTAAGATAGTAGGTGGATTTTAATGTTCTACGTTTAAATGTAAATAATAATATGTTACATTAATATGTTATACAAATATAATTACTATCAGCTCATTCAAATCATTTTTCGTCTAAAAATACCAATGTCGTTTTTAACACAAATAAGATAAGAATGCCGATTTCCGATACTCAATAGAGTGATTAGTGATTTCATGTAAAATACTATTATAAGACAATACCATAATTCAATATATTGATTTTGGTATTTTAGTCTTAATATATTATCTTGTTTTTATTTTACAAACTTACAACTGTACAGTACTGGTGTACTACAGCCGTGTCTAGCTGGTACATCGAGTGCAACCCACATATTTACAGAAAACGCCTCATTTATGACATTGCGGAGTTTCAGTGTCGTAAATCGTAATAATAACAGTCTATTAACCTTATAATTGATTTTTTTCTTACTGTATGTACAAAAATGAAAAATGAAAAATACATAGTAAATACTAAAACGATTGACGATTCAGTGTCTATATATGTATATTTGAATCCTTTAATAATAGCAAAAAAAAAATACCAAGGGGGGGATTGATCCCCCAAATCCCCCCCCCCGTAAATACGCCGCTGTGGTTGATACGTCATCTTTAAATTATAAATATTAAAATAATAGTTGGGCAACAAGTCAGTGAGGTATTACGAAATAAAACCTCGGATAAACGTATAAACACCCGGGCTGCAATAAATTCAGATCTGACTTAATTTCTTGGTAATTTTGGGAATCAACTAGTATCCATGCACCATGCATCCAAAATTTTACTTAGTATATTTTATTTTCACGAATATTTTATAAATACATACCTATTATATTTCTTAAAATTATAAAATAATGTAACGTATAATGAAATTAAAATTTCTTAGTTCTTTGGACCTCAAGCACCGGTTCCCCTTTAAAGGACCCAGAATTTTGCACCCGGGGAAATGTAATGTTCGTCTAACTCGGTAAATAATCACAGCCGCTGCGAATCTGCGATCATTCACCGCAGTCTAGGATTCTTATCGTATTCAATCACAAAAAATATTATATCCGATAACGTCCCGTATACATTACTTTATTTTATGGGTGATATTATAATCTACGACCTACACACGTGACGAGCCTACTCTACAATACGACACGTGCGTATTCACTATTATTTTAATATTCGTAGTCGTAGTAATATTGTATTATACATTTACGCCTATACATAACTACGGAACAAAAAAAAAATACATTATTTATAAACTACTTTTGATACAATAATGTGAAACTATTGCGGTATCGGTTATGGTGTTATTTAAAAGTCATAAATATTTAAACGTATAGTAAATAATATCCTATACAAATTAAAATACGAGACAGTCGGCAGGTAACGGAAATACGACTACAATATAACATACATACCTATTATTATTATCGACACAATAAATTATCCTACCCTCGCGTTTTTCCAAAAGGACCGAGACAATAACGTCGGGGTCGTGCACTTTTTGACACTCACATTGCAGTCACATCTTTATGCCGCATATTATAATAGGTAATAACATTGTAGTTTTTTATAATATTATACATACATCATTATATTATTCGTTTTAAAATCTTAAGTCGTCATTTAAATGCCTTTTATTATTATGCGCATATTTGTTGGTTTTTTTTCAGGTGCTATATATAGTGGTATACATGGAACATACATATAGTATAGTATCACAATATAAGATATGAATTTATGAATACGATAACCGGTATAGTATATTATTGTTGTACTTGCACTGTAAAATTATGTATCGCACAATAGTCCGTCCAATTCGATGTGCGTTTACTTATTTTAATAAGCGTTTACAAAATATAATAAATTGTCATCTTTCCCGCGCGCCACAAACGTTGAGCGGTCTGTATGTATATATATATATATTAGATATTCAAAAATCAGGCTTGGTAAACTGGGGTCGGTTTTACTGTCATTATTATTATTATTATTATTATTATTATTCACCGTCGTCCGCTATGCGACTGAATTATGTAAATACAAAATACCAATCGTATACACACTTGAGGGGCGACGTAGGTTACCTACATCTAACAGCAGTAAACAATATAATATATTATGTGTGTGTGTGTGTGTGTGTGTGTGTGTGTGTGTGTGTGTGGCTGTCAGATCTTCCACCCGATATTTTGGACGATCGCTCGCTGCTGTCGTGGTGACGTACGTATATAAATTTATTATAATGCACGCTGCATGGTAGAAGATAACACGTGAACCAATGCAAATGAGAATATCCTTAAAAACACGATAAACTACTTGGACGAGGCCTACCTCGTTCTATATCCCGATGCACCGCCGTCGTATAATTTATGTATAATAAATAATAATAGGTACCTATTTAATAATATATACATATACCCGTGATGGTGTTTCAGAATCGGATAACGACGAGAAAAAAAAAACGAAAAAAAACGCCTTAAACGTTAGTGTATGTACAGGTGGCAGGTGTATACGTCCAACGACGAGACTGTTAAAACAAGAAATAAAAGGATTTATACCTTTGGCCATAACACGTTTGATCACAAAACGATATTTTTACCTGTAAATTATTAGGGGAACCATTAGGTACACACGTACCTACAGTTTGGGCAGGTACACATTTTTTCCACACACCGATCATGAATACATTGGGTATATGGTATATCACAAAATATAACTGTTTATAAAAAATATCACGTTTTGATACACATTTTTTTCACTATGTATTCTTTTTTTTAGAGCATATTAGCGTTACCCCTAGGTTTTTTCCTTGTAATGGCTTTATTATGCTTTGTAACTTTTGCACTTTGGAGTGTACAAAGTGACAAAAAATAAAAAAGGCATTGTCTCCAAAACTTGCAGGTTTGACTCGAATGAAAACAACAATCTGATATCCAACAATTTTCGAAAATTTCTAATATTGAGTTATGGGAATCTTTCTCGAAGTCTAAATGTATTTTTAGTACGTGATAAGGTTTTTAAATGGAATTGAAAAAGTCATATTTTATGTTCAACCATACGTCAATAGGTTATTATTATTATTGTTATTTATCAAATTAATATTTGATATTTTATTTTCATAAAATAACTAATATAATTGATACATAGAATCCATCTCAGTTCGTACATGAATAATGTGCATTTAAACGTTTAGTCACGTATAAAAAAGTAGGTAAATTCATCAAATACATGTTTACACATATTATCTAATATTGTGGAAAGTTTTAAGTAATAAAATATGAATACTATTGACAGATTCCGTGAATTAAAATTTATGACCTTTTTAAAAAAAAAATGTTACTTTCATATATCATAACTTTTGTTTGAACCAGAGACTTTGGAACATTGAGACATATTATTTTCTTAGCTTCATACATAATCGAAATGAATGCTCGTAAGAATGATTGAGATAATGAGATTATGTACTATAGTAGTTGCCTTCCCAAAGTAATATCTGATGACAATAATTTTTGTTCCGCAACAATTTCTTCTAGAAAAGCTTTATGATTGCGCTCTCTGTAAATTAAAATTACGAAATTTAACATTTTAAAATAATTTCACTGTTATGTAAGTAACAGTTACGATTAGTAGATAAAACGAAAAATTTTAACTTTCGTTTTTATTTAGTCGAAATTCAATATTTTAAAATAATCAATAAATTATAACACACTTCAGTAATATTCATACGTAGGTACTATTAAGTTTACATTAAATCGAATCAAACCCAGTTAATAAAAAAATAATGTCTATATTATTTACCTATATTTCAATATTGTTCTATACGACTATACAGTTATATAAATATACCTAATTTAATAATTTAATAAATGTATGGTTTAATAAATATTATATATTCTATATGACATATACATAAACAATAAACATAGTAAATAATGTTATCGTGCATCTAATTGTACTCAATCACATTTTATTCTGTGTGACCAAATTTTGTCTTTGTGTCTAATTTTACTCGGAAGAGTTGGATTTTGGGACAATGTACCATACGTTCCACCGCACATGCTTTATTTTATGTTATTTTTAAACCGTATTTTTCTAACACTATTTAAAGTAAAATTAAAATTCTGAAAGTTAAAAAAAATTATCAAAATCTTAAGTATAACGAGGTGTGATAACGTTTTATTATTATTCACAATATAACGCTATAATCATAGTGTTTTTAAATATTATGGTGATAACTGATAACTGATAATATTATCATCATACCTCGACAGTATCAATATTTAACACTGCCCCGGTGCAGGTCAGAGCGCTTGTCAACCCACAGTAGCTGTATACAGTTTACACCACGATATGTTCACGCATTTCGAGGCGTTTCGAAGATTGATTTTCCGCATATCCACTCACCCTGCACTGAAAACCTATTGGTTTATAATATAGAGGGCGTGTAAAACGCGGCTCCTCCAGGATCCCGCGCACAGCTTTTGCGCCGGAACAGCTGTGGACGGTTGCTCGAGGACAGTCTCGTCCGCATCAACGACACTCGTTTGGGCTAGCGACTACGTCACTCACATGCGATCGTCCTCTAACCACGGCAGCACCATATCCACGAGTTGTTGTCAGCTGGCTGGACCATAGTATCATATCAACTTCAGAGACGTGATAGATACCGTGCTTCCTGGTCAACCGCGGATCACCACGGCCCGGACGTCGATCATCGTCATCGTCGTCATCATCATCGTCATTGTCATAATCATCGTCATCGTGAGCATTGCTCCCAATCACTGTAATTTATAGTCATCAGGTGTGTAAAATGTTTTACGTACAACAAATTTTCTTTTAGTAGGTTATTATTAGTTTAAAAATGTTGTTGTTTACCATTCAAGCTCATTTTATATATCATACAAGTATTTTTCCGTGCCCTTATTGCCACTTCTATAATAATGAACCAGTTTAAATGAAAAAAAATTCCTAAACTTCACAATAATATTATTATATATTTTCATACACTACACAGTCAGCTTTAAAAAGCTGTTGCAGTGACAATTTTGGTCTGTGGTTTGGTTTTTAACATAAACCTACACCGCTTCAATTATATAAACAAATATAAACATATACATACTTAGAAATGTTGATAACTTTGTTGTGCCAGTTAACTATAATACGAAGTTTCAAAGACTAGAAGTTGATGCTGCCACTCCGCTTTAAAAATAATCAGTTTGAAATATATTTAATTATATGATTTTTGTATGTGTTTTGGAATGATTGAAAAATAAAGTTTTATCGATGTCTGTTACAGATTGTAAACCACAATAATATACTCCAGTCAAATTCCACATATTTTATAATATAAAATATAATTATCGTAAGTCTATTATTGTCATTATTATTATTATTATTATTATTATTATTATTATTATTATTATTATTATTATTATTGTTATTATTATTATTATTATTATTATTATTATTATTATTATTATTATTATTATTATGTTTTATGTATACCTACGAAATACGTCATACTAATATATTATAAGGTACAGGACCGTAGAAGGGAGAGGGGCAACCGGCACTTAGGGCTACACCTGTATTGTATATTTTTGTGTACTTGTACGTGGATTATTTGTATAATAATAAATAAACTGAATGATTAATAATTGAATAATAATTTATTATACCGTTAAAATATAAAAACTGTATTTTGTCAGATTTATTTTGAAAACAAAATCATTTATTTAAATACTCTTATTTCACGTTTGTATATAAATCATTAATCATTCAGTTATCAATATAAAATAGTTAGATAACCGTATATTTTATACTCACACAAACTCGCCCACTTACTAAGGATTAGGTTGTACTCACCTCATGACCATAAGTCTTAAAACGTACATAAGTACATAACTATTTTCAGAGTACGTAAAGCTGATATCAGCGATTCAATTTTTAAAATATGAACATAAATTAACTCTACTAGAATTAGCTTCTTCTAATATTGAACATTTGTACATTTAGAAACTCAGAACAACACACTAATATTTTGGGTTTCGATAAACTAATAAATATATTAACAGATTTAATGATATTGTGATATTTGGATCACTCTGTAATAAATAGAATCTAATAATTTGTCCAAAATCGTATTCAATAAATACTAAACAAATAAAAAGTTATTTAACAGTGAAACATTCAGTTTCACATTACACATAATGTATGGAAATAATGTACTGTTCCAACAAGGCGTACTGATAAAAATTTAACCATTAACATAATTGTATTATTGTATAATATCGAGTTAGACGTTTCTGAATTAATTTATTATACTTTCTATAGCGCGTCGTTTCAAAGTTATGTTAATGATTTGATATAATATATATTATGTCAGGTATTGGAATGTGCCTAGTAAATATTTAATTAAATATTTTTTTTTTTATTCTTCTCCCAAATATTATCATGTTTATTTCGGAATCCCGTCAAACCGTTTACACTCTTAGTAAAAACGAGTTTTGTGTTTTTTTCTTTCCTATCGCGCCTACGTATATAAAATACTTTTGATGGTATTAAACGTCATTGAGTTTAGAAAAAAACTACGTCAATTGACACGATGGGATAGTTAAATTATTTGAAACATTTTTATTACGTTAGAAAAAAAAAACACTGTATCCGCTGCGTGAAAGAGAAACTGTTTGCCTAAAAATCAAATTGAATTTCTTAAAAAAAAGTTTTGAACACAACTAGTCTCGTGAACGCGTCGAATGAAAAAGGAAGTTTACATTTACTACTTTCATAAAAGTTCGTCACTAGTCCCCTGCCATTTGAGAGTCAAACAGTAATAATAATTCGTTCAAACGAATAATTTAGTTGGTACCTAAAAAATCATGAATAAACCATTTTTAGTAATAATAAGTTTGTACATTGAATCAGTTGTAAGGATAAAATATGTTTAAAGTTTAAACATATTCATTTTTGAAAAGTGATCCCGGAAAATGGTCGATTTGAAAAATAACAACGGTTTTAATTATTATTATTAAACGGTATATTATTATGTACAATGTTTATTATGGTACATATTGTAACATTTCCACCATAATTTAAAACTACTGTTTTTCCATCGACCATTTATTCCACCAATTTTAAAAAATACTGATTCTCGTTTTCGCCAATATATTTCAGGGGCGTAATTAGGGACGGGGATTAGGGGGATGGATACATAATATTTTTTCTGTTTATTTGAAATGATTTTTTAAAAAAAATAATAAGAGCTTAATAAGTTTTATAAAAATGTCACTATACATAATACACAATATTTTGTTTATTTATTTAACGTGATTAAATGCTACACAATTATATAAGTAATAATATGTTATATTTTTATTTTTTTAAATCACTTATACCTTTATAAGTTTTAGTACATTTTAATAAAGTAGATTTTTTCGGAGTGTTTAGAACATTTCAATGAACATTAACATTATTTATTTCAATGTATGTTTGGAAATTTTCAATTATTTTTTCTTTAAATATTATACTACTTATTGTTGGGTGTGATATATAAAACTTTTGTTTAATTTTAAATGCCACAATTATTTGTACCAGTTTGACATAAGCTTTCCGGCAGTCATGCCCATTTTGGACAAAAATTTGAATTTGAATATATATTATAAATTGCAATAAGTGCATTTAATAAATAAACAGCCCATATTTTGAATAAACAGTATACACGGTTGTCAGCATTATCCGAAACTAAATATAATTCAAAACAATCTTATACAACTCCTGGATTTAAATACATCAATCCAAATGAGTGCTTTCACCAATTATTTTGTTTGTATGCTACAATTAAACCAAGTTCTTATTTATATTCATATACTGTGACTACGTTAAATGAAATCTACATACTATCATGTAGTATAAATATTATACTACCTTTACTCATTGAACAGCGTTATGAATAGCTATATCAAAGACATTCGTTACACTTTCTGGATTTAATATTAAATTATGTTTACCACATTCAGCAGTTATACCACGTCTTATTACTCAATACTTTGAGATACGTTTCTTGATGTCTTGTAGGGTAATTAATAAAGTAGGTACTAATAGAATGTAGTGATTATTTATTAAAACCATGCAAGGTAAACAATTGTAAAAAAAAATGTTGACATCGGTCTCAAGACGTCGCTTCGACATAGTATACCTACATATTTCATTGTATGCCGTAGATACGTTCCAAGTATATATTAATTATTGTAGACTGATTACTAGAAATATGATTTTATATTAACGTTTCAAGTGATGCGATCAATTTAAGTACCTGCCATGTCATTTTGTCCGTAAAAATATTGTAGGTATAGTTGTTATTTTATCGATTTATTTATGAATGTACGTAAATTCAGTACAATGGTATTTTAGTAACATCTATATAATATGTATATGCTTATTACACGGGAAAGAGGAGGGGGGGTGCACGGGATTTGGGCAACAATGAACCTTTTGTCAAAAAGGTCTAGGTATGGTAATCGGACCACTAGAATTTTACATTTATAACAGGTATAGAGCCACCGATTAGGCTACTATTTTAAAGGTTTTTTTTATTATTGAATCCGGTGATAGGGCCTACTATATTTTAATATATTTTAAACTATATAATTTGATTATTTGCTATACCATTGCGGTGTAAGTACACGAAACTTTACTCGACCGCATGCCTTATCAAAAGGTAATCATTTATCGCATTTTAAATTATATAGAATTATCATAATAATAATGTTATCAACGCTATACATAGGGTATAATTTTGTGTATATTTTTTATTATTTCACTAATTTTATGTTGATGCATAATATATACTTTATATACTATTAAAATATTTAATCAAAAAATAATAATATGGGTACTGTAATTAATACAATATGTTATAATTCGTATATTTTTGTACTATACATTTGTGGCCCAATATCTGCGAATAATATTATATCAAAGTGTTGAAAGAGAGGCAAGTATATAAAATATGACCCAATTAGCTACTACCCGTTAATGTCAAATACCGGGCAATTAGGTCTTGCTCGGGAAATTTGAACCACAAATATAAACATTATTAATGTTTTGGGCAATATTTTCCTTCGATATCCACGGATTTTTAATCGCGGTTTCCAATATCCGCGGTCGAGTCGGAAATACCTTTTATTTAATAATCCATACGTTGTATGTCATATTATCTTGCTGTATGCAAGAGATACCCCCCCCCCACTATTTTAGTTAATATTGATTGTTTATCACTTTTAAAAAAAACTTGTATGTCAATCATTAATTTCGCATTGTCTATTTACATATGTGTCATAAAGAATCGTACATCGTTTTCGCGTCAGCAGCCGATTATCATTTGCGCATTGTCTGTTTAATCACCTGTACTAAATTATCTTACATAATTTTATGTGCATCAACATACTGAAGGGTATAAAAAAGATTTCCGGTTAGAATATCCAATCATTGTCTTAGTTCACATATAATACCTAAATAGATATAAACGATTAAAAAAATAATTAATTATTATAAACCGTGTTTAATACATTTCGTTTAAGACGGACAACGCAGAATTTATAATTATAAGATTTGTATAAATAACAATTAAAGTACGTGATTTCTATTACATCCGTATGACGTGTTAGCTGCGAGCTGTAAGGGCGCTATTAAAAAGTTGGGGACTTGTTGCGCTCAATGATCAGTTGACACTTGTCTGTCGATGGGTTTGTCACGCTATAGGTAATATTTATTTTGTATTTTGTATTACATATTTCACTATAGACTAGCTCACCCCATTACCTCGTGAGTCATGGGAATATAATACATTTATTCAAGCATTTCAGATACCATAATATGGTATAGTAATATTTAATATAGTATATTATAAAATAATATATTATATAGTATTGTATAATTTGCTGCCACAAACAATAAATCATACTATCCAAAACTTATCATATAACATAGTATAGGTATAGCGTCTTAATTATATTGTCCATGCTCAGGTCCTAAATACATTAATATACAATAATTGTACATTTTTAATTTCTTAGACAATTTTCAAAAATACCTTAAAATTGCCTTTGTATAGGCTATGTACCTATTAATAATGTATTATAATGTACCTATATTGGTACCAATTAGTTATATTGTTTTTGTTCTATATCGAATGGTGTGACACAACCTGGAGATGGACGACAAAATTAATATAGGTACCCATTATAGATCCCATTTGTCGACGGAAATCGTTAGAATAATGGCGATTTGTAATCGACGCAATATAATAGGATTTAATTATTATGATTGTAATCTACCTTTATAATCGTTGCACTGTCATGAATATATTATTGTCAAATCTTCAATTCTCCGCTACATCAACGCTGAACAATAATAATTAACGCATAACTTTCATAATGATCGAGTTTACCCGATATCGATTGTCGTTGAATAATTACAATTTAAATTACAACCTTAGTGACTATAATTATTTCATGATATACCTAATTATTATCATTGCAAGCTACAGCCCTACAGGTAATGAGTGGGATAATAATTTAAGTTTGTGCAAAGCCAATATACGTAGTTAGTTTATTAAAAACAAGGAACAGTTCACTCGTTTTTATTTTTGAAAATACCTTAACACCTTGTTTATCATACCTTTTGTTTCTTTTTATTCGATAATTCGATATAAAAAAAACAATTCAAAATTGAATAAAAATTTATAGTTCAATTTAAATTAGCAAATATTTTTTTTGGAAATAGTATTATTTGTTCCCAGTGGTTATTCGATTCGTTTTGTTAATTCATTTTTACCGAAATAAGAGGTTTTTTGTAAATTGTAAATAAGATTTTAGATTATGAGCAGATCAAGGGATCTAGTGGTTTTACAATGGTGTTTATTTATTTGTTTTATCCTGTATACAAAATTTTTACCAGAAGGAGTGTTTCGATTTCAACATATGGTACCTTATCTTTTATAAAATTAGATCAAAATGGTACTTTAGGAAGGCCATTTTTTGATTTTCACAATAGTTATTTAATGCCACTGGATAAACCACAGACAAATTACAAAAAACCACTAAAAATGGGATTTTAATTTCTAACGATTTGTTTATCACCATGGAAACGAATAAAAATTAAGTTTTAGTTATTTTGTTGTTATTTATAGTATTAAACCAACATACAGGCTATAATAAAATATAATAACAATATAAAAACTGACTAACAAACCAGACTGACAAACCGTCTCCGCTCAGAATCGTTTTTTCGTATAGGTACAACGATATGATTTCATTGAATTCTAATTTAATATAATCTATTATACTGTGACCAACTTGTAACCTACTGTACAGCAGAGCAAAATGCACTTACCCGCTTTTTTTAAATTAGTATCTAAAAATGTATAGATTTTGCATTTTTAACGGTTATTGCAGTGCACGGAGTCAGCTAGTATGAATATATAGGTAATATTAGCATAAAATACGACTGACCGGAAAGTAAATGCATTTCAATAGGACCTCTTAGCGATGTAATATGCGTACCTACATAATATGTATTAGCATTTGTCGCATATATTTTAACAGTTATAAAACGATATATCAATCATTTATCGATATTTTGTTGTAATTTATAAACGAATAATCCTAGATACTTGAAATTTTCACAAAATATTAAAATTACCATTTCTTATACATTATGGTAAAACAATTTTGACTTTTTTGAGCTAATTATAGCCATACAATTTTTTTTTAAATTTTGTAAATTATTTTTCAGTTAGAAATTCATAAATGTTTTTTTTCATAGATTAAACATGTTAATAAAAGATTTCACATAAGTTTTTCTACCTATAACAAAAAAAACTTTACTTAAACAAAACATCAATTTTTTAAGAAGTTTTGAACGGAGCGAGGAAGCTAGTATTTTAGTATTTTTACAACGGTGTTTTAGATTCTGAGTGGAACGATGAATGTATTGAGTTTACAATGATGTGGTTTTTTTTTTTTATGTTTTTATATTTTTTTAATTTCCCAGTAGTTTTTAAAAGTGACGTGAAAAACAAAAGAAAAATTAAGGAAAAACGGGAATTTTTACGCAAAATCTGTTTTCGAGAAAATCGATTTTGGTTTTTGGTGTAACTCTAAAACAAATGACCGTAGGGACATGACATTTAAACTGAATGTTTATAATTGCATTTCCTATACACCATAACATTTTCCAAATATTTTGACTTATTTTGAGCTGTTTACGAACATTGTCAATTTCCATTTTTTTTAGTTTTTTTTCTATAAATATCAATAAAATTTTATCTGTTGCGTAAAAAAGCTTGAAAATTTAATAGACGGCTCCTAGGTTATTGTTTCAAAGGCAGATGAAAAAAATTAAAAATACTTGGTCACAGTTTTTATTTATAAGCATTTAAAGTTTAAATTTTGACAAAATACGGAAAAATCACGAAAATTAGCAAATTATTTTGAGTTGAGAATTCATAAAAATTTTTCTTTTTAAATCTAAGATTTGAAAATGTAATATAAGATTACTCATAAGTTTGTCTACCTTTATCAAAGAAAAAATGTCTACAAGAAACTTAAATTACATTTTTATGAGCGTCTGAAATTTATATTTTTACAACATTTGATATTCACTCGATTTCTCATGTAACAATTTTCTTATTTTATTGTAATTAAAAAACAAAAGACTGTAGATACTTGAAAATTTCACTGAATGTTTATATTAGCATTTTATATACACCATAAAATTTTGAAAATATTTAAATTCTTTTTTGCTGTTTACGAACATTGTCAGTTTTCAATTTTTTTAGTTTTTTTTTCTATAAATATCAATAAAATTTTATTTGTTGGGTAAAAAGCGTGAAAATTTAATATAAGGCTCCTGATATATCGTGCTAATAGCAGTTGAAAAATATTAAAAATACATAGCCACAATTTTTTTTTATAAGCATTTAAAGTTCAAATTTTGACAACATTTATCAAATTTATAATTTATTAAATATTTTGTAGTTAAAAATGTATAAAATTTTTAACTTTTATGGCTAAGGATTGAAAATTTAAAACAAGGCTCCACGTAAATAGGTTATATATAAATTACTTTATTCACAATAATATCATCAAATATACTTAGTAAAATCACAGGCTGACTGACCGTTTTCGCTCAGAATCGTTTTTCTTATACAATGATATTATATCATTGAATTCAAATTTAACACCAACCATTACAGTGACCCACTTGTAACCTACTGTTCAGTAGAGCGACATCCACTTACCCATTTTTTTTTTTTTTTTCCTGTATACAAAATTTCTACCAGAGGGAGTGCTTTGATTTCAACATATTATAGTATTTTATCTTTTAGCAAATTGGATCAAGATGGTACTTTAAACAGGTAATTTTTTGATTTTCTCAATAGTTATTTAATGCCACGGGAAAAACTACCGACAAATTACGAAAAACCGCTAAAAATAGGATTTTAATTTCTAAAGCATTGTTTATCACCATAGCAACAAATAATATGTAAAAATATGAACTTCAAACGCTCATAAAAATTTAATTTGATTTGCCTGTAGATATTTTTACTTAGTTAACGTAAACAAACTTATGAGAAATCTTGTATTACATTTTCAAATCTTAGATTTAATAAATAATTTGCACATTTTCGTGAATTTTACGTATTTTGTCAATATTTGAACTTTAAATGCTTATAAAAAAAAAATTATGACCATGAATTTTTAATATTGTTGAAAAAGTAGCTATAAACACTCTCCGAGTCTCTTGGAATCTATTGATATAACTTTAATTAAAAACAGTCCAATCATTTTTGTGTCTAATTTCTTTGAATAAAGCAAAGCGGGTAAAAATATAGTGATTAATTAATATCAAAATGATAAGTTAAAATTATTACATCCGATTGGTTATATTATAATACAATGTAACATGTGGCAACCATTTATTTAGAAAAAAAACTAATTTCTACTAGTTGTGCAACTAATGGCATGTGTGCGGTTTCCGTATAGATAACCTCACTAACACGAATTATCATTTACGACTAACACATAGGCCACGGGCGGCGTCGACGAGATTACAATATATTGCCTTAATATATTGCCCTTAGGCCCGTTTCACATGGACGCGTATCATACGCGACGTATCGTACGCGCGCGTTTTAATTTACATTGGTCAAATTCATAGGCGTCACTCCGACGATGGCGCGTTTCCCTCGCCGGTTTGGCGCGTATGAACTTAATCAATGTAAAATGAAAACGCGCGCGTACGATACGTCGCGTATGATACGCGTCCATGTGAAACAGGCCTTAAATTAAATTGACACGTGTCTTAAGTCTATTTTGTGTGCCATTTAACTGAACCACGCTTAATAATAATATTATGCAGTGAGTGAGTGGTCGGGGTGGAGTACTATAATTCTAGTTCGCATGTTTCTATACGACCCCTCAACTTAGGTACTATTAGCCGACCACTACTGCGCACAATTGATTTTAGTAATATTATATTATGCTTGTCGAACGTGTATATTGCATTGTGTCTAATAGATGGCCGACCGAGGATATATCCCAGATGCCAGCCAAGTCCATTCCGGATCCGACGACGTAGAAGAAGACGACGGCACCATCGATTACCCTTTTTCGTCATACCATCCCTTCCGTCTTTATAGCGTGTCTCCAGAAAGTGAACCTAAAGATAATTACTATCATTGTCAGTCTGGACTGAACTCAAGAGACCGACCCTGTTTGCCGTCCAAATGCAACGTTACTGGCAAGGGCGAAAATGGTAAGGAAAATGCTGAGATAAGTGGCGAAAGTGGTAACGAGGGTGCAGATTCCTGTGATTACGTCAAACATTTGGGCTTAAGCGTTGACCGCGGTAGTGTTAAAACTAAAACAAATAATGAGGACAACGCCATGTTTGAAGACGTAGGTACAGGGGAGATCACTAGCGAGGGCCATGATGAAGAGGACGAGACTACCGAGGGAAATAACTATTTCGAGCGCTTTTTAAGACGCTCTCAATTGTTCATCACAAACTTAATGCGCAGAGCGTGTGATTATCACCCACCAACACCCCGTGAATAAGAATAATAATGACGAAAAACTGCCATTATAATATACATACACATATTTTTGGATATGTGTATGTATGGCATTCACCGTTGCCGCCACCACATAGTAGTATAAGCACCCACGCGTAGTATATAATTAATTATATAATATTAATATTTAGAAAACCGCACGTTTGATAATATATTAGATTGCATACCGTTTACCACGATAAACACGTTACTATAGTATTGCACTATTATGTCCTTCACTTTGCGCCAATAATTGGGAGACTCAAAACAATAAGATATAATGAGATTTAATGCTGTACCTATACAACATGATTTCATTAATGAATTAACACACATTTTTTTCATGGTCTCGAACCTGATTCATCAAACGTTTCGTGTGCTTCGCTTTTCGGTTCTTCATTTTTAGAAATAATATACATCTTTATTCTATAATATTACAATATTATACGTATACTTAGTATACTAAGTCATAAGTTATTAGCATTATTTTAGTTAGTTAACAATATAATATTATAATTATTATACTAGAGCGATTCGGAGAAAAGAATCTGTTTGGAATTCAACCAATCGCGTATTAGCATATTATTAGCATAGTATTTAATTTCATTGTCTGTAGTTAGCAAAAATCAATATTTAAAGTGGGGCTAATGCTTATTAGTTAAAAGTTATTAATTATTATAATAATATTCTTAAGTTAGTCGTTCAGTATAATTACTTAATTCTCTGAAAACCAGTTAAAGTATAGGTAAACATAAACAATATACATAAACATGATATAAATAGGTAGGTAGTTTTAGTTAAATCCATAATTGTGGGAGGTGTATCTTATATATTAATTTAGATCAATTTATTTATCAAGTAAACAATTACTATTCATTTTTAAATGATAAACTAACAAATAATAAATAAACAATATCATGTTAAAAAACACTACAAATATATATTTTTGGGGGCTTTATAAATATATAAATGGCTTAAGACGGAGTGGCCACCAACATTTGATATATATAACTGTCAGTTCGTGGTCTCGCCTGCATAATAATTAAATACTCAATTAAGTAAATTAAAATTATAAGTATATACCTACCTATAATTGTACCTTTATTTATAGAAGACGTGACCACGTCTTCAACACATGAGTTTTTGAAAATTATTATTCGTACAAATGTGTTTTTTTAAATATGTTAATATTATAATTGTAACGACAATAGGTTTAACTGTATGTGTTGTGTGTACCTACCATTTACTTATACCGTTATAATGTCTAACTAAATCTACCTCTGAAAGTGTAAGAAAAAAAATTATATTATTTATCTAATAAGTGTCGTGTTTCAACATTTTACCAAGGTAAATGCTGCACAATAACTTTTTTTTAATCTGGGTTTTTAACTATTACGGGCCAATACGAATACAACACACGTACAACTTAACTATTCCGATTTAAAACTAAAATAAATAAATAGTAAAATTTAAAACTATAAAACCATAATTGTATATTTGTATAACAAAATCGATATTAAAACCAAGTAATGTGTTCCATAAATGCTAAATATAATTATAAATTTCAGTAATATGTAGTCTATAATCTATATCACTATTCACTATAAGTAAACTTAGTAAACCATATTCGTTTTTATGATAAATAAATTGATGACCTTTAATGTTAGATTTTGTTTTTGACCACATATTAGTTGCGTCCCCTAAGATCGGAAGGTCCCAATTACCTACCTATGAAACAAGTTTTAATCCTAATTGTGGCCCGAATTTTTTTTGCGTTATGGTCTAGTTGCAGCCTGATTATATACATATATATATTTGCCATTTCTATCGCACTTATAAAATATAATATTATCGGTCCCCGTTCGATCATAATATAGGTTTAAAACTATTTAAAATATTTGTTTGGCTTAATATTTTTGATAGTTAACTAAAGTAACGATGTTAGTGACTGTTTCACAAATCACTTGAACCAATAAATGAAAAAGTAGAACTATTTACTGATTATCATGGTTGGGATATTATAGAATTTGCATATTTATAATAAAATATTTAAGAAATAGCAGAATTAGCTTGAAATTAGTTCATGATTCGGTTAACTGAAATTAAAAATTTAACTTTGCATATTTTTGCATAAATTAAATAGGTATCTTACAATTTTTTAGATTTTAGTGCTTTTTCTATACTTTTTTTATTTAGATAACTTGGAATTTTGACCAGTTTTTTAATCAAAATTGGTCATATTAATTTTAATAGACGTATTTTTGATTAGGTATAGGTAGTTTAATTTTAGGTAAATATAGATTAAGTAAATATAGGTATTAGATATAGTGCCAACGCGATGCAAGCAGCGATGTTCATAATTTTGTATAATTTTAATAGTTTCTAATTTCAAACTTTTATTATATTAATTTACTGATCTTGTCAATTGCGGCTGTGATAGTCTACCGAGTGTTGAAAGCGGTGTATACTGTATTAACTCGTGTACTTGTACAGTTGTACTATACTAGTTATAATTGAACGTGTTATTTAGGGTGCCTAATTTGTACATGACTTTGCTAATTTTTGTATATTTTGCTGCTTTATTGAAAATATTTTTAGGACATATTTAGTGATACTTAAGGTAATAGTATAGCGCATATTATAGCACATACATTTTATGCAGTTTTTAGTCCTTTAATATCCCAACCCTGAACCCTACTGGTTGAATGTTAGAAACATAGATACATTTTAAAAGTATAATTAACAATAACAATATGTAATAATAATAATATTTATTTACCAATAATGCAATTGATACAAATTAATGCAATATTACAAGGTTGGTATACTCACTAAAGATTTGGTGTGATTGAGGTTTAAGACAGATTAAATAATAAACTAAAAATAATTATACCTTTTTTTTTAATATTAATGTTTTCTGCTCTAAATCTTATTGATGTAATTAATCCAACATTTCTACTAAACCATGGCTGAAGTTTTGCATATATACAATTTAAATTAATTAATTTTACAATTTTAACAGTAAAAAGCTCTAAGGCTATATTTGGTCTTAATATGGTTATAATTATTATTATTATTATTATTATTATTATTGTTATTTTATTATTATTATAGTTATTAAATTTAAAAAAAAAAACCTCAGCTACAATTCTACAAAAAAAACTCGGGCCTCAATTTGATTGAAATTTTTACCGCGGGACGCAACTATTGTTTTCACCCTATTTTTCGATACCGTAACCCACGGTTCAAGTTAACTGATAAATTACAAGACTACACAATAAATTATATACCTATCTGATAATAGAAAAAAAAATTCAATTTCGGAAAATAAAAATAAAAAAACCAAAGTTTTTGTCACTAACAACAAGTGTTTGAAATCCATTCACATAGGATGTAATATTTCGGGAAAAGTTTGAGAATGTCAATTGGTACTTATAGACTATAGTTACATGTACCTACCTACATTTGTGTTGTACGCAAACTATAAGACGTATAATATGAGGAGAATAATTGATATTATACTCGTATATGATAATATACAGAATTATAACAACAGATTTTTGGATGTGGGATTTTTTTTTTGCTAATACATGTTAATAACGCCTAATTATAATTGTGACAGCGAGCATTTGTTTTCAAGTACAAATTATTTACTTTTTACGAATATTTATCAAGTGTATTAATTATATTTTAAGTACTCTTCTTAAGTATTTAAGTACAAATAAGTTTTTCGACTAATCACAATAATTAACAATTTATTATTAGAATACCTATAATTTAGTAAATGTGTAGGTATAGCACATATTATTATTATACCTATTGTTCAATTATTGTACTCAATGTATGTTCAAAAAGTATTTTTATTTTTATTTTATAAATTGTTTAATTTTAACAATCGAAAATTCCCTATACCTATGATTCATATTATATTCGTTTAAATATTTAACGTTAAATTAAATTGAATTAATTATTATAATTATTACACAGGAAAATAAATGATGTTCACTTTATAATTGTATTTATCATAATGATTATTGGTACCTGCCTATTTTTATTTGTTTGTGTGAATTAATATGATTACAATAAAAGAAGTGTTTGAATGAAAACTGGCGACTGCTATGACATATTTTTTTCAAACAATAAAATTAATATCTTTAATATACCTGTCCTATTGTACCTATCGGCACGCAGTGCAATAAAGTTGAATCAGATTTGTCTTTAAAAATAGCATTCAACCTGTAAGGCTGTATAACGTATGTCTATAAATGCTAGGTACTAGATCTTACTTTTGGTACTTCTAATTTTTCTTAATTATGTATGTACTTTAAAAATATTTTCAGGAACGATGGTGGTTAGTTATTTTATATTAAACATTATGTAGGCAAGCCGTGGTTTAATTCACCCAAGAATCAGTCAAACTTGACGGAGAAATAAAATAAACAATTACGATTTCAGAATATTTCTTATTATATTTATAATAAATCATAATATTATCACGCATAATATTATACTACATGATTTATGCGTCAATAAAACCCAAATAGAATAAATTAATAAATTGTGATTTGTGAAGACTATCATATTTTCTTACCAAGTAAATATCACGATGCCCAAATTCATTTTTTAAAATTGAGAAATTTATTGCAGTGTTAATGTCACCACACTGTAGGTATATCACACAGCTTTTGAATTATCAGCGTACGTGGTTATTGTGAGCTGAATGGTTTAAAACCAGTCGACGTATAATTATAGGTACATTTTAAAAACCAGATATAGGTAAATTATTAATTTTTAGAAACGATAATCATAGCTTTTTCGACTTTTACAGAAGTGGTGAATGCAAATTAAGTATATTTTCTATAATACTATTATAGTTACTATACAGTATACAACATACCTACATACTATGATATTAAATTATAAACTATCATAATATTTGTGACGATGATTTCGACTAGGACACTAGGTTCAAATCGTTACAACTCACGAGTGCCACACAGCACTAAAAGGCTATAACAGTGGTTTTCAAACTGGGTGCCGCAAACAGTCGCTACCTATATGTGTTCCACGGTCTTCTGAAAAATGTCAACTATTCGTCCAAGAATAAAATTATAAAAATATAATTGAGAAAAATTTGTTAGCCCATCAATCACACATTTCTAATGAAACGTATATCTAATTATTTAGTACAAAAAAAAAGTCAGTGTGTCGTGAACATTTTTTTGAGAAGGCCGGTGTGCCGTGTTTAATAAAAGTTTGATAACCACTGGGCTATAATATAGGTAAGTACTTGTAAGTTGTAATATTATACAGGTATCTACGAAACGTCCAGACGAAATGGGAGAGAAAATTTTGACGAGAGTTCAAATAATGCTCTCAAATTTACGCCGGATACTACCACTATAATACTAGTAGGTATAATACACTCTGACACTCACAGCTGCTACATGCCTAACACAACATTATAATATAAGGATTATAATATCATAATATTCGCTGCAGAGTGCAGGTGCAGACTGCAGGGTAATGGCACACTTGTTGAATATAGCCGTGTCGTGTTCAGTTATCTCTGCTATATTGTACATAATAACGAATTACTTTTGCATGCAGTGTCAGATTTACGGGGGATTAATTGGACCCCCCCCCCCCACATATTGGTATATACATATTATATAATTAATTAATTAATTTTTTGAAATAAAAATAATACATTTGAAATACATATTATTTTTTAGGACCCCCCCCTCCAGAAATATTTTGAAAATCCACCACTATTTGTATAGCTACATCTGATTTGTACATCAAAAAGGAGCCGTGTATACAATACTGTGGTAATTGCGTAATAGTATATTATTATATTATATGCCCAGAAAGTTATCAATTTCACCTTGAGGGGTATTGAAACAGCGATTTCAATTTAGCACTGCATAATGAAAATTTTTTTACAAAGTTTCGGTTTGTAGCAATACTACAGTAATAAATCATATTATTTATAAATATTATATTAATAATTAATATATTATTTTAATATCATGTTATTTATAAGCATCATAAAGAGCATTTTCGATTATTTTCACAAAATGGTGTAAATAGTGTGTCTACACTGGTAAAATGACGTTTCGCCCCCGTTGTTTCATCCTCGTCAAAAAAACAAGTCTACGGACGTTTCGTCCCCATCTATTATTAAAATTGGACATTTGGCCCCTGGGAGTTATGTGATGTTATTTACCTACCCATAGGACGTTTGGTTCCGGGATTTTAAATCACTACATTTAAATAGCTTTTTTTAATTTAAAAATTCAATTATTTTTAAAAAAAACGTTTAATTTCAATATAATTTATATTAATATGTGGGGATGGCCACAAAATTTAAATTTGATTAAATAAATCAAAAACATTCTAAAAACAACTAATTTACATATAGTCAGGTGTATCGCCGTAACTTGTAATAAAATTCCTAATTTTGATTTCTTTTTTCGATTTCTGCTCTAAGCTAAAAACTTGTATTTATAATTTGAATATTGATGTTTAATTCGTTCTCAGTTATTTCAACTATTGTCTTCATGTGTTAAATTTACGTTAATTTTAGTCTTTCAATACTGTATTCTTACCGTTTGGGGTTTTACATAATTTATAATACATTTTATATTGTTATTATTAAAACTAATAACTTTTTTCAAAATATTATTTTTGGGAATTTCCTAACATGTGAAATTACCAATTTTGTTCGAGTTGTTCGGCGACAAAGACGACGACGACAACGACGATAATATTAACGCTCGGGGGCCAAATGTCTTAATAATAGACGGTAACATTTGTTTTACGGAGAAAAAACGGCCGGGGCGAAACGTCCGCGATTTGTCTACACTTTACATGATATTATAATTTAACTGCAAGCCCGATGGTTAAAGTGGTGGGGGTTAGGAGGGGGACAGAGTCCCCTTCTTATTTATGGTAAGATTATGCGTCCCTTTTAATTTAAGTCTTCAAAGTCCGGGGGTAAATTTTAATAATTTATTAATAAAGGTAAGAGGTTACCTATACTTATGTGATATAATATCAAATAAACTATTAAACTGAAAGAATATGAATAGTTATATTACTTATATTTACTATAAATTATTTTTTATTTGTTTTTTTAATGAAATGTTTAAAATTAAAATGTAAACACATTTTAGGCAATGAATTGCAAGTTATTTTTTACTTAACAGGCATTATGTTTTAAATCATTTTCCTTAGGAGAAAGTTTGATTTTACATACTATTAACATAAACTTTTTATGAACAAATTACAAAGGTGTGTGAAAGAAACAAATTATACCTAGTTGGTAGTGGGTTTCTTTAAAAAGTTTGGTTAGATATAGACTTTGAAAGAACTCGGGAACGCTCCTCAATTTTTGGTAGGTTAGTCCCCCTCAAAATTTTTCCCACTTTAACCACTGTGCAAGCCCATATTATTATAGTCTTACATGTCATTGTCTACGCGTATGCCTATATTTTTGTGTACACTATTAATAGGTATAACTGAGCAGTTCACATCAAATAGTTTTGGGTGCCAACCTATTATGTCTTGAGGAATTCTTCCCTTTTTCCAAAACAGTAATACTATATATATTATGTATATTTTTTTTCCAAGGACACTTACGTATTGTGTTGTGTGCATCGAAATCCTATAATTGATGAGTTTATGACCAACGCGGCATACGAATATCGGAATATAACACATTTTTATAGGTACCGTCCCATGGTACGCAATATGCCTCTCCGGACTGCCAAACACCCCGCGAACACCACCCCAACAAACGATAAACACATGGGGGATCGAAGTCCCTCACGCTATTGTCCGTTTTCTGAGAAGTCGGCATTATGTATAATCAATTGTTCGAACTACAGACTGCCAGACTGGGCACATACAAGTCCACGCGTGACAAATCATTATAATTTATTATATTTCGGGGAAAGACGGTCGTCGTTTGCGCGTCGTATGTGCGTACAGTGTACGCGATAACCATTTTAACCTTTCGACTCGCCTAATATTGTTTTAGTAATAATATACTTAGAGGCCCTATACAAAATATCACTTAATTGTTATCTCGTACTGGCGTCGGTCGGTCCGATTCTATACACCAACGTGTTTTTATCGTCTCCGGCTTTTAAGGATAAAATAATAATACACAAACAATCAGCCGGGTGTCACTCGCCACTAATGGCCTAACCGATGGCTCTCCCCGAACAGTATAATATTATCTAGAAAGATCTTCGATATTATTGCTTTGCAGGCAGCTATCTCACTCTGTACCTATGCGACAGAGCGGCGTCAGAGGGTAGGGTTTTTTTTTTTCATTATTTACAGATGTAAGACATACATTTAGAATACAATAATATAATATATACTCGACCCGACACGGTCCCGTCCGTTTTGCCACCGAATATTGTGGGCATTCTTTTCCGTTTCACGCGTTCACGTCGATTCTATAATACTACATAATATACATAAACATATTATCTATACATTATACTATAGGTACCTATATATTATCACTTATCTGTGCTTATTATATTATTACGGTCTTTGTGGTCTATCGTTTTTGGACGATTTATGCTCTGTAAACGCTTAAAAACTTCTATGATGTTATTCCATCGTTGAGCCGTATATCGCGAACATGACGTGCAATAGTTGCCTATATTATAGCAATAGTTGCTTATATTCTGCCAGTGTTTGTATGTGATTGACTTCTGTAATTAATTTCGCCTATAGAAAAACACGATTTTGTGAAAATCTATAGTTAATTTTGATTCGAAACTAAGACGTTAAAGCTAGTGCTATATAAATCAAGTGGAGTGGACGATCAGCTGCAAACGGAAACACTACGATTTTAAATGTCTTACCATATCTAAGCTATAAATAATAACTTATAGTTTTTTTATCATTATTACCATGCAAAAACTATTTAAGAAAAGACGCGTCTGTTTTAATTATCTATACATCTATATCTATCTATACTTCCACACATATTTTAATACTAATCTGCTATGTTTTATACTATAGGACTATAATAAGCCCCAAAGTACTTACCTTGATTAGGTATACATTATAATATTATTATGGTATGACGTGTAATCATTCTGTATCACAACTACGCGCCAACGTGTGTCGTATAATATGATGTCGTAATGCTGACGATGAAGTCATTGGTGAGTGTAGCGACCGGTTTGTGGACCAATGAGTGCAAAACAATTGACAGTCGGTCACTCCCCTCAAAAACTTTACGAAATTATGTCCGATGGGTATAATATTGTAGTAACACACCGCAATTTTCGACGTAACAATCGCGAGCTTTTATTAAAATACTATATACTATTGTCGTGGAAAGGGCGGAAGTTATTATAAGCGTATAATGGGAAGGGGCTAGCCCCTCTAAATTTTTTAAGTACATTTAGAAGCTAGAATATATTATGTGTACCAGAAACATTACAACCCTCCACCCGTTTAAATTAATCACGTTACGCCCATGTGAATACCCATATTTTAGTCATGGGCCTACTGTACGCCTGAAAGAAAGAGTCTATTTTCCAATGCTTC
Organism: Metopolophium dirhodum; assembly: GCF_019925205.1. Taxonomy (NCBI): domain Eukaryota; kingdom Metazoa; phylum Arthropoda; class Insecta; order Hemiptera; family Aphididae; genus Metopolophium; species Metopolophium dirhodum. The sequence goes on from NC_083561.1 coordinate 44,330,839, forward strand.
TATAACCATCATTTAAAATTGAAGTTTTAGTGCAGGCATGACGAAAAAAATTAATCCTGGTCGTATGACGTCTGCGCACACGTCATATCGTCAATGTCTCTCATCTACCTAGTCATTCCCGCCCACGAATCGACAGCTGTGACGGTTAAACTTAATCCTGATCAAAGTTGTTGATTATATCGTCAGCAAAAAAATTAAATTTATTCATTACTCAGTTGGAGGGAAATACTATTACGTATAAGTTTTTAGAGAAAAATGGAAAAATGAAAAAGACGAGTGACGACCTATTTGAACGTTTTCCAAGAGACCTCAAACCATACTTTACATAACACATATTTTTTGATAATTATTTTTATTTTTATAAATAATTATAATATTTTATATTATGTATACCTACTTACGTAATGCTAATTATGTAAAAAAATAATAAAAATAAATTATCGTAATAATTAATAATTATTGTAAATGGATAATGCAATTTATACTTTGTGTATAATTTAACGATAATATTATGTTTTACTAGATAATATTTAAATACATACCTACATACACATTTAATTATTATTATTAAAGAAATTTTAGGTATTTCATTATAGTTGGGTGCCTAATAGTTTTAAGTGAGTACTATACTAATTAGCAATTACTAGTAAACTATTCTAACATTATTCTTCCGATTTTAACAGTCTTTTCTATGGCATATTTAGAGTGTAGACCAAAGGTACGGTTAAAAATAATTTTAAACTATTTATTTATTTTTTTGGTTTCTTTGTGCCATTAAAAATATAAACTATGAGAATTTTACAACTTATATAATATTATGATAAAAATGTAGGTACAATACCAAAAAAAAAATTAAAATTTTAAAAATCAAAATATATAAAAAAATATATACACATTAAGTAAGTTCCATATATTATAATATACAAATAAAAACAAAATAAAATGTTAAAAAAAAATCACTTGTGTTGGTAAAAATATATTTAACATTCATTTGTGTTATACCCATATTTGTATTATAACTAAAAAAGAAACTGTAGAATAGTAGAAAAAAATTCGATCTTTAACTACGAATGAGGTTTCTGGTAAATGTTTACAGTTGGTATACTTTGAAAGCACAAAAGTAAAAAATACTGTACTTTCCTAGAATATATTGAAAACCAACAAAAAAAAAATATTCGTACAACACAAATTGTATGAAGTCGTGTTGTCAAAAACGGGAGCTGGGTAGGAATTGACGTATTTGTACAATGGGAGCCAAATGGGCTACATAACCTCAAATCTAACATAATATACCTATTAATTACAGTGGCCTACTGAATGATGAGGTACACACGACACGTGACGACCTACGTTTAGGTAAACTATTCAGCAGAGCAACTTCTCTGGTTCTTTGCCCACCCACTTTCACAAAGTGCCGAATAGATCCAATTTTCTACACGAAACCCCACCTTCAAAGTGGAAAATCAGAGCATTTTTGCTGCTGTAATTATTGATGATGATATCAGGGACCTATAGACACATAACAAATTAATTAATTAAAAGCTAACTACATCATTGTAAAATCAAAACACGTAGGTACATTATTATATACTATTCAAAGCTCCCCTCAATCTAAAAGGTATGAATTATGATTACATACCGGATGTAATAGACAGACAATAGATATTCAACGTAAGACACTAATTTTATTACTAAAGTATAATTTTTAGATTTAAGCATTTTTTCTTAAGTAATTCAATTTTTTCTTTTTTAATTCCTCGTTCCAAAATAGAATATTTGTTGAAGTACTTATATACTTTGATATATACGTCTAATTTTGGATGAGTACTTATGAGTATTAGAGCATGGATTTTTAACCTTTTATTATAAAAATTATTTATATTATATTATATTTCAAATAGCCAAAATATGATGCTCGTAATATTCCCTAAAAATATTAGTAAAATATTATGCACTTGTATGCAATATTTTTTTTTTAAAGTAATCCCTGCTCAGTGCTTTAGTTATAATTATTTAAACTTTAGTTGATCGGAGTTGTGTGGTACCTGTTATATGTAATATGCTGCAGCATAGGTACCCCGTAAAATGTTGGTGTAGTACCTACTCCAGTCAATTTCACTTAATTCTTCTAATTAAATATATACTTACCCTGTCAGCTAAACTTTAAATACCTACTATTGAGGATGTGGCACCCGCATTTGTTGACTCCACCTTAAAAACGTGAGATGATAAATTTTACTTTTTCACAATAGTACATTTTACTGGTACTTTTAAAATTACAGTAAATTGATCCATGATATAACGTTTTAAGGTAAGATTAATAATATACTTATAGTCCCACAGTGTCTTGCGTTAAATGGAGCACGCTGTATTTAGTTGGTTATTATTTGTTATCGAAAATTAATGATTTTTTACAGATTTGTATACTAACATCATTATAATAATATTTGTTAGTAATTATTAATATTCGGTGCGCTGATAAAATAATCGACGTTGGTGAGAATAACTGCCACTAGGCACAGTGTTCTCAATTGCGCCACCGTAATATTGAATGTAACCGCGCGGCCGTCAAAAAAATTGTCGATCGGCGTCTCAAACGTCGCGGCATAGCCAGGAACCTTATAAACTTGCGTACTAAATTAGTGTACAGTGACATTTCACATCGTGGCTTCTGTCGAGTACAACGTCGCTTGTGCCGCGCAACAGTCCGAGTCCCTAGAATTGGCTTACCGAAGTCAATCAGCGCGCAACTGCCGGACGACGCGATAGTAATATTATATTGATAATAATAAATTAAATCGTATTATTATTAATATTTATATTAAAATTTATATATTAAATTAATTAAAAAGTAAATAATTTTTGTGATTTTCCTCGTTGCACCACGAAGTCTTCAACAATGTCTGCTACAGGTGAGCAATACAATTTATATAATATCTACATAAAAAAAAAATTAGGTTTATTGTTTATGTTAATGTTAGTTTCTTATGTTTTTCCTGGTTTTAAATGTTCATGAATAAACAACCTATTTTTGTCAATTTATTTTCAACAACAAAGTTTTTTTTGCAACGTCATAATTTTCTAAATTTTAATATCAAACCCGGAGATAATTCATGGACATTTGAAGTTAAATTGAGATAAGTTTCAAATTTAATCAACTCGAATAATCTATATAAACTTGACTTGATATTTAAAAATAATAAACTGTCGGTTAACATTCAAAATGCGAACAAATATTTTTTAACCATACATTTTAATTAGTAACAAGGATTGTCGTACAAAATATAACGAATAGCTCGAGATACAATAATTAAAAAAAATATATTGTAGTTACAAATTATTATACAAACAATTAATGTTTTTTTAAAGATAACAAGATTGATTGTTATGCCATGCCATGAGTAAAATTAAAATTAAATAGTCTAAATATTTATCAATATTTATTTAACCTGCACGTTTTTCGACAATTTTTAATGTCAAACGATTAGAACCAAAATTAATAATGTAATAACAATTTTACTTATCAACAACGTTGGTATATAATATTTATTAGTATTTAATCATTTCAATCAACTATTTATTTTATGTTAAATATGTAACACACAGATTACGAGTTGAGTTTAAATTTGATATTTGTATGATGCAATTATTTTTAACTCTGGCGTAAGTTTGGCCAAAATCTAATGATATTCCAAAGAATAAAATAGATAGGTAGGAAAAAACCTATAATTATATATTCCTTTTATAGGCTTATATAATATTATAGCAACGGCAGTATATTTTAAAAGTTGCATTGAAGTATATTTTAATGTATTCAATACATTTGGGTTAAATTTACATTTTCTAATGTATTATCCGTGCATTATAAAAATAGCATTTATTTTATTTATTTATTAATTTTTTTTTACCTACGGGCATTGCGCCCAATTACAGTATATTATATTGTGTAACTGAACCTTCAATATAACAGTGAAAAAAAATGTTTTCAGTTTTACATTAATTGTGAAAGATATTTTTTTATTTTAAGTTTGTATATAAATCTTATCGATCGGGTGACGCATAATTTATCATATTATACAGATAAATGTATCAGTATCTCACTATGCAGTTTGTCTTCGTACCTAATTTTTGAGGTTTGACCGTAACATACACATATTATTTACATTATCTATATAAACCTAAACTATGTAATTTATACGTTAGGATCAACTCAGGAACGACCAACTGTGCAGGATGAAGAACTGTCGCAGATAGCACAAAATTTGAAAGACGTTCATCTAAAAGAGTTTTCCAGCATTTCGGACGAAATAGCTTCAACTTCGAAGTCGACTTCAAAATTAATGGCCATTCCGCTTGAATTAGTGCTGATACCAGCTTACGTGTTCAGACCTGAGACAAAACAGAGTAACACTAAGCCTAAGAACGAGTACTGTAACTCATTATAAATATTATATTATACGCATCACACCTCGTTAGTCCTCCGATAGAAGCAAATTATATATTATTATAATATTGCATTGTAAAATGTATTGTATCCCTGCAGTACTCATCTTTTAGAAGGTCACACATAAAATGACGTTAGCTTATCACTTATGTATTCGCAATATATAATATTATTATTATTATTATATATACCTATACTTTCGATTGACAATTAAATAGTTTATGTGTAACATGTGTATTTACTTATTTAAATCGACCTCTTCTCCAATCTTCATTCAATATACTGTCATATAGCTTTATGCAGGCTCGTGCGCAGGATTTCATAACTTGTGGGGAAGGCCCCCCTCCGGGTTTGAAAAAAAATTATAAAATAGATAAATACATCAATAATAATTAACAAATAATATATAACATAGTGATGCGCTAATATGTTATGCATCATTATTTATTACAAATAAGTTAGGTAATAAAATATTTAATATAATCAATCAAAAATGAAAAACACGATTTATTTTTTTTCATTAATTGGCAGAGGGGTCCCCCAGTGAACACCCTTGCGTACGGGCCTATAGCGCTATGAGATTTGTTTGCAGAACTTTCATTGCTGTTTATTCGTGTTCCACCCGGCTTAAGCTGAACCGTGTGGGTTTATTAAGTAAAAACTTTTTCAAACGATTAGTTGTGAAAACATTTTTGTTAAGAATTATTTATATATATATAAAAAAAAAAAATATTCGACTTCATGATTAAAAGTTCCGTCGTAAACCAATAAGTTTAGGGCTTGTTATGGCTCGTTTGGTTATCATTGATAAGTGATAACCATTATACTATTATAGTAATTAGTAATATACTATGACAGTGATACCTACGGTCAACATTTAGGTAGTTACATCTGATATAAAAAGTGATGATCATAATGTTAGTCCCACCGGGGAAATGGGTGCTTCAAATGGTCTCAAGAAACTCAAGGAGACTCCAAAGTCAATAAAGAAACGTTAAGTACTGCTAAATTATTTATAGTTGATTAACAAGACACTTGTTAGACGTATTTATCTTTATGTTTATTTTTAATAAAATCTTCATCAAATACATAATTTTTAAATAAATTATTACATTTTTATAAATATAATCAACATATTAGGTAGGTCGTAGATATAATAAAATTTTTCTGAATAAAAATAAAATTAATTATGACAACTTTTAGTGACAAATAATTATAAAAATTATAAGGTATTGTTAATCGACAAATATATTATTTTGAATGTTTTTATTGAGTCTCATTCACTTATTATCAAATGTAGTGCCATAATGTACAAATAATGTAGGTAACCGCTCTACAGTTGGTTTTGAGTAGTGCCAACCTATAATTTAATACTAAGTATATTTTAATAAATTTAATAAATAATAATAAAATAAATAAAATAGTTATTGTGTCTAGGTATGTTAACGTTTTCACATTCGAAATTCTGTACTTTTTAAGTATTTTAAAATAATAAATTTTATTGAATTTTCTTTAGACTTAATAATATTGATTATTAAAACTAAAGCGTTATCATTGAATATGATTTTTAATGTTATCTGGTACTCAATGTTTATCATCGTACCTGCTCATGTTATACCTATCAATCATTGTTTTTATTATTAATAGTTATAACCACCTTGGTTATAATTAATAACATTATTATTATTATTATTATTATTATTATTATACTGTTGTCTGTTGACTTATACTAGTTATACTCAGTGCTCAAATTGGTGGTGGGAAGGGGGTGAGCAGGGGGACGGAGCTCCTCTACTATTTTTTTAAACTTTGATGGGAGGACGGTACAAACTAATGCCCAAAATAATTTCTATTAAAATTTGGAGTGGATCTAAATTGTTGTCAAAGATATTATACATGCCTAAAAAATTTTACATTTTTCAATATAAAAATATTTTTTTATCTTTTCTATGGTTTTGACTAGTAGTGTTCAACCTTTTTGACTCGCGATCCACTGTTTTTGTAATAATATTTTCACGACTCGTGTTAACTTTTTAAGCCATGAAAGGAAAGAGACTTTAGCTGCTAGTTTTGTGTCATTTTCCGTACATCATAAGTGTGCCCAAAACATTTCCCAAAAAGTTTCAAGGTTATGGTGGTGTGGGGGGGGGGGGGGGGGGGGGGGGCAAAACTCCCCACGGATCTGTGCTAAGTAATTTTGCACTTGGAACACAGTTTATAAATTATTGGATTGAGCTCCTCTACTTAATAATTCCCAATTCGAGCACTGGTTATACTTTTAATCATCTATTAGGTATGTAGTAGATAAGTTCTAACCTAGTTCTAAAATTCATAGTTAATGTAATGTATTTCTTTGCTTAAGAAGGGCAACTGATCCTGCTTAGAGTTGTCAGTTTTTTTGTATTTTTACAACTCTATTTAATATTTCCAGTAATGGGTATTTTGTAGACTTGAAAGATTTGTTTATATATTATAGGTAGGTAATTTTCATATCTAAATTGCACTAAAATTATAAAGTTTTATAAAGCATTATTGAAAACATAGGGTAGGTGTAGGTGTAGGTGTATGTCTATCAAATTATGAATATTGTAATATATTAAATGTTATAAATTATCATATATGGCAGATGACATAATCAGTAACAATTTTTTTCAATAATTGAGAAGTTAGTTATATTATTAAGTATTTGACAAGTTTCAGCGCATGCTAAAATGCGACAGCAAATACTACCTACTAAATGCATAAAGTGTTTATAAAAATCTATCTTCAATTAATCTTTTAAGACAATCGCACCCACCAGAGAGGTAGGTACATGACAAAATGTCTTAATTATGTTACTTTAAAATATTCAATGTAATCAATAGACCTAGGCAACCAAGTGAATTAAGAAGACATGTAAAGTCTTGATTTTATTAATTCATTGTTTATTTTATTTGTTGTTTTTTTTTTTGGTCACCTAGTATAATATACTTTTTTCCTCTAACCCAAAATTCAATCAATATTTTTGTTACTCCAAGACAAACAATATATGCATATATTCAAGCATTCTATTTCAGTTATATTGATTGGTTATTTCAGTAATGGACAAATCTTTTATGGCTTTATGATAGTCATCATCAAATTGTTTGTGAATGGATCCCAATTTATATGAACCGAAAGATCATTTTAATTATTCATTGTATGAGAACTAAATAGATATTATGAGAACCTTTGTCTCCACAACAAACCTGTCTTCTGGAGAAAATAATTTATGTATAAATGCTATATTTCTGTAGTGAAAATATTTGTATATTGTACATGGCGTATGCTTAATATTCAATTTGTTTTGGTAAGACATAATAATGATCATATTCTAAATCATTGTCAGAATTATTTTCAATGGAATTCAAAACATCAATAATTGGTATCATATTCACTCCTTCAGACATAAAATTTTCTGAATCCAATTCCTCATTAACATGTTCATTAAATATTTCTGTTTCTCCTTCTGATTCAATATTTTGATAAACAAAGGAATTTAAGTTGGATTTTACAGGTACAATTCTGACCATAAATTCTAAATAAAGAAAATATATTTGTAAATTAAATATGAACAATAAACTGAATAAACACTTGATTTATTATTATTATTTTGCATTGGTATTAAAAAATTTTTATATTAGATAATATGTACAATTTATGGAAGAATTAAATAAATATTTTTTTTTTACTTAGACTCACTTAAAACTCTTCACATAATTGGACCCATTATCTGTGGTACCTACTGTATGAAATGTTATTATTGATTTAAAATTCTGTATTAATTGACTCCATACTCTTAGTCAAAACATCATAGGAATGTTTTCCTTCAAGTCGCCGTATGGCTAATAAACAAGATACTCATTCTAATGTACTTACATAGATCCAATGTCCAGTTATACCAATATAGGATCTATACAATTGTTAGAAACAATACAGCTATTTAAGTTACTAACCTAATCAAAGTACAATTTAATTTAAATGATAAATATATGAAAAAAAAAATATTAAAAATGCTCATCAATAAATAGGCACATACCTCTTAAATATCGACCAACAATCAGCTGTCGTTGTTACATGATTTACAAGACCCATTTATTTTTTTAATTTTTCAATACATCAACTATATTACTATCAAATCTTTTCATTAATGTTGGACAGCTAATAACTTTTAATGTTGAGTAACCTTCTTGAATTAATAATTTTAAATCATCTGATTCGACTAAGGAAAATTGATTTAATATCAACTTCTGAATCATTGTATCCAAGATAGCTACATAAAAAAATTATGATATTTAATATTAATGTTTATGTTTATCTATAGTGTTGCCTTTTGGCTAATACCTAATAATTCAAAATAAAATATCCTAACATATTTTAAAAACTCACATTGTGTTATTTTAGTTTTGTTCCTCTTATTCTCCAATGATTTTTTTTTGTAAACTACATTCTTTTAGTGTGAATTGTCCAGACATGAATTTAGATTTTTTATTTGGTAATGGTAAATCAGCATCTTGTTTTATAATATTGTTATCTTTAAATATAGTATCTTTTCTAGTGGTTCAATTTCCAATATTATCAAAATTGATTTATGTTGACTCTAAATAATAATAATAAATAATAAAAGTAACAAATATTTAATTAAGTAAATATTTTTATATGATTTTATTTATAGTATTAATGAAAATCGGCAGTTTTGTAGGTATACACATAACTAACATAGAATATATTATTATGTTTATGTAACAGTAGTAAAATTACAACAAAGTGAATGTTAAAACAAAGTAAAATTAATTAATAAAGCTAAACAAAGCAACATAATACTAAACATTTATAACTAAAATATCAAAATATGAGGGAGCATTATTTAAAGAATGTATCATTCAGTGTAACGGATGGTTATTAAATAATACATAAATACGTAAAATACAATTACAAATTTAATTACCTAGTACCTAGTGCAACAGAGCACATAATTGATACCACTATATTATAGGATCAGAGTATTACTCAAATTTAGATACTTTTTATATACCGTAAGAGTGGGATACTTTGCTCCAAATATATTTCTTTTTTAGTTTCAACCTATACTATAGCTTCAATTACAAATATACAAATTACCTGTTCGGCTGTTCACATTGTTTTATATGAATGGATGTTGAGAGGTAAGAACAATGCAAAAAAATCTGAATTACTTACTAATTCCCAAAAGTTTGGAGCAAAGTTAAAATACATTTCCGGTTACATTGCACAATAATTAAAATTATCTTACTTTAATGCATATAATAACTATTGGTGCAATGTATAGTGCTTGTGTTTTGACTTATTTGAACCTATAGATAATATTATTGATTAATGTAATTTTTTTTATTTTTTAGTTGATTCAAAGTCTTTTTTCAATACATTTTAAATTAATTTTCAATCCCCTAGATTTTGGATAACTTTTCCGTTTTGAGATTTTGTGTTTTTGAAAACAACCATTTTCATGACATACATCTTGAAGGCAAACTAATAGATCGATGTTCAAAATGTTTGAAAAAATTTGTAATATTATTAATAAGAAGAATATAAAAAAAAAACAATCTCTTATCTCAAAATCGTAATGTGCTACGATTAATATCAATAAATATTTTTTTTGGAGCAAAGGTTAACCCCGAGGGCAAAGTATCCCACTCTTACGGTACTATATTAGTATATTACTATAATCTTCAGCAAATAAATATTATCTAGTATACAAATAATAAAAACATCAATAAAACCAAGTTTATAACTATACAATTATATAATTAGTAATGTTAATTAATACTTACAGCTAAATGTTTCCTTAAATTTTAATTTGACCTGGTATCTGCAGATAAAGTTTTTGGACCAACTAGATTCACTTTCCTATCAGAAAAGTTACTGTTGAAGAAAATCCAAGCACTTTTACTGTCCTAAAATGTGATGACGGACACAAAAAAAAATTTAAAAAAAAAATAAAAAAGGTGGATAAGTGGATGTCGCTCTGCTGTACAGTAGATTACAAGTGGGTCACTGTATTGGATGGTGTTAAATTTGAATTCAATGATATAATATCATTGTATAAGAAAAACGATTCTGAGCGAAAACGGTCAGTCAGCCTATGATTTTACTAAGTATATTTGATGATATTATTGTGAATCAAGTAATTTATATATAACCTATTTACGTGGAGCCTTGTTTTAAATTTTCAATCCTTAGCCATAAAAGTTAAAAATTTTATACATTTTTAACTACAAAATATTTAATAAATTATAAATTTGATAAATGTTGTCAAAATTTGAACTTTAAATGCTTATAAAAAAAAATTGTGCCTATGTATTTTTAATATTTTTCAACTGCTATTAGAACGATATATCAGGAGCCTTATATTAAATTTTCACGCTTTTTTATCCAACGAATAAAAATTTATTGATATTTATAGAAAAAAAAAACTATAAAAAAGCCTATCATAGGAGCATATGAAATAAGTATATATGATGATATTATTGTGAATAAAGTAATTTATATATAACCTATTTAAGTGGAGCCTTGTTTTAAATTTTCAATCCTTAGCTATAAAAGTTGAACATTTTATAAATTTTTAACTACAAAATAATTATTAAATTTTAAATTTGATACATTTTGTCAAAATTTGAACTTTAAATGCTTATAAAAAAAAATTGTGCCAATGTATTTTTAATATATTTCAACTGCTATTGGAACGGTATATCAGAAGCCTTATATTAATATTTTATGGTGTATAGAAAATGCTAATATAAAGAATCAGTGAAATTTCCAAGTATCTACAGTCATTCGTTTTTCAATTACAATAAAATAAGAAAATTGTTACATGAGAAATCGAGTGAATATCAAATGTTGTAAAAATATAAATTTCAGACGCTCATAAAAATTTGATTTAAGTTTCTTGTAGACATTTTTTTTTTTATAAAGGTAGACAAACTTATGAGTAATCTTATATTACATTTTCAAATCTTAGATTTTAAATTTAGATTTAAATTTTTATGAATTCTCAACTCAAAATAATTTGCTAATTTTCGTGATTTTTCCATATTTTGTCAAAATTTGAAATTTAAATGCTTATAAATAAAAACTGTGACTAAGGATTTTTAATTTTTTTCATCTGCCTTTGAAAAAATAACCTAGGAGCCTTCTATTAAATTTTCAAGCTTTTTTACTCAACAGGTAAAATTTTATTGATATTTATAGAAAAAAAAACTAAAAAAATTGAAAGCTGACAATGGCCGTAAACAGCTCAAAAAGAGTCAAAATATTTTGTAAATTTTATGGTGTATAGAAAATGCTAATATAAACATTCAGTCAAGATTTCATGTCCCTACGGTCATTTGTTTTAGAGTTACAACAAAAACCAAAATCGATTTTCTCGAAAACAGATTTTGCGTAAAAATTCCCGTTTTTCCTTAATTTTTCTTTTGTTTTTCACGTCGCTTGTGAAAACTACTGGGAAATTTTTACTTTTGACCCCCCAAAGTACCAACTAGATTCACTTTCCAATCAGAAAAGTTACTATTGAAGAAAATCCAAGCACTTTTACTGTGCTAAAAGGTGATGACGGACACAAAAAAAAAAAAAAAAAACACACATCATTGTAAAATCAATACATTCATCGCTTCGCTCAGAATCTAAAAAACACACATCATTGTAAAATCAATACATTCATCGCTTTGCTCAGAATCTAAAAACTGTGACTAAGTTTTTTTTATATTTTTTATCTGTTTCATTAGGAGCATTCAATTAAAAAATAAAACAATAGAAACACACATCATTGTAAAATAAATGCATTCATCGCAAGGCTCAGAATCTAAAATCTTATAAATAATTAAACATTACAGTTATAGGTAATTAATTTATTTTTCATAACTTAAAATACTGATTTTAGATTCTGAGCGAAGCGATGAATGTATTGATTCTACAATGATGTGTGTTTTTTTTTTTATTTTTTATTTTTTTTTTTATTTTTGTGTCTGTCATCACCTTTTAGGACAGTAAAAGTGCTTGGATTTTCTTCAATAGTAACTTTTCTGATAGGAAAGTGAATCTAGTTGGTACTTTGGGGGGGTCAAAAAATTTCCCAGTAGTTTTCACAAGCGACGTGAAAAACAAAAGAAAAATTAAGGAAAAACGGGAATTTTTACGCAAAATCTGTTTTCGGTGTAACTCTAAAACAAATGACCGTAGGGACATGACATTTTGACTGAATGTTTATATCAGCATTTTCTATGCACCATAAAAATTTGATAATATTTTGACTCTTTTTTTTTTTTCTATAAATATCAATAAAATTTTATCTGTTGAGTAAAAAAGCTTGAAAATTTAATAGAAGGCTCCTAGGTTATTGTTTCAAAGGCAGATGAAAAAAATTAAAAATCCTTAAACACAGTTTTTAATTATAAGCATTTAAAGTTCAAATTTTGACAAAATACGGAAAAATCACGAAAAATAGCAAATTATTTTGAGTTGAGAATTCATAAAAATTTTTCTTTTTAAATCTAAGATTTGAAAATGTAATATAAGATTACTCATAAGTTTGTCTACCTTTATCAAAAAAAAAATGTCTAGAAGAAACTTAAATTAAATTTTTATGAGCGTCTGAAATTTATATTTTTACAACATTTGATATTTACTCGATTTCTCATGTAACAATTTTCTTATTTTATATTATAATTAAAAAACGAATGACTGTAGATACTTGAAAATTTCACTGAATGTTCATATTAGCATTTTCTATACACCATAAAATGTTGAAAATATTTTGACTCTTTTTGAGCTGTTTACGGACATTGTCAGTTTTCAATTTTTTTAGTTTTTTTTTCTATAAATATCAATAAATTTTTATTTGTTGGGTAAAAAAGCGTGAAAATTTAATATAAGGCTCCTGATATATCGTTCTAATAGCAGTTGAAAAATATTGAAAATACATAGGCACAATTTTTTTTTTATAAGCATTTAAAGTTCATATTTTGACAAAATGTATCAAATTTAAAATTTAATAATTATTTTGTAGTTAAAAATTTATAAAATGTTCAACTTTTATAGCTAAGGATTGAAAATTTAAAACAAGGCTCCACGTAAATAGGTTATATTATATAAATTACTTTATTCACAATAATATCATCAAATATACTTGGTAAAATCATAGGCTGACTAACCGTTTTCGCTCAGAATCGTTTTTCTTATACAATGATATTATATCATTGAATTCAAATTTAACACCATCCATTACAGTGACCCACTTGTAACCTACTGTACAGCAGAGCGACATCCACTTATCCACCTTTTTTTTTTTATATTTATTTTATTTTTTGGTGACAATATGAACTACTTATGGGAAACCTTTTTTTTTAAATTTCAATCCTTTGCTATGAAAACAGAACATTTTTTAATTTTTAACTACAAAAAATTTTGCACATTTTCGAGATTTTTATGAATTTTGTCAAATTTTTTCTTTTAAATTTTTATAAAATCTTATAAAATGCTTATAAAAATCTCAATAAATAATTGTTTTTTATTGAACTTAAGCCGGAAAATTATGGCCATTAGTGTTTTGTTGTTTTGTAGGGAAGGGGGGGGTGGTTGGAACGGTTGGTTGAAACACGTTTTTTAGGTTTGGCAGAATTTCAAGTTAAGTTCCTGTAGGTTTTTGCAATGCCCGGTCGGGTGTTGGCGGCCCAGAAAGAGGAGCCACCCGTGGTCGATGTTCGAACCGACGCCGTAGTCCACTCGGCCACTCTGTCCCCCAATAAATAATTTATATTCGCTCCACCCAGAATCTAAAAAAAAACCTAAGTTTATATTATTGAAAAAACATTTATTTTAAACTGGGTAATTTTTTTAAATATATTAAACGGGTTTTTATATCACCTTTCTTTAGCTTGCTGATTGACTGCTATCTGTTGAAGGTATATTGTGTACCTACCTATCATTAATATTATTTATTATTATCGTAACACAATAACACGTGAGTACCAGTTTTACGACTACGCAAAGAGGTAGGTATACTTGATGAGAGATTTTGCTAGGAGGCCGTCTTAAGTATGTGTTTGTGTATTTCTGAAAATACTTGAGATGTTGTCGTGTCTTGGTTAAAGCTTTGTATCCAAGTATGTCACTTTGTTTTCGCGTGTATCTACGGAGTCACGAAAATGTAAGAAAATGCATTGCGCGCATACGTACCTATACACATAAAATTCAATATTTATTATACAACGCGTGTTTGTAATGCATGGTGTTCTTTTTGGAATGTTCGTAGGTGGAGAAAAATGTACCTACTTAAATTTGTCCATCAAAATATTTCGTGCTAATATTGCGTATTTACGTGTCACTCATTCGACAATATTAAATTAATAATAATAATTTTGTCACAAACTTTTATCTGATGTCTATAATTTGTCTAATCAAATAGTTTTTAACGAAGCAGCTGTAAAGGGACATCAACGAGTAAATATAATAGGATTTTAAAATTAAGTTAAAAAGTTCATTTTCATTGATTTATTTTAACTGAATTTATTCAACTTCAATTCTCATAAAGTAATGTTTTATTATTTTTTCTATCAATTAACCCTATAAAATTAAATTTTCACTGTCGGAGAAATATTTATTTTTTCATTTATCAAAGGTTATACTGAAATTATCGTTCTCAGAAGTGACCACGACTATGATGGATGTAAATTACGACAAATCTGACACATTTTCACTGTTTTAAGGTATAGAAACATATTTAATTTATCAAACACTACCTAACATATTTTGCAAAGTATGGAGTCCCGAATACTCGACAAACAACAGTAGGTACCTAAATATTATAATAATATGTACCTAATTACAATTTTAAATATATCAATGCTGGTTAACACTAATACTGCATATAGTATGAGTTTAAAAATAAATATATATTGCCATTTGTGTGACGTTTGTGCACCTATAGCGTACCAATGGGCTACGAGTTGACAACTTAAATAATACAAGAAAATAATGAATTATTACATGTCGCCCGCGAAGTTATTTCATGTGGCCCGTTACACAATTTTAAAATAAAACATAATACAATGAATTAAAATAAATTGTATTATTATATTGAGATTGAGATTATTCATACTTATATATTTGGTGGTCCGATCGAAGATAATTGTTTACCAAATTGGCCCGCCGCGTGCCGAGGAAAAAAGGCTGGGTGTCCCTGAATTATATTAAGCTTTTGAGAAACATATTTCAGTAGATAATAAATCGTATGTAGTTATAATATTTTATGTTAAATAGTTATGGCTGAACAATAATTATTATTATTTACATACTCCATTTTTCTCTGTATTATAATTTTTTAATACAAATATTATACTCTTTTTGTATTTTCCATATAATTACGATGACTAATTTATTAAATGTTAATATTGTCGTATATTATATAAATATAACTATATTATAATACATTTTTAAATGATATAACTTTACTGTTTTAATTATGTTTAAATTTAATAGTTATCGATATTATCGATATTATTGATAAAATAATATTGTAATACAATATAATAATATTATAACAACTAGCCAAAAAGATAATTCTGAATATTCACATCTGTAAGGCGTAGGTATAGGAAATTTTTAACAATATTATCATGACAGTGTGCTTATATATATTTTTTTTCTGTGTGGTTTCATTCGCTATATGTGGGGGGGGGGGGTGAACATTGAACCGTCTGGACAATATACTAACCCAAACAATACTAATCCAATGACACGACTTATACGTTAGAATTTACGAATAAATCCAGTTGTAGCGTATACCGTTAGTTACGTGAAACACGTTAAACATCACGATTGTTGTGAATCAAATAAATTTTATAATTAACTATTTTTACAACGTGGTTAACATTAAAAAAACGTTTATTTAAGGTATGTAATTTATTTATTCTTTAATAGTAATAATAATGACCCCTTGCGGCTTGCATATAATATTATAATATTCATCTATATAAAAGGTGGATAAGGGGATGTCGCTCTGCTGTACAGTAGGTTACAAGTGGGTAACTGTAATAGATGGTGTTAAATTTGAACTCAAAGATATAATATAATTGTATAAGAAAAACGATTCTGAGCGAAAACGGTCAGTCAGCCTATCATAGGAGCATATGAAATAAGTATATATGATGATATTATTGTGAATAAAGTAATTTATATATAACCTATTTAAGTGGAGCCTTGTTTTAAATTTTCAATCCTTAGCTATAAAAGTTGAACATTTTATAAATTTTTAACTACAAAATAATTATTAAATTTTAAATTTGATACATTTTGTCAAAATTTGAACTTTAAATGCTTATAAAAAAAAATTGTGCCAATGTATTTTTAATATATTTCAACTGCTATTGGAACGGTATATCAGAAGCCTTATATTAATATTTTATGGTGTATAGAAAATGCTAATATAAAGAATCAGTGAAATTTCCAAGTATCTACAGTCATTCGTTTTTCAATTACAATAAAATAAGAAAATTGTTACATGAGAAATCGAGTGAATATCAAATGTTGTAAAAATATAAATTTCAGACGCTCATAAAAATTTGATTTAAGTTTCTTGTAGACATTTTTTTTTTTATAAAGGTAGACAAACTTATGAGTAATCTTATATTACATTTTCAAATCTTAGATTTTAAATTTAGATTTAAATTTTTATGAATTCTCAACTCAAAATAATTTGCTAATTTTCGTGATTTTTCCATATTTTGTCAAAATTTGAAATTTAAATGCTTATAAATAAAAACTGTGACTAAGGATTTTTAATTTTTTTCATCTGCCTTTGAAAAAATAACCTAGGAGCCTTCTATTAAATTTTCAAGCTTTTTTACTCAACAGGTAAAATTTTATAGATATTTATAGAAAAAAAAACTAAAAAAATTGGAAATTGACAATGTCCGTAAATAGCTCAAAATAAGTCAAATTATTTGGAAAATGTTATGGTGTATAGAAAATGCTAATATAAACATTCAGTCAAAATTTCATGTCCCTACGGTCATTTGTTTTAGAGTTACACCAAAAACCAAAATCGATTTTCTCGAAAACAGATTTTGCGTAAAAATTCCCGTTTTTCCTTAATTTTTCTTTTGTTTTTCACGTCACTTTTGAAAACTACTGGGAAATTTTTACTTTTGACCCCCCAAAGTACCAACTAGATTCACTTTCCTATCAGAAAAGTTACTATTGAAGAAAATCCAAGCACTTTTACTGTCCTAAAAGGTGATGACAGACACAAAAATAAAAAAAATAAAAAAACACACATCGTTGTAAAGTCAATACATTCATCGCTTCGCTCACAATCTAATATTACGTGTACCTATCGGACATTCTGACATCAGTTATAAAACTATATAATATTATAAAGAGGTAAAATTTGTTTGTATGGAATAGGAATGTACCTTCCTACCTACCTGATGGTAATCTCTATAACTACTGAACAGATAATAAAAATTCTTTTACTAATAAAAATCAACAATGCTACGGTATTCCCGAGTAGCATAGTAATATAGGTATGGAGGTATCATAGTAATCTAAGTATCTATACATTATAGTGTATTAAAGTGCCTTTTTGTGTTCAGGATAACCTCGAAAAGTATTGGCTTGATTTACATATGGTCAGGGATATCATTTGCTGTACTCAGGATATTCTTTTAAGTACCTATTGTTCCGTATTATAATTTTTGACACGCTAGGGACATCCACGCAGACCACGCCACCAAAAAAATATTAAATTTAATTCATAATCTAATAGTTATTTTGACAAGAAATCATCTAAAAAATATTTATAATATTGACATTTATTGTCTTACGTCTGCTGATAACAAAAAGTGTATGTAATATACTTAAATTATTGAACATTATACATATTTTAAAAATAGACACTAAAATTGTGTGTTCTCGTGTTTGTGAGGTTGTAATAATTGGTTTTTGGTTGTGTCGTAAAATATAAAGTGGAAGTTCTATTATCTAGCGACACGTATAGGCGTATTATAGCTAAGTAAAAAAAAAAATGATTTAAGACAAACGTATACCTAGCGGCTAGCACGCTACTCGATATTTTCCACTCCAAAGAAAATGTATGAATAATAAATATGTAGGTATTAATAAGTAACCATTAGGCATTAATATTTAATTGTATACTATGTACCCAGTGGGAATTAGGCAGTTTTTACATTTTATTCGTTTCAATATTTTTTCAATTATAACTTTATAAGCAAAAAATAAAAAGTGGGTAAGTGGATGTTGCTCTGCTGTACAGTAGGTTTCAATGTGGGTCAATGCATACAGGATTGTATTGAACTTGAATTCAATGATACAATATCATTGTATAAGAAAAACGATTCTGAGCGGAGACGGTTCGTCAGTATGGATATTGTTATTATATCCTGTAAGTTAAATTTATATTATAATAGGTAGCTATTTTTTATTCGTTTCTATGGTGATAAACAAAGCGTTAGAAATTAAAATCCCATTTTTAGCGGTAATTTGATAAATATAACATTACACAATAAACGTTCCGCCGTGTCGCGCGTTGTAGCGTTCGAAACGGTAACTTCTCCACTATTTCATTCTCCTAACACACACACACACACACACACACACACACACACACACACACACACGAGCACGCGGAGCCGTCGACCACCCGTCATTATGTCGTGTTTTTTAAAGGAAGTTTAAAAACTAAAGATACAGATCGATTTTTTTTTTACATGCATTTAAAGCAGGGTTGGCATGAAAAAGCCCAGCCCGAAAAAAACCCGGGCTGCTTTTCTGGATAAAATAGGAATTCACTCTTATTTTTTTTTTTTAACTTGTGTTAATTTTCAGAAAAATTTACCTTATTTATAGGTATTATTTATATTTCCAATTAAAGTATCTATTAAACTGATTTGTAAAAAATGTAATTATTATTTTTTTAATTAGGTGCCTCGTGCCTAGGTACAATTAAAAGTATTAAATGGAAAAATTACACACCAACGTTCAATAGAAATGTCAACAATCTTTTATTTTTAATAAGGTATTTAATACGTAACTTTCCTGTAAATACTTAATGAATAATATGAACAAAAATTAACAATTAACAATATAACAAATACTTGGTAACAAAATAATAGAAAAGGAAAAATCAAAAAACAGTGCAGCTAATATACCTACATGGAAAAAAATTCTGATTTTTTCATAAAAAATCCGATAAAACCGCCCATTAATATGTCTTTTACACTAAAACCCACCGGGTTTTGGGTTTTTTGGGGTTTTATTTGAAAAAAACCTGCTTGGGTTTTTTCTATAAAGCCCGGGTTTTTGCCAACCCTAATTTAAAGTCCAAATTTTGACAAAATTCATTAAAATCTCGAAAATGTTTAAATTATTTTTCAGTTGCATTTTAATAGAAAATTCCCACACATTTTTCTATCTTAAGCAAAAAAAAAAGTTTACAGAAAAGCAACATTCATTTTTTATGAGCTTTTAAATTTAATTTGTTTACGATATTGGATTTTTTCCGGTAAATTAACAAATTGTCAACTATTGATTTTTTATATTTTTTGCTTTATTTTGCAGTTCAGTCTTGGGGAAATGGCATTTTCTTGAATTTGAGGAAGTGTACAATATTATTTTGCCAATTGAAATTGTACAAATTTAAGTACATCATATAGTACCTCCCACCACGCCATATTAAACAAAATTGGCCCAGAGACCTTCTCAACATTAAAAAAATAATAATTAATAAAAACAAAAAAAAACCACCTAAAATTATAAAGTAGGGACTTTCTATCATGCCGCTAGTCCTGTACCCTCCCATATTACCTATTGCAGTGGTCTCAAACTCAAATTACCAGAGGTCCATATATTAATACGTCCAAGGTTCACGGGCAAAACATTGTCGTAGACTTTTTTTTTGTTTTTCTTATGTCTATAAAATATTGATGGCTAAGAGGCCAAAAGTTGTAAGTCCAATTTTTCTCAAAATCGTTTTATTAGTCCATAGGGTTTATCTGGGTCGTCTTTTTGATTCGGTAAAACATTACAAGTCAATATCATAATTAAAATATGTTTTATTTATACTTTAATTTTTGTATTTTTAGTGCACACATATAAGTATGAAGTCCTAATTTAATGAGACATACAATAAATATTTTAACATGATCTAAATATCAAGCGGACAAATATAACAAGTTCAGACTTGTTACTTTTGTCAAAAACAATACACTCAATTTTGGACGTGTAATGTTTTAGATAATATTGAATTTGTTTATGTATTTATAAAAAATGAATATGTCCGGACGTATTATTTTAAATAATAAAAATTTTTAATTTTAAATTACACTAAATAATATGATATCTTCAATTAGCATAAAATATCATTAAACACGGGTTTTATTTTTTGACTAAAAATTTAATGATAAATGCTACTTTATTATTTTTTACATTCAATAAAAAATTGCAATATTTTTTACTTTTTTACTGCAATTAAATAAACAAATTGAATTTTTTATATCAAAACAATTAGTCTTACGTACATTTTAACTATTTATATATAATAAATGAATTAGAGTTTATATTAAATTAACAACTTTTAATATATCCATCAAAACCTTTTATGTCCACGGTAAAAATATATTATAATTGCCATTCATAACAAGTCCCATTTAAATTTAAAAGAAACATTATAATAACGTTGAAAAAAAAATTTAAGACCGAAAAGTAATAATTTATGTAATCTACAGAATATTTTACAAATTAATCAGTTGCAACACCGAAATACAAAAATCTACCACACAAATGTTTTGGCGTAGAATAATTTAAAATATTAAAAATAAATATTATAAATTTTAAAATTTTTTGAACTATTGCTAGCCACATCGACATTATTCACGAGCCACGTATTTGAGACCGCAATTGTACACAATTTTACGAAATAAAGTATTTAATATAATACTGAACCATTTTGAAATTTAATTTCAAACATAGCAGTGATAAGGATAACGAATCTGTAATCGATTTTATCAAAAGTTGATTTCGGAAATATAGGGACATATCTCAATATCATTGTTGCATCCACGTCATATTAGGAATATTAATGTTTACGCAAATTTTGAGTCTATTTGGAATGAATATATCTCTTTTGGTCAAAGTATAACAAACTTTTTACAAATAATAAATAATTGTGTTCACTTTTTTTTTCTCAAAACGTAAAAATAATCAATAAAATAATATAGGTATTCTTAAGACGAAATACCATAAGGAATTAAAAAAACAGATCTGTTGACTCCCCACAGTTTGTATGAAACACAATTTATTCACTCCAATAACATACCTATGTTCTTGTATATACACGTATTTGCACTTTTTGTGCGTATACAAATTATTATTATGTATCCCAAAAATAGGCAATAGGGATAGTACCTAAGTAGTGCCCGATCAGATTATTATAAGATTTACAGCTGTACTTATACAATAATACATAATACCTATACGTCTAACAAGCATAATATTATACTGCAGAACACTGCCTTTTTAATGGTTATGAAATCTACCCCGTAGAGGGGTAGTGTGTCTCGGGGCGTAGGACGTTTGCGCATCACTATTGTTATGAATGACCTTTTTTGTAGGCAGTTTGCGCATCACTATTGTTAAAAAAGGCATAGGGTGTTTTCCGATTGCTATTGTTACAAAAAATCTTTATTTAGGTCGTTTGCGCATAGCTATTGTTAAAAAGGCATAGGGGGTTTTCCCTAGCTATTGTTACAAATAACCTTTTTATAGGCCGATTGCGCATTCCAAATTACGTATACCAGGTTTTATTTACACTTACGAAAATAATCGTCAATATTCATAATTCATATTTAAAAAAAAATTAAAAAATTAATATTCACATTTACCAAAAAAAAAAAAAAAATATATAATATTATTTAATCATCTTTCGTATAAATCTACAACCGTGGTTGATACACTTATAAATGATCATTTATCAGTTATATATATTATTATCTCACCAATATATCCGGTCATATCACTAATAGGTAGATAGGTAAAAGGTAGTAGGTACCTTTCTATTGTTAAAATTTGCGATGCGCAAACGACCTACCAAATTTCTTACCTGAGGTACTATAATGATGCGCAAACGACAAACTCTCGGCCCTTCGCAATTCGCATCAACACGTGTTTTACGAGAATGGCCACGCACGACGACGCCGTAATAAATATAAAACAATATCATATACAGGGTGATTTATGAAGCGTAAAACACTCAATTTCTCAAAAAGTATTAATGTTTTCAAAAATATTTTTTTACATAGTTTCAAGTTGTTAAAAAAACAACATTTTTATTAAGAAATTATATTTAAAATATTTTTTATCCTTATAATTTTTTAAGTTTTTACTTTTTTGAATGACAGCATAGAGTTTTAATTTCATTTTCCAAAGCAGAATATTTTTCTAAGTATTTTAAGACATAAATATCGAATTTAGGACGACTAGTTTATGAGTTATATAAGTATTTAAGGTTTAGACAAGCGGAGTAGTGGACACACATTTGCGGGATAACCCCATACCACTCCACTCCGCCCATCTATACTTTAAATGCTTATACCTCATAGACTACTCGCCCTAAATTAGATATTTATGAATCAAAATACTTAGAAAAATATTCTGCTTTGGAATATGAATTTAAAACTCTATGCTGTTATTCAAAAAAGTAAAAAACTTAAAAAAATATATAGATAAAAAATATTAAAAAATATAATTTTTTAATAAAAACATTGTTTTTTAACAACTTGAAACTATGTAAAAAAATATTTTCAAAAACATTAATATTTCTTGAGATAATGAGTGTTTTACCCTTTGTGAATCACCCTGTATATATAGGTACAATAATCCTCTAAACAGCGGACACTCTATAGGTCGTCGAAATTTGGTCAGTATTATTCGGTGATATCAATTTTTCAGAGAGCGTTCAATATTGTACTTTGTATGTACATTATTAATAACTAGGTGCGTACATATTATATTTAATGCTTAAGTGATAATATTTTATTATTTGTTTTATAGTACACGTTTAGGTAATTCTTTATAATATTATTTAATTAGATATAATATGTATATTGTATATTTGTATTTATTATTTAAATATTTATGAATAGGTAGGTAAATTTTATAAAAATCGCTCACTATTTCAGCCGTCAGCCAGACCTTTTTGTTCCAAAATCAATCGATGGGGAATAGTAAAGTAGTAATAATTGATGTTATACAATTTTTTATTTACGCAATTCACAATTATCCTATATGTACGTGAATAGTTATCAAAATTGATGCCATATATAAACGTGTCCATATTATTTATAAAATGTCATAGAAAATGTGGTTTTGCCGTAGAACAATTATGAAAATATTTTAATTCAATCAGGTGATGTGACATTTGGGTTATAGTACACAGACTGCATCCTAATTGTGTATCAAAAAAATTTGCGATTTCGGTCAACTACTGAATTGCTTGAATTCGTGCTCATATTTTTCGTGCATAAAAATTTGAGCAAATCAACTGGTTTATCCGACCTGCATAATGTCGCGTGACGCGTGCCGTATAGTAAAAACATAGCTAGTATATTAGATATACTGTAATATGAGTTTTATCAATGGGACCAGATAACAGTGAATGGTTTTAAGATATGGATAATTTAAAAGGGGGACGGAGTGGCCGAGCGGACTAAAGCGTCGGTTGCGATGCACACCAGCGCTGGTTTGATACCTCGGTCGCGGGAGGCATTTCTCTCCGGGCAAGTCACGGTGTCCGGAGAACAAGTGCCGCCATCCCCCACTCGTGCATGGCAGATATCGACGGGCGCCCAAATCAAAAACTCTGCCAAAACAAACACACACATGTAATCAAATCTACAGTACCTTCCCCTACAGTACCACAGGCTAATGACCTAGTAGTTAAAGTCTTAACCCTAATAAAAAAAAAAAAAAAAAATTAAAATATGTATGTATTATTAAAACGATATATATAAAATACTATAGTATATTATATATCCAGTTCGATTATACAAAAAATATAAAATGGATACACAATTATTTTTATACCTATCAGCTGGAATTTATTTATATTCGATATTTATTAATTTTATTTAATTTTAATTTTTTAACTTTGGACCGCTATATTTTTATCAAATATATTATATGTCACACGTTTACGAGTACCTATTTGTATTATTATAATAATATACTTGAATATGTTTTTTTTAAATTAAAAATTGTTTAGTAATTTATAAAATAGGATAATATATTATAAATATATTATAATATATTTTAATAGTTATCAAATTTTGCGCAAATAAGTTCTGTCACAAAAAAAACCATTTTGTTAACTCGGTTCTGTGACGATAAAACCACTCACGCAATTCAGAAACACCGATATACTTATATAATATTATACCTAGGTACAAAATATTGATACACATTTCGTACATGATGTGGTGTGTACGTGTCATATGAAATATATTTATATATATATATATTAATATTAATAGAGATGGGAATGATATTTATACTCTGTGACTTTACGGTATATATTAATATATATTGTATATTATGGGTGGTCAGGCGGCTGTATCAATTTTATATATTGAGGTCCCGGATGGATATAACGATGGATGACGTAGGTACGGTGTGTAATGTGTAAATATGTAATGTAGATATAATATATATATAGCGTTATCGTATAAATAAAATATATGCGTGTGGCTGATATACAAGGGTCCAAAAGATCACACATTTGTACATTGTACTTGACCGAAAAAATTAGGCAGCTCTAATGTGTCTCGATATTATGTGACGGTATCGGATATGACGTAGGAATTATGAATGATACGAGTAAACATAATTTAGGTATACTAATATTATAATATAGGCATAGCGTTATCGTATAAATAAATGTGTTGTGTGTCACCGAACACATACTGCCGGGTTCAAGAGATCACGCATTCATTTTGAACGTTGTACTTAACTGAAAAAATATACGATTAAAATCATATTGGCTCGGAGAAACTTGAATGACAAGATTATAATGACGTGATAAAAAAAACATTTAACACTAATTATTCTACATTATTATTATAGAAGTCCTGCGTGCGTTGATAAATACATATTGTAATGAAATACGATTAAAATATTTAAAAAAATAAAATAATGAAAGAACACAGATAATATTATTAACTTTAAGAGGATGTCAGCGCACTATTTGTTTTCTCTCTCTAGCCCACGCGCAACATAGACAAAATGCATTTGCGCAGAATCGTTTTTTCTATGTTTTTAATTAATCTTAGAGTAAAATCGCCCATTATAAAAACGATAGAGAATAATATGTTTGAGGGAATGACATTATCAATTTCTCTAAATATTGTTTCAAAACAAATTAAACGTAATTTAAATTTACAACATTTTTTTGTTTATTTTGAAAGTCGAATACAAAGTCAAATAACAATAAAATATAAAACCGATATGTCATTCCCTCTAAAATATTATTCTCTATCTTTTTTGTGATGGGTGATTTCACTCTAAATTTACTTAAAAACATAGAAAAAACGATTCTGCGCAAATGCATTTTGTCTATGTTGCATGTGGGCCAGAGAGAGAAAACAAATAGTGCGCTGACATCTTCTTAAGTTATGATAATATTAGTGAATTCACTTTAATATTAAAGATAACTACACACAGTTGGAACTGTTCAACGAAAATACACTCGACTCTATTATTTTTAATAATATATATAATAAATTGACCAACTGATCAATTTGTAGGTTAGAATTTTAGTTAGACCTACCTGGCTTTTTTTGATTAACATTTTTAATTAGGTACTCAAAACTTGTTTCAAAATTAAAATCACAAACATAATCTACGTCGAACATTTAAATAATATTCCTACTAGGTATCCAATTTCATAATAAATGAGTCAATTAAATGTAATATTTGAAAACAACAGATTCAAATGAATTATTCTGAATGTAAAATTTGCTAAATCATGATGGTGGTACTGGTGGCAAAATGTGGCCAGACAATTTATTTTACCGCCACCTCGGCGTCGCCACCTAATGCCAATACAATATAGCATTTTACCGTCACTGCTGCAGTGTATTGGGGCGACCTATTGGCTGTTATAATATTAGTACACACCACACCGACAGCTAATAATCTGTATTGCACGTTATGACTAAAATATGATGTATTAGCAGTTATTGCAATTATTATTCACTTTAGTTTTTTGTGTTACTATGTTAATTACAAGAAATATTGGGATATTAAAATATAGGCATAGAAATAAGGGAGCTAATAGTGTCCAAGTATTGTTGAAAACCAAAAAAATTGAATGCCTGTGGAAACGAAATTTGTGTCTTTATGATTTAATAAATTGTGGATCGTACGTTACACTATATTTGTAAAGCTATAATAATAATATAATAATATAATATACCAACAATACCCAATACAAAAAAATATTAGCTGTTTGATGTTTTATAGCTTTTAGTTTTTACCAAAATATTTAGGTAGGTGCGTCAATACCTACCACTGAAATATCGATAACGTCGAATTCCTGTAAAATGTTAATGTTTATTTAATTGCTACATTAATGTATGTCTAGAGCCATTCGTTATAAGGCAGGTACACTTATAAAAGAACGTCTCGGACTACTAAACAGTCAGTGACAATTCGCGGTCCCGTCCAGTAGTAGGTACCTGGTAACTTGTCTATATTTTTTTTATATTATATCTTAACCCATACAATAATACTCATACACACTTTTCGTATATTTTTTATGAATTGTCGTAGTTATTGTAAGTCTTGTGTCTATTTTGTTATTTAGAATGATGTTGTTCTTTTTTTGTTTTACCTAGGTATACAGTGAGTAAGCTTTTGCCTGTTGAATTATTTCATTCAAATATGGAATACTCTGCTTGGAGCAGAGAAATATTACACGATTTCATAAATATGTATGAATACCACAAATGTCTTTGGCTGATAAGAGATCGAAATTATTATAATAAAAGACAAAAAACTGGAGCATATATAGAACTCGCAAATTTGATACAAAACGATTTCCCAAACGCTGACGTACTATTTGTCAAAAAAAAAATTAAAAATATTAGGAATGCATTTCGCAAAGAGTATAAGAAAAAGCAAATGAAGATTCGAGAAGGCATAATTTATGAACCAAAACTTTGGTAAGTACCTACATTAAAAATAATGTATTAATTTTTGTAAAGAACAAAAAGTAAATAATATTTTATTATAATTACTCGTATTATATATTGATTATTGATATTATTTTATACACTAACCTATAATGAACAGCTATACCTATTAACTCTTATAAGTAAATACCGATACACCTTCCGTCAATCGATGTGAATAACTTCGTGGTTTAAATATACCTTTTAATATTATAATCAATATATTAAAATATTAAATACTCTTAAATTTTGATTTGTACATTAAAATCTTTGAACATGTAGATCTTTTTCTTGTAAAAATTTGATTTTTAAGTTTTAACCAATTCGAGTATTTTTATTATTAGCGATTGACTTACTTCACAAATAAATTGTATATTATGATTTTTAACTTATAATACGGTAATTTAGGTGTTTAATTTTGAAAGAACATTATCTTACATTTAACGTTTTGACTTTAAGTTTGACTATAACGACATCATTTTTCTTTTTTATATTGGAAATTTAAGTTTCTAAAACATGACATTTGAATACAAAGCATACGTCATAAGTACACCTACCGGTATGTTTACCGATTACAAAATTTAACTACGAAATTATTATTTTTATTTAGAAATATTTAACAATACAATTACATTTTATTAATAGATGATGTCAGTGCACGATTTGATATCTCTATCTAACTTATGTGCAATATAGACAATTTACCATTAGCAGACCAACCATGCGTAATTAATACTGCATTGTTACTTTTAATTTTAGAGCGAATTCACCTATTATTAAACTTTAAATTAAGAACATTACCTGTGTCGCTGCTTTGGATTTTTTACGACAAATACATTTTCTATGCATTTCAAAATTGTAATAATTTACTCACTCATAACTTACATAACAATTAAGATATTGCCATAAAATAACCCTTTTTAGTTAACTTGTTCTTAACTTAAAATTTGGTTGTAGACGAATTCACTATAATATACAAAATAATAACAAGTATGGTTGCTGAATGTAATATTCGTATATATCCTCTTCATATAAAATGATGAATGTATTTTATTATACAAAAAATATATACCAACATAAAATTCATATTTCAGGTATTTCGATTTATTGATGTTCACAGTGATAGAAAATAACAAGCCGGCAACAAGTAAGTAATAATTTATAACAATATTGTTATCATTAAAATGTATGAATATTGTTTAAATTAATTTAAATTTTAAACATTAATTAATAATAATTTTTAATATTATAGTATATTATAGACTCTAGTACTTACCTACATACTGGACCAGTGTTACGAATTTATTTAAAAGTAACAATAATACCATCCTCTTGTCGATTTTGTTAGATATTTACTTAAGTATAGCTATAGTTGGTACATGAGTTCAACATTACAATTTACAATTTGCTTTAAAAGAATTAAAATATTGTTTATAAATCTACGAAAGAACTTCAGATAATGTTCTTTGACTTAAATCGTATAATATTTCGGCGCTTAGGTACTCTAATATTATTTATAAGCTGACAAAGCCTATTGGTAAAATCGGGGGAAAGGGCCAAGGGATTGGCTACGAAAACGGGGATGTAAAATTGTTCAAGAGTTTGAGATAATTCAAGTTTTATGTCCAAACGTAGGTAAAATTATTTGTGGGGTACGGGTTTATGTTCAAAACTAGGGGTCAAGTTGATTGTGGGTAATGAGTTTCAGTCCAAACCCGTCTTTGCTGCCTGATATTTCCAAAGTAGAACATAATACGAAGCTAGTGCCGAATCTTAACCCAATGTTTTAAGCTAATTAAACCATAAATTACTATTTCCATTGGCATACTATGATTTTGATATAATTCATAAATCTTAATTTTTGAATATTTTTTAAAGATTTTCACCAATTATCAATAACGATAGTAATTAAAATACTAATGTACCTACTTCTATTTCCTCAAATGATAATATGACGTTTTGGCACACACAATAAATTCAAATTGGGCCATTATTCACTACTATTTGGCTATTATTTTTAAATCTAGATACTTATGACATAAATCTATAATCGCAAATTGTTCACTTAGCATGTTTCTTCCAAGTGCTATTGAATTATACATTATTAGCATAATCGCATTTTCTATCACAAATATTTCGACCGCCGTGTGAAATTATATAATTCAAAAAATGGTTTTTGTACGTTAAATTGTATGTTAATATGTTATAGGACTCCTCTCGAGAGTTACCATTGCCATTCGCGTTGGCCATATATAGGTGACACGAAAATCTTCATATATACGAACATAAAGTTTAAATCAGCGTCGATCTAACGTTATTCGTGGTCAAGTCCATATTATAAATCAAATAAATGTATTTTTCTTCCTTTTTAAGTGGCCATACTTAGTGGGCTAAGTGGGCTTTCACCGCAAACCATTGGTTATATATTTTATAATTATTATAATATATAATATTTAATCCCAACCTCCATAGAAAATACCAATATTGTATAACATTGTATAGGTATTGCTTCATACTTTCATACACATTAATATTAACAATTTTGCACCTTTTCAGCTGAGGATGAACAGGATGACGAGAATAAGTTGGAGATCGAAAACTATTGAATCCAAACCAATATTCTATCAGTATACTATATTATACTAACATTATACTTATTATTAATATGTACATCCATTGACCATGGTTTAGGAAAATGTATTTTATCATATTAAATATAATATACATAATATTACTTATTCATTATCATTTTTACTTTTTATTACTATTGTATCATTATCATAAATAATTATATTATATACTTATTAGTTTATTACCATGGTCGTTATAATATTATTATTTTAACCTTTGCTTATTGATATAATGCCATATCTCTTATAATACCTAACCATATTCCTATGCTAATTTAATAAACAAATATATAAATTATTATATTGATTTTTTTTTTTATTCTACGACAGCAAATATTTTTAAATTCCATGATGTTTATTTATAGGTGATATATAATAGGTTTAAGGTTATATATTAAATAATATTATTGTTTCTGATAAGTGATATCCATCCTATGGGCATGATCCATCACCGCATTATATCGTGTAAAGTACCTACCTATATATATTTTTTCCAATATTGGTTTATTAACAATAATAACAATGGTAAATTTATTACGATATGGGTATAATACGTATTATAATATACGGGTAAAGGTATCACCAATTAACATTTTAAGTGCTTTAGTTTTAATATTATTTTTGTTATAGTTTTGAAAATGTAGTATATACTGGAGTAAAGGTCTACCTTTATATTAAATTTGTGTTTATTCTTTTTTTTTCGATATTTAATAATAATATTATTATTGAAACCGATTTTCAAACGCACACAATAATAATATATCATAAAATAATAGTATTATCCGCAGATTGAAGATTTAATTCGTTCTACTGAGTGCCCCGAGAGTGACATCGTCAATTTACGAAATAAAATTTAAATTATTGACATAAATGAACACTGCTGCAGGTCATTTAAATAATAATTGGGTTCGTTTTAATAATATTTTAATTTTAATGAAAAACAGATTTCCCGTCGATAATCGGTGTCCATGCAGAAAATCGGCTCTACTTTGATGTGTACATATTATGACATGCAAAGCAACGTTTATAGGATTTTCAGATGTCAGTCTTCGCGGCGCCTGAAAATGTCAAGAATCATGTGTCAAATCAAAGTATCGATTTGATGGACGACAATAACATAATACCACGCGTCATGGTGTATAATAATTATGTAATTATTATATTCAGTATCAAACGATAAACGGAGGATTTTCGATCCACTTCTCAACTACAGGGATCATAATGAATTTTTTTTACTAAAATTGTTCTACCTATCAGAACACTATTCAATTAGTAGGTAGGTATATAATATTACCATATAACTGTATGTACCTATTAACTATTAGGTAGTTACTTTATGTTCACGTAGGTAAAGAAGTAAATGTGTTACCTATTTAAATACAATAAAAATTAGTTTTATCTACCATTTTATCTAGGTAAAACTGTTAAAGTTATATTATCATAAATGTAAAATGTATTTATCTTTATCTGTATCTAGATACATCTTAATAAAATTAACTGTGTCCTATCTCGATGACATTTTCGTTATCTATTCTCAACACAGATCCCACGTAGCCACGTAGGTATGTAGTTATAGCATTATATTGTATATAAAATATATAGGTTAGGTTGGGTAGGTAAGTACAAGTATAAAGCTACTTATATACATACGCTCACTAATATAATAATTGTTTTGATTTTTAATAATAGAAAAATGGATTACCTATTAGTAATTATAGGTACCTATAGTTAAACTATAAATCGTATTTTCAGTTTTTGACTACCAACCTACTATAAACGTGTCATTGTGTCAAGTCAGATCAGAGTTGATGTAATCGCTAGCACAATCTGTAAAATCAACCTTTACAATATTTATTTTTTTTTTTATTAAAATAACAATTACAATCAACGTCAATCTCAAGCTATTATTATCAAAACTTTTTAGAATAAAATGTAATATACTTTTACGTAAAATCTAAATATACAACGGAGTAATATACCCGTGCTCTTGAATAATGATGTAATTTATATTAGACTTCAGAAATAATTATAATTAAATACCAAAACCAAATACAACTTACCGTCGTGGAGTTCCGAATTCCGATGGTTGACAGTATTGCGACAGTATTGACACTTTTACCCTCATGAATTATGCATAGAATATTATAGTTTATAATTTTTTTTTTCATTTTAGTCATCATGCCCGTTTTATAAATAAAATATTAATTTAGTTTTTAAATTATAATTATTATTTATATACCTACCTAATATAAGCGTAGAATCTTGTCGTGATCCACAATGTTGTATACAGGATAAAAAAGAAATAAAGACCATTGTAAAACCGCTAGATCCTTCGCTTCGCTCAGAATCTAAAAGTATTTAAAATACCAGTCAAATACTTCAAAATAAAAAGTATTCAATACGGAAGAAAATATTGAAATACGTTCACTCAAATACTTACAACACTGGTACTATAAGGTTAACCTCACTGCCTCAGATTAAGTAACTGTTAGTTTATATTTTGTAACAATAGTCGCCATTCGAAAATCCGTAGATATTCGTGGGCTTGTGGCCGAAATGGCGAATTCGTCGAAATGGCGCCACCACGGGTACGAGGAGAGCAGCTGCAGATAACTATAATATTATGTAGGTAAGTACCTATAAAATATATAATAATATCCATTTATATACAAAATAAGTATGTATATAATATACAATATATAATACGCATTTGTATACATATTATGTATAAGCATAATATATTATAGGTAATACATGTATTATGTATTTTACGATAGTCAATAGATACTGATTTCACTAATTTAAAAAATACAAATTGCAAATAAAAATATACCAAATAGTATGCCCTCATTAAAACTCTTTTATATAATATATTAGCAGCCATTAAAAAATAAAAATAAAAAAAGGTGGATAAGTGGATGTCGCTCTGCTGTACAGTAGGTTACAAGTGGGTCACTGTAATGGATGGTGTTAAATTTGAATTCAATGATATAATATCATTATATAAGAAAAACGATTCTGAGCGAAAACGGTTAGTCAGCCTATGATTTTACCAAGTATATTTGATGATATTATTGTGAATAAAGTAATTTATATATAACCTATTTACTCGGAGCCTTGTTTTAAATTTTCAATCTTTAGCCATAAAAGTTAAACATTTTTTTTTTTTGATAAACGTATACAAACTTATGGATAATCTTGTATTACATTTTCAAATCTTAGATTTAAAAAAAAAAATTTTATGAATTCTTAACTCAAAATAATTTGCTAATTTTCGTCATTTTTACGAAATTTTTACGTATTTTGTCAATATTTGAACTTTAGTTGCTTATAAAAAAAAATTGTGACTATTGATTTTTAATTTTTTTTATCTGCCTTTGAAACATTAACCTAGGAGCCTTCTATTAAATTATCAAGCTTTTTTAACAAACAAATAACATTTTATTGGTATTTATAGAAAAAAACTAAATAAAATGAAAACTGAAAATGTCCGTAAACAGCTCAAAATAAGTCAAAATATTTGGAAAATTTTATGGGGTATAGAAAATGCTAATATAAACATTCAGTCAAAATTTCATGTACCTACGGCCATTTGTTTTAGAGTTGCAACAAAAACTAAAATCGATTTTCTCGAAAACAGATTTTGCGTAAAAATTGCCGTTTTTCCATAACTTTACTTTTGTTTTTCACGTCGCTTTTGAAAATTACTGGGAAATGTTTACTTTTCCCCAAAGTACCAACTAGATTCACTTTCCTATCAGAAAAGTAGCTGTTGAAGTAAATCCAAGCACTTTTACTGTCCTAAAAGGTGATGACAGACACAAAAATAAAAAAATAAAAAAAAAACACACATCATTATAAAATCAATACATTCATCAGAATCTAAAATGATTTTGTTAAAAATGAATAAAATGTTCAACTCGCATAGCTAAGGATTGAAGATTTAAAACAATGTTCCACGTAAGTAGTTAAATCTATAACCAAAACAACTAAAAATATACATAAATAAAGGTTTTTGAATAGTTATTTTAAGTTCAAATTTGGACGAAATTACATATTAAATAACCAAGAATAAAGACTTATATAATATTTTTGTAATTTTATAATATTAATTCAACTTACCGGTTGTCCGGCTAATTAATAAAATTAATAACATTAGAAAATATAATATAAAATAATATCATCCTAGACTGACAAACCGTCTCCGCTCAGAATCGTTTTTCGTGTACAATGATATTATATCATTGAATTCGAATTTAATACAATTAATTATACAGTGACCCACTTATAACCTACTATACAGCAGAGTGACATCCACTTACCCGTTTTATTAAAAACTGAAAATGTATTTTTATTTGTTTAATTTGTAAATTGTAATTGATATTATTAATTCATTTTTTGAACTTGTAAATTGTATTAAACAATACAAATAGTATTTAAAACATTTATTAAAAATATAGTCTTTTTCAGACAGCAATTTTTTGTTTAATAATATTATTATAATCACGAATAATATTAGTAGGTATAACGTTATCATAATACTATTACAATATTGTTACAAAATGCTGTCTGAGAAGTATTCTAAAAGTTCTAAAAATCAGAATTTGAATAAAATATGTACCTATTATTAAAGGAATATAACGAGTGATCATACTTAAAAAATCGCCTAGTGTAAAAATTTCCCGAAATCGTACTTCAAAAATATTATATAGGATAACGTGTTATCGATCGCGGTGGCTTTATATAACCTGTTAGAAATAGCTATTTCAAACGGCCGGCGTGTGCGTGTGGGTAAAGATAATTATAATATATTATATTGGTAACGCCGGTCCGAAACTAATATCAACTCAATCATCTGGTCCTTATATTATACTCGTATAATATGAGATTTTACGTTTATGTGCGATGTATGTATAGCGAAGTAATAATTCGTCGACGACGTGATGGCGCCGCAATATTATATAATAATATTATATATTGAACGAACATTTACCACGTACCTATTATCACAGAATATACGTCTTTATAATATAGAGAATCGGACGAGTGTGTTTGCTAAATATTAAATTTTATATTTGGAGAGCGTGTTTACGCTTTTAGGGCGTAAAATATAATATTATATAAATGCGCCTAGAATTCGATATTTTCAACATTTGCTCGGCACAGCGATGTTTACGCTTTTAGTGTATATTTGCTGTGCGTGTTAAAAATACGCTCTTCTCATCTGTATATATATAATAGTAATAATAATAATAACAATAATAAGCGTTGTGGCGAGGGTGGTGTCGGTAAATAAGAAAACCTCGGCTAGAGTCGAAAAAATATAAAAACATTCCAAGGAATAAATAAATAATACACTTTCGCCCGCGGACGATAAAAATATTATTATTCCGCAGTGATTTATATTGGTATAATAATATTATACTTTCTTGCGAGTGCGCGTACGTGGTAAATAATATAAAAATATATTAATATGTATATTGTATAGGTACTATTCATGTGGCGGCTGCGATGTTTTTACAGAAAATAATAATATTACGACCAGAAACAGCCGACACGTCTGCAGTGGCGGTGCCGAAGATGCGTCGTACCTACAAGTGAGGCCCGACAGTCGTCACCCCCGCGGCCACCCCAACCGGCAACAATACAATATTGTGTAGGTATACCCTATTATATTATACTGCACAATACACCTACCCTCCTCTCACTGGGCAACATCTCTACCCTCGTTAGACGACGGTATAAAATTGTACGGGGTAATTGGTTATCGAGGGTCGCCATCTCCGGGCGTTAAACTCGATAGAATAATTGGGAACGGACGGCCGTACCTATAAAAAAAAAACATAATATAATAAATAACAATATACCGAAAAATAAATGGCAGGTACTATAGTGTTCATAATTAAATAAATATTTTATACGTAAGCCATGTACCTACATGTACCTAAGCCCGTGTACATACCCACCACGGTGTATAGCGTATAAAGTAATATCAAGATGGCTGTTATTTCTAAAAATATTATATAACTATACACAGAGTTGATTGTTATAATAATAATATATTTAATTTTGAAGTTCATTATTCATCATTATTTTTCAGCTCTGGTAAACTCTTGTATATAAAGCTTTTTCTAATTAATAAAGTTTTCTCCGTTAATTTCCGAATAAAATATCTCTACAGCAAGCCCAATAAGGGTGTAACAGAAATAAATGGTAATATATAATTAACTAACTAAAAAATGCACAACAAATTTTGTATTTCTAATTTATATCTTAAATTTTAACCATGATTATTATATTTTTTAATACATTTTAAAACGCTGATTAGAACAAAAGTTATTTTACACAGTTAATAATGTTAGTCAGGCGTTTCTGTATATAACCTACGTACCTACTGTGGACCCTGTTTTACACTCTTTAACAGTAATTTCAAAATTAGACGTAAACAAAAACGTCAGTTTTAATTTAATGAAATTTATTTTTAGGTTTTGATTTTTATAAAAGATTTATAAAAGAATTGCACGTTAAAAACAAAAAACACGTCTTTTTCGTTTTTTCAAAATTCTATATCATCATAATCCTTAAAAATACCCGCGTATAATGACATAAGATACACCCTGTATATATATTATCTTGTATTGGTTACGATTTTTTCAAACTTTACTCGATAATTTAATATATATTTGAATATTTCTCATAATTTAGTCTACGTGTTGATCGATGCATATTTAACACCATTAAACTTTTGTAATAACTTTCTCGGTAGAGCACCAAGTGCACCACTATTCGTCGAGGAGGTAGGTAACTGAATATTACATATATTTTCGGAAAAATCCATTTCATTCCAATATCAAAGGAGGAAAAAAATGAGATATGCCTTATTTTAGGATTATTTTTAAAATAAAAGCCAACAAGAGACCGATTTCTCATACCTATAGAAAACATGAGATTACTGCAAAAACCGAAGTGTTGGAAAATAAAAAAAAATCAAATTCGATATACAGAGAAACAATATTGACAGTCGATAAATCATATTGAGTGCGTACATATTATATATTATATTATATATTATACTGACTTCGACGATATGACGTTTATCTCACTACCTGCTGTGCAACCTTTGGTAACCTAATGGAATGAGATATTATTATTATTATTATTCACTCACAGACTATAGTACCCTAAAATCAAGACTGGGCTACACAATATAAAACTCGTTTGATGTGATGTACACGTTACATGTGTGTAGTACGCTTAAACACATAGATCGTATCGGTATCTTTTATAATTTGTACATACTACATAGTGAGTCGTCCCATTACAGTTGTAAAAGGAGAACCGTGTCGCACGGAAAAACAGGTTTTTATTTTTTATTTCGACAAGGGATTTTTTTTTCATTATTTTAACTATTATTATTATTATTATTATTATAATAAACAGTATGTATATAATATACAATATATAATACGCATTTGTATACATATTATGTATAAGCATAATATATTATAGGTAATACATGTATTATGTATTTTACGATAGTCAATAGATACTGATTTCACTAATTTAAAAAATACAAATTGCAAATAAAAATATACCAAATAGTATGCCCTCATTAAAACTCTTTTATATAATATATTAGCAGCCATTAAAAAATAAAAATAAAAAAAGGTGGATAAGTGGATGTCGCTCTGCTGTACAGTAGGTTACAAGTGGGTCACTGTAATGGATGGTGTTAAATTTGAATTCAATGATATAATATCATTATATAAGAAAAACGATTCTGAGCGAAAACGGTTAGTCAGCCTATGATTTTACCAAGTATATTTGATGATATTATTGTGAATAAAGTAATTTATATATAACCTATTTACTCGGAGCCTTGTTTTAAATTTTCAATCTTTAGCCATAAAAGTTAAACATTTTATACATTTTTAACCACAAAATAATTAATAAATTATAAATTTGATAAATGTTGTCAAAATTTGAACTTTAAATGCTTATAAAAAAAAATTGTCCCTATGTATTTTTAATATTTTTCAACTGCTATTAGAACGATATATCAGGAGCCTTATATAAAATTTTCACGCTTTTTTACCTAACAAATAAAAATTTATTGATATTTATAGAAAAAAAAACTAAAAAAATTGA
The DNA here is from genome assembly GCF_019925205.1 of Metopolophium dirhodum. Taxonomy (NCBI): domain Eukaryota; kingdom Metazoa; phylum Arthropoda; class Insecta; order Hemiptera; family Aphididae; genus Metopolophium; species Metopolophium dirhodum. The sequence goes on from NC_083561.1 coordinate 44,369,355, forward strand.
AAACTGACAATGTCCGTAAACAGCTCAAAAAGTGTCAAAATATTTTCAACATTTTATGGTGTATAGAAAATGCTAATATGAACATTGAACATTCAGTGAAATTTTCAAGTATCTACAGTCATTCGTTTTTTAATTACAATAAAATAAGAAAATTGTTACATGAGAAATCGAGTAAATATCAAATGTTGTAAAAATATAAATTTCAGACGCTCATAAAAATTTGATTTAAGTTTCTTGTAGACATTTTTTTTTTTTATAAAGGTAGACAAACTTATGAGTAATCTTATATTACATTTTCAAATCTTAGATTTGAAAAGATAAATTTTTATGAATTCTCAACTCAAAATAATTTGCTAATTTTCGTGATTTTTCCTTATTTTGTCAAAATTTGAAATTTAAATGCTTATAATTAAAAACTGTGACTAAGGATTTTTAATTTTTTTCATCTGCCTTTGAAACAATAACCTAGGAGCCTTCTATTAAATTTTCAAGCTTTTTTAATCAACAGATAAAATTTTATTGATATTTATAGAAAAAAAAACTAAAAAAATTGAAAGCTGACAATGGCCGTAAACAGCTCAAAAAGAGTCAAAATATTTTGTAAATTTTATGGTGTATAGAAAATGCTAATATAAACATTCAGTCAAGATTTCATGTCCCTACGGTCATTTGTTTTAGAGTTACAACAAAAACCAAAATCGATTTTCTCGAAAACAGATTTTGCGTAAAAATTCCCGTTTTTCCTTAATTTTTCTTTTGTTTTTCACGTCGCTTGTGAAAACTACTGGGAAATTTTTACTTTTGACCCCCCAAAGTACCAACTAGATTCACTTTCCTATCAGAAAAGTTACTATTGAAGAAAATCCAAGCACTTTTACTGTCCTAAAAGGTGATGACAGTTACAAAAATAAAAAAAAATAAAAAAATAAAAAAAATAAAAAAAAAAACACACATCATTGTAGAATCAATACATTCATCGCTTCGCTCAGAATCTAAAAGACTTATAGTATAGTTTAGTTTACATTATAGCACCTAATTGATTTAAACTAACATAATAATTAAAATATATCTATCATAAAAAATAAAAATTATGTACCAACATATTACAAAGTAATTAGTCATGCAGTATTTCCTGCTGTGTGCAAGAATAATTTGAAGTCTCAACTGAAAATTAAAAATCATAACATCTATTCTGTGTTCAATATCATGAACATAAAAATAAAAATGAAATTGTATTGGAATTTTAAACATACTAGGGTTTGGTGTTTAATTTTTTTTTTTTGTTCATTATTATTGGTGGTAGGTATTACCTTTTTTGAAGAAGTTATAAAATAAACAGGTTTAAAATTATCAGCTGTATTCACTATTCGACTCATCATTGACATCATCTAATAAATAAATTAAAATTCTTTAAATTGTAAAAGTTTTGTTGATTATTACCATGGTTGAAATATACAAGGTTATTGCATTTATACCCCTTCTAAATCAAATATTTGATGATAAAAACAAAAATGGTAGCGTAAAGGGAGCCAATAATAATCAAGTACCTATACATGCGCGGGAATTTTGAATTTGTTAGCTTTTGTCAACGTGTTTTTGATGATAAGAAAAATTTATATTTGTGATATCCCTTTATGCAGCCATTTTGTTTCTGATTATAATAATCCGAGTCCATATGTAATAACCTGTATATTTCAACTATGATTATTAGTTATTACAGTAAAAATATATTAAAAATGCTTAATTTACCATTAATAAATTCATCACCAACAATATCTGAAAAAGTAAATAATAATTTTTAGAACAATTAAAGAGGAAACTATTACAAAGATCAAAATTAGTTAAAAATGTTTACTATTTTAATATACAACGGCACAACGCCTATATAATACAATATTACCGCTATTACTTTTACTGTTATGTTATACCACATAATATATCGTACCTTTATTCATGTATAAAATATATTTGTAAAAGTATTAGAATTAATACCTGGCATTATCACTTTCAAGATGAATATTAAGTACAGTAGAACCTCGATTATCCGAACCTACGTTATACGAACCCTCTATTATCCGAACTATAATTAGCGTATACGAACGTTCTGTTATCCGAACATGAAAACTCGTATCGGACAGGTATTGATAATTATGTCAAAAAAATATAATAAATAAAATAAATTTAATGTATTTAATTATGTATGTATGTACCTAATGTATTTCTAATAATTTAATGTATTTCTGATAATGTAATGTAATATGTAATGTAATTCTAATAAAATATTAATAATAATAATAAATATTTAATTATACAAATAATAAATAATTAATACATAATATTATAAACATTTTTCATTTTATATTTCCAATATCTGAACTTTTGCGTATCCGAACTAGGTGCGGTCCCAATTAGTTCGAATAATCGAGGTTCTACTGTAAGTGGATTGTAATCTCTTATCTCTATGACTCTATCTGAAAGATCAGTATCATCAATTGATGCTATATAAATTAAAAATAATAAATATGACGTATCCAACATATTTGATGTTTAAAGTTTAAACCATAATATTATGGTAATTATTATGGCATTCATTAACATTCATTGTTGAATAACATTATAGGACTTACTGAAGAACATTGATCGTTATCAACATCATCATTACAATTAATAAACAGTGGCATACTATTGGATAACTTTTCTTTCATATTTTTTTTTTTTTTTATTGATGATTTGTCCCTTAAATATTTTTAAATCTGATGAATTGTATAATGTTCTGTTCGGTCTTTTTAAAAAAATTCTTGGTGTTTTAGCAAAAGTTGATCTTCTTTGTAGTTCAATAATAAATGCTAAAACAAACAACAAAATAATATGTGATAATCATATTATTATTTAGTTATATTAAATATTAAGTTCAATTTTAAGACTTACAAACTTCTGGAGGATATTGATTACTGACATTAATTTTATAATTAATTGGAGATGTAGATTATTGACTATATTCAATTTATTTGTTGTTATGATTTGTCTGTAAAAATCTGGTATTTTCTCTATAGATTAGTCAAACAATATTATTTCTAATATTGAATACAATATAACAGTATAATTAATATTATGGATTTGGAATTTACAGCAAATAGATGATTTTAAAAGCAATGATTTTTTTATAGTTGTATTTCATTATGTTTTTTTTCTGGAGAGTATGTGTAGTTAACTAGGTATAACAGATGGTTTTGAAAATTTGTTTTGTTTTTCTGTGGCAATTGACTTTTTATGTTTGTTACTGGTTGTTTGTGCGTCACAGTCATCCAGATCGGATGAATATAGTCCACATTTTGCTTTGTCCAGTACATCAGTAAATTATACTTTAAAAAATAAAAATAAACATAACATAAATATCTAATCCTATTAATTAATATAATTAATGGTACCTATAGGTACCAATTATTATCCATTTAATTTTTTACATAAATGAAACTTACATATGTTTGTTGAAAGCACTCGACAGTCATAATATGAGAAATCAAACCCATTAGGCCTTGTTTTATTTGCTCGATACTTGGCAATTAATGAGTCATTATTCGCCATGCACATTAGTGCTATTTTGATTAAGCCAATACGTTGGAACGGGCTCCACTGAATCATCGGTTATAAAGTGAACAATAGTCCACATTTCTGGTATTCAATATATGTTAGTTTTTTAACTTATTAATTGCAACTTGCAATAGCAGGTAGGTACTTAAATACAAAATAAAAATTACTTGAATTAATGTAATTAATTGTTTGATAGTTATATTTTAAAATTGAAATACATAATGTAATCATACAAATTTATAATACCTATATAATAGATATATTATAAAATACAACTAACTAAAATAAAACATTTTTATAAAATACATTTTTATTTAAAGATAAAATATTTAGTAACTATTATATAATATAATATGACATATTAATACCTATAAATAAGCAGTGTATATTGTAACGTATTTGAGTATACCTATTGGTATTCATATAATTTTTCAAGCATTAAACATTATCTATTATCTATCAACAAGTTTAGAAGTACCTATTTGAATTATTTGAAATACATTTTAAATACTATTGTACTTTAAGTAAACAATATTTTTTTATATACTTTTCAGATGAACAATTATATTGTTATAATTTATTACTTAATCAATTATTTTATGATACTTTAATATAGTAGGAATTTTATACAGTATATAGTAGATAATATAATATATACTTCCATCCAAAATTATTATATATTAGGTAGGTATGTTAACTGAATATTAGTTACCTACATTCAAAGATTAAACTGCAACCAACTGCTCAGGATATGTAATCGGTTTTTTTTAATTTTCTATATCTTTATCAAAAAACTTATTTATGAGTAATTGAATAAAGTTAATAATAATTTGAAAAAAAGAAAAAATTAAATACATCTATTATTGCGTACAAGTCAGTCTATAAACTAGGGGTTTTTTTTAACGATTTTTTCTGATTGCACAAACTTAATCCCACTCTTGGGTTATAGTAGGGAGTTTGTTTACGCAAAACAAAATCCTACGGACTGTTATCCGTTGAACTATCAAGGGCGGCTCCAGGGGGCCCTAGGACCCCCCCCCCAAAAAAAGCTGTATTTCTAAACAATTTGATTCTGTTAAAAACAAAAAAACAAATCATTGACATTTTCTGAAACTTATGACTTGGTACCTAACCTCCTTATCATATCTCTGGATCCACCCCTGTGAACTGTTCCGGCTATATTACCTAGTACCTACTAACCTACTGTCTACTGTATACTGTACTATCTACATTTTTTACTTTCATAAAACCCCATATAGGTACTCAGAAACGATATGTAAAAATATATAAATCCTGACTCTCTCGTGATATACCAAATAAATCATTTTATATCAATGCACTATTTTTTTCGTAATCCTACAGTACCTAATAATTATAGTGAATAGCATTTGCCAAAAAATAGTTAGATCGTTTACGACCAGATTATGTGATACACCAGCACCATCAAACGACCACCATACCAATATTGTTAATTTATTGTAAACTAGGTATTCTGGATTCTAAACTGGATTCCTGGTATAGATTTATTATATATGACGTTTTTGCTCAGAATCGTTTTTCGTATGCAATAATATTATATTAATGAATTCGAATTTAACTCTATCTGTAATGGAAATGACGAATTACGAAACACCGCTAAAAACGGGATTTTAATTTCTAACGCTTTGTTAATCAACATAGAAACCAATAAAAAATTATAATATTATAATATTAATTCAACTTACTGGCTATAATAAAATATAATAACAATATAAAATATCCAGACTGACATAAACCGTCTCCGTCCAGAATCGTTTTTCTTATACAATGATATTATATCATTGAATTCAAGTTTAATATATTATACAATCCATTGTACATTGACATTTTTATAATCGTTTAAATTTTAAAGTTCGAATTCTGACAAAATTAATCAAATTTAAAATTTAAAAAGGTGGGTAAGTGGATGTCGCTCTAATGTACAGTAGGTTACAAGTGGGTCATTATAATGGATGGTGTTAAATCTTAATTCAATGATATAATAGCATTGTATAAGAAATACGATTCTGAGCGAAGATAGTCAGTCAGCCCATGATATTACCAAGTATATTTGATGATATTATTGTGAATAAAGTAATTTATATATAACCTATTTACTCGGAGCCTTGTTTTAAATTTTCAATCTTTAGCCATAAAAGTTGAACATTTTATACATTTTACGTTATAAATTATAATAACGGAAATCGATCACCGAGTAGTATTCGAATGTGAATTTTATGAGCGCAATTAAAATATCCTGGTCAACGTGAATTATATGGATTGTCCCAACAATTTAAAAATAATACACTATACCTGTGCGTAGCAAATCACAATAATTGAATAGTTAAATAATATATTTTATTGCCGGTATTGGAGTTAACCCAATAAAAAAAAAAATATAAATATCTTTTACATTAAATTAGGTAATATATTATAGCATACTGTCACAAATATAGTAGACGTTAGATTACACATAAATAGTTCAATTAGTACGTGATAAGCATATAAGAACGTACGTTTACGCATGTGCAAAAATTATTTACTTGTGTGTAAAGAAGTAAGAACATTTTTAAGCCCCCCCCCCCAAACAAAAATCCTGGGTGCGCGCCTGAGTCTTGTTAAAAATGTCATCAGCCTTTAATTGTAAGCATATAATAATATATCCTCTGCGGAACAAAACTACACAACACGAACTCATAGAAAATTGCCTTAAGAGGACGTGATACCCGCATGTGTTGTCTCTGTCTCACAAGTGCGGAACATAGTGTAGCTCCGTTAATTTAAAAATTAGAGTGAATTGACCTCTTATAAAATCTAATGGTAGTATTATTATCTAGGCAACTGCTTCTGCTTTTTATTATATTTTAATTGTAAAGCGAGTTATGATTATTTTAAAATTGTAAATTGTTTGTACATCTTAAAATACTCATAACTTGTTTTAAAATTAAAATATAAAAAAAAACCCAACAAGGTGCACTAGATAATATTCTTACTTACAAATTTGATAATAGGTCAATTCACTCTAATTTTTAAATTAACTTAGCTACACGTGTTCTAATGAGCGTACAATTTGCTTTGTTACGCACTAGTAAGTTGTAAAACGAAAATAACACATTTATATAAAACTATTATAAGTTACGTTAGGTTAATGTTATAGGTAAATCATAGGCACCTATTTATTTTTGCTATTTTTAATTATATTTGATTTTAAACTTATTTTAAATTGTTCAATCTTTTAGCTTGTTTTTCTTTTAGTGGTTACAGAATAATATTGAAGAATTGGAGTGACTCGTATATACATATATAATAAATAAATAAATACTTGGTTATACGTTGTTTTCAGACAGTGGCTATAGTGCTATACCATACACTGTTACGTATAAGGCCCAACTTGAAATTTACTTTTCTTATTCTTGGAATTGTATATGATATAAATGTTATATATTCTATATCCACATCGTTTATGTTTTCCGTCGTATTAGTTTTTTTTTGTTTTTAAGTTATATTTATCCATGTATAGTTCCAAATAAATATTATATACAGTTATACAGATATTATATATGTCATATAACCGCTGCAAATATTATGTTAGATATATCGTTGTATCTCATATTATTTACAATGTTTCAAGTCAATGGCATGTCTTAAGGGCACTGCAAATAGACTTAACTTTGTTCTTAAGTCCAAAACGTACCCATAGGCCATATACTGACTAAACTAATAACGTGATATAACGTTTCTGAAATTATATCTGAATTACATCTCATGAATTTAACTTGAAATTGACTTTCCTACTTTTTTAATTCTAGATTCTGGACTTAGGCAAAGAATGTATTAATTGATGTGTATTTTTTTTTCTGTCTGTCTGACCAGTAAAAATGCTCTCAAACAATAGGAATTTTTACACAAAACCAGTTTCTGACAAAATCGATTTTGTTTTTTTGGTACAACTAAAAATATTATAATAACCGTAAATACTTTAAATTTTCACGAAATGTATATATTATTATCATTTTCCGTACATGATAACATTTTAAAACTTTTTATTTGACCTATTTATAGCCTATAAAAATGCGAAATGTTCGATATTTTTTTAGTTTTCTTCAATAACTGGTGATAAATAATTTTTAACTGATCAAAAAACTTGAAAAACAAGGATATTCATAAGTTGTTTAGAGAGAAATTAAAAAAAAAAAGTTGAACGAAAATAGTATTTTTTTTATAATTGTCTGATGTTAAAATATTATTACAAAATTCATCAAAATCGTGAAAATTATTTATCAGTTAGAAACTTATAACTAAATTTCTTTTCATAGTGAACATTTGAAAGCTTAAAAGTTTAATAGAAGATTCCTAATATAATAGAAATTTTTCTATATTTAACAAGAAAAAAGTTTACCAAAAAATCAAATTAATTTTTATGACCGTTTGAATTTAATATGTTTACGATATCATTTTGTAAATTTTCATCAATCGAGGTTTTAATATGTTATTTTAATTCAAAAACCAACAACCCTATAGACACTTGAAAATTTCACCTAGTATCTATATTAGTAATAATTACCATACATGATAAAGTTTTCAAAAAATTTTTTCTACTTGTTTATACCCATTAGATATTTTAGATATTTTAGACATTGTAAATCATAATGAATAGACTATAATATCATATAACATAAGCGCCAAACGTGTAAAAATTATAAACAATTTGCGCCAACATTTTAAGTAGGGCAAAAGTGCCAACATAAAACTATGCCCAACATAATATTATGTCAAACGCGTATTATTATTATAACGTTTACCTATAAAGTATATAAACACTCATTATTTATACTGAAGTAAAAATAGAATTTTTTTAACAGCAGATTAAAATGCAAATTTTCTATCGAGATAAATTAATTTGTATTTTGGATACCCAATACTATTATGCTTAATAGTAGGTACCTAAACCTACTATTAAAATAATATTAAAAAGGTAAAATGTTAGTATAAGTACACAGTTTTAAATATAATTATGTAGGTTAATTAATATATTATAAATGTAGGTATAACTATATAATACCAAGGGATTTGTTTGATAAGAACGTAGTATGAGAAATTATAAAATTTTCATTAAAATGTTAAACTAAATTTTTATGACAATTTACATCACTAGGTACAACAAACAATTTATCTCTCGTCTTTATTTATTCTAAATTCAATTCATTTAAAATTATCAATTATATTCCCATTCATGATTCTTACAGTTCAGTTAAGAAAAACGAATCAAACTGAGATAGGTACTGAGTGTTTGTAAATTAATAAAGAAATCTGTAGTAATTTATAGTATATTGATACACGTGTAATAAAGATTATGTAGACATAAAGTTATATTGTATATTATGACATGTTTACCCAAACATTCTCTGATTATACTGATTTTCAAGGTAAAATTATAAAATTTATATCTTTATATATCTATGTGTTCAAATGTTGTGTCTATTTGTACCCGAATGTGTTAGCTTTTATGTCAATGTGCATGTGCTTAAACGTCCAATGCTCAAAATACGGCCAAAGGTGCATTTCCCCCCCACCCCTTGGCTCCACAACTGGTTTCACTATAATATTATTGTTCGCTAACCAACTAAAAATACTGTGGTATCACCCGTTTAGCCAATACGCGGTAAACCAACTATCGCCTTACCCTCGTATTCTCTAGTTAATGACACTCTCTAAAGTTAATTAGAATGGCACTGTTAACTCGTTGAGGTACGATGGTAGGCGCTTGTCAATTCTTAGTTCGTTCCTATCTAGTTGAAATGACTCAAAGATTACATATACCTTGGCACTATTCAGTTTAATAAAACTTCATTGACACATAGTACGTATATCCCGGCTCTGTTCCTATAAAAGGTAAGAACGTAAGAATGACTAAAATAATGTTTAACTCGGGTTTTCAGGTCGGAAACACTTTTATTGTATTAAAACAAACATAAAACAAAACACTTAGCAAATTCAGATCGCCTAGCCCGTACTACGATCGGCGTTTCACACGCACGTCGTAGCTACGTCCTCGCCGAATCACTCAGCGTCAACGGGGCCGTGCCTGCGCGTACGGCGGTGTTATATAGAAAATATTATTGTCGCCTCAGCACATTATTGCTTCGCTGGCCTGACCTATGTCAATAATTTACGATTTGAAATATTCCCACCTATATTACATATACATTAAATAATATTATTTTGACGACTGTCTATAATATACGACAATACTTAAGAGGCCGTCACACACGTGTTGTTTCCGTCTTACAATTAATGTATACAACACAGCAAAAACTGTTTTGCGCGGGACAATTTTACTCCATCTGTATTTATAGTATACTTGTGCGAGTTGGGCTTTTCAGCACTAATAAACATAAAAAAACAAAAAACGGGAGAGGCTTCTTTCTGTTGATCAGGAAATGCGTGTCTGCTTGTCTTCAATTTGACCACGTATTGAACTTTTGTGTACGAAACGACAAGCTCAAGTTTCTCACTAATAATTTAAAATTTATTCACTTTATTATATAATATTCCTTTGTTATTTAAAATAATTTAGTTCTTAAAATATTAATTTGTTGCTGTATTTTTAAAAAATAAATGTCATGAAATAAAACACTGCTAACAATATTTAATAACATTCCTCGCGGCACATTAGTATGCCGCGGCACCCCGGTTGAGAACCACTGGTCTAGTGTCTACTATGTGCCGTCTACGAGTATAAGGTTTATTCGTCGTCCTCTTAATAAATATTACATATTGTTAATTATTATACCCATGCATAAATGTATAATGTTATATCAGTTTGTCTTTGGAGTTGACAATAATCACATACGTCATCGTTTTTATATCAATAAAATTGGCTAATTTATTAGTAGTATTATTATTACTGCACTGTAGTTTCACGCCTGCAGTTGGCGAATTATTTTTTTTTTGTTCGCACCAATGGCAGACAAACAAATACCTACATATTTCGCTTATCCTTAAGCCTCGCATAATAAAATAAATCTGCAGTGTAAGTATATCAATTTATATAATATTAGACCCCTCGTACCTATATCAATTAACTATTAAATGTAATAAGACTTGGAAAATGTTATGTGATATGTGAACTTTGATCTTATTATTATACATGTGTACTAAATAATGTATAACGTGTTATAGTGTGTTTGTTAACAATATAGTGTCTACACAGAAAACTAAAATGTATTTTAAAATGTTTTATACATATCTACCCAATTAAGCCGGAACACATTTTAAGCTAATCTAATAACTGCTGCAGACTTATAATTAATATTACATTAAAGTATACATTAGTTTTATACTTTTCGTCGTCATTAAGTTGAACTAAGATATTAGCTATACAAATACTGAAATGCCATACTACTGATAATAAAAGTGATTAGCTTGTGCATATCGACATATCGTATTTATAAATTTCCTGCGTGTCTAAGTTTAGTATATATATTAAACTTAGACACGCAGGAATGTTAATGGGTTATACAAAATAAAGAAAATATTGTATTATATTGTAGTAGGTTAACTACCTACATTGTACGTTTCCGCATGAATGGTTATCGGTTAGCTATTAATAAGTGGGTAATTAAAATCTTCTCAAATTATCTGTATGTTTAACATGGTATCTAAAAAAGTATTCTAAATATTTAAAAAATTGAATTGTGTAAGGAAAATTACAATTTAATAATAGAGTATTGTTTCATGGCGTTTATGCAATTAATATATTATTTGTATTAAGTAATTACAAAATAACATAAATCGGTTTTACCTATATTGAATTGAATATCCTGCAATGTCGTCAAAATTTGAACTTTATTCAAACCATCGAACCTTAAAGGTGTAAACGTTATAAATAAATTACGGCTATTTCAAGTAAATTTGAATAATTAATTTTAACTTACTAAATAGCTATAACCGATAATGTTCCGCACGAAACGTACAATATAAAACGGACACATAGCAAAAGTTTGAAAGATATTAGATTGTTTCGTCATATAATATTTGAATAACATATTTTTTAAACCATATTATGCATAGTAATTAACATAGTAATAATTAATCGACAAATTTTAAAACACATTTATTCAGATATACATTGAATTTAATTTGCATACTATAAAAATGACACTAGGTTGAACTAACATAATTTTTTTAAGATAAAGTATAAATGTATAGTTAATAAATATTATATAGTAACAAAATGTATATAATTTATCCCTTTATTAGGGCATTTATCAATATGAAAACAGTTAACTTAATATCATAATACAATAATATTATATAGCCCGATATAGGTGGTTAAGTGTTAGTACTTATGTATATTATATTATATCGATGTATTGTCCTTCCACTGGTTGAATTGATCTATTATCAAATTTGAAGGAATATAATATATTATTATCTAGGCACCCAAAGGCTTTTATAGATAAGGTAAATCCATTGTAATATTAAAAAACATCGGGAAATTCGCTTAACATATTGCGTACAAAAACCATTCTAAGAGGAGACGGTCTGCAGTCGACTGTCAGCCTATACAGATTATACCTATTATACACCACTATAATATTACCTTTATATTATTGTACATTCATAATACTGTTAGTAATTTATTTTAATATTATTAAATAGTAATACAGTAGGTTAAATTAATTATTGCTGAAAACATCACATTTATTATATATTTTATTATTTATACATCATATATTATTATTATTGTTATACACTTTTGAGTCCATACCGACTTACCGTAGAATAGTGATCGTGGTTACCAATAACTTGAAATAAATCTAAATATTTTGAAAATGACAATGCCTATAGGTATAGTAGGTATACCTATAAATTAAAATACCTATAATAAAATATAATAATATATGAAAAACGAAACCATAAGTCACCATTAGTATTTTGAAAACATATCAGAATAACCATCAAAGCACCATTAAACGTAGTTATTCCTTGCTTAAGAATCTATTTTTTGTAAATATTTTAACTTCATGTCTATAAAAAAAAAATTTGTTATGCCTATAATATGGCTGTAATAATAATAATATTAATAATTCTTTCTTTATCACGGAATAAATTCCGATAACAATAATAACAAAATAATACTAATAATAATAATAATCTATAAGTTATAAGTAGTTTAGTAGTCTATATTATATATTTTAGATTTTTTGGGTTTCAATAAGAACTAGAACTTACATTTTTAAGATTTTTGACCAATCGCTCATTTTTTAATCACATTTTATAGACATTATAATTTGTTTTATAATATAGTTGTTTTGTGGTGTGCCTATAACCTATAAGTTGTGTTGTACTGTGTTTGTTAACTTAGTGCCAATATAGAAATTTAAAATGTATTAAAATATTTTATACATAACTACCTAATTAAGACGGAACACATTCTAATCTAATCTAATAACTGCTGTAGACTCATAATTAATGTTACATTAAAGTATATACATTTATTTTATACTCTTCGTCGACATTAGTTGAACTATGATATTAGCTATACAAATACTGAAATACCATCCAACCGATAATAAAAACGATTAGTTCGTGTGTACATATCGTATTTATATTAAACGTGGCCATTATGGAATGTTGTCTAAAATAAAGAAAATATAATATTATAATATTTTTGCACTTATAATATATTATACGTTTCCACGTGAATCGTTACCTACATCAGTTACATATTGTAGCCATTTCTAGAGAATTAAAATATTCTTGAATTACTTATATATAAAGGGACTTATTTATTTTCTAATAGAAGTAGGTACCTATGGAAAGGTAAATTAACAAAATATTCATTTTTATATGGAATATTTAAATGTGCCAAATATTACGTATGAATATGTAAAAATTACTCGAAAATATATATAAATGTTTATATTTTTAAATTCTGAGCGGAGCGATGAATGTATTGATTTTACAATATGTTTTTTTTTGTGTCTGTCATCATCTCTTAAACTAATGACCGTAGGTACATGAAAATTTGACTTAATGTTTAAATTAGCAATTTCTATGTTGACTTATTTTGAGCTGTTTATGGACATTTTCAGTTTCCATTTTTAGATTCTGAGCGAAGCGCTGAATGTATTGATTTTACAATGATGTGTGTTTTTTTTTTATTTTTTTTGTATTTTTTTTTTTATTTTTGTGTCTGTCATCACCTTTTAGGACAGTAAAAGTGCTTGGATTTTCTTCAATAGTAACTTAACTAAAAATTTCCCAGTAGTTTTCGAAAGCGACGTGAAAAACAAAAGAAAAATTAAGGAAAAACGGGAATTTTTACGCAAAATCTGTTTTTGAGAAAATCGATTTTGGTTTTTGGTGTAACTCTAAAACAAATGACCGTAGGGACATGAAATTTTGACTGAATGTTTATATTAGTATTTTCTATACACCGTAAAATTTACAAAATATTTTGACACTTTTTGAGCTGTTTACGGCCATTGTCAGTTTTCAATTTTTTTAGTTTTTTTTTCTATAAATTTCAATACAATTTTATCTGTTGAGTAAAAAAGCTTGAAAATTTAATAGAAGGCTCCTAAGTAAATGTTTCAAAGGTAAATGAAAAAAATTAAAAATCCATTTTCACAATTTTTTTTCATAAGCATTTAAAGTTCAAATATTGACAAAATACGTAAAAATGAATTTCCAATTAATTATCTTAAGTTAGAATTTCATAAAAAAATTTCTTTTTAAATCTAAGTTTTAAAAATGTAATATAAGATTACTCATAAGTTTGTCTACCTTTATCAAAAAAAAAATGTCTAGAAGAAACTTAAATTAAATTTTTATGAGCGTCTGAAATTTATATTTTTACAACATTTGATATTTACTTGATTTCTCATGTAACAATTTCCTTATTTTATTGTAATTAAAAAACGAATGACTGTAGATACTTGAAAATTTCACTGAATGTTTATATTAGCATTTTCTATACACCATAAAATGTTGAAAATATTTCGACTCTTTTTGAGCTGTTTACGGACATTGTGAGTTTTCAATTTTTTTAGTATTTTTTTCTATAAATATCATTAAATTTTTATTTATTGGGTAAAAAAGCGTGAAAATTTAATACAAGGCTCCTGATATATCGTTCTAATAGCAGTTGAAAAATATTAAAAATACATAGGCACAATTTTTTTTTATAAGCTTTTAAAGTTCAAATTTTGACAACATTTATCAAATTTATAATTTATTAATTATTTTGTGGTTAAAAACAAGGCTCCACGTAAATAGGTTATATATAAATTACTTTATTCACAATAATATCATCAAATATACTTGGTAAAATCATAGGCTGACTGACCGTTTTCGCTCAGAATCGTTTTTCTTATACAATGAGATTATATCATTGAATTCAAATTTAACACCATCCATTACAGTGACCCACTTGTAGCCTACTGTACAGCAGAGCGACATCCACTTATCCACCTTTTTTTAATTTTTTTTAATTTTTTTATTTTTGTGTCTGTCATCACCTTTTAGGACAGTAAAAATGCTTGGATTTTCTTCAACAGTAACTTTCTTGATAGGAAAGTGAATCTAGTTGGCACTTTAGGGGGTCAAAAGTAAAAATTTCCCAGTAGTTTTCGAAAGCGACGTGAAAAACAAAAGAAAAATCAAGGAAAAACGACAATTTTTACACAAAATCTGTTTTCGAGAAAATCGATTTTGGTGTTTCGTGTATTTCTAAAACAAATGACCGTAGGGACATGACATTTTGACTGAATGTTTATATTAGCATTTTCTATGCACCATAAAATTTTGACTCTTTTTGAGCGGTTTACGGACATTGTGAGTTTTCAATTTTTTTAGTTTTTTTTTCTATAAATATCAATAAAATTTTATCTGTTAAGTAAAAAAGCTTGAAAATTTAATAAAAGGCTCCTAAGTAAATGTTTCAAAGGTAGATGAAAAAATTAAAAATCCTTAGTCACAGTTTTTATTTATAAGCATTTAAAGTTCAAATTTTGACAAAATACGGAAAAATCACGAAAATTAGCAAATTATTTTGAGTTGATAGTTCATAAATTTTTTTTTTTTAAAATCTAAGATTTGAAAATGTAATATAAGATTACTCATAAGTTTGTCTACCTTTATCAAAAAAAAAAATGTCTACAAGAAACTTAAATAAAATTTTTATGAGTGTCTGAAATTTATATTTTTACAACATTTGATATTCACTCGATTTCTCATGTAACAATTTTCTTATTTTATTGTAACTCTAAAACAAATGACCGTAAGGACATGAAATTTTGACTGAATGTTTATATTAGCATTTTCTATACACCATAAAATTTACAAAATATTTTGACTCTTTTTGAGTGGTTTACGGACATTGTGAGTTTTAAATTTTTTTAGTTTTTTTTCTATAAATATCAATAAAATTTTATTTGTTGGTTAAAAAAGCTTGAAAATTTAATAGAAGGCTTCTAGTATATTTTTTCAAATGTAGATGAAAAAAATTAAAAATCCATTTTCACAATTTTTTTTCATAAGCATTTAAAGTTCAAATATTGACAAAATACGTAAAAATGAATTTCCAATTAATTATCTTAAGTTAGAATTTCATAAAAAAATTTCTTTTTAAATCTAAGTTTTAAAAATGTAATATAAGATTACTCATAAGTTTGTCTACCTTTATCAAAAAAAAAATGTCTAGAAGAAACTTAAATTAAATTTTTATGAGCGTCTGAAATTTATATTTTTACAACATTTGATATTTACTTGATTTCTCATGTAACAATTTCCTTATTTTATTGTAATTAAAAAACGAATGACTGTAGATACTTGAAAATTTCACTGAATGTTTATATTAGCATTTTCTATACACCATAAAATGTTGAAAATATTTCGACTCTTTTTGAGCTGTTTACGGACATTGTGAGTTTTCAATTTTTTTAGTATTTTTTTCTATAAATATCATTAAATTTTTATTTATTGGGTAAAAAAGCGTGAAAATTTAATACAAGGCTCCTGATATATCGTTCTAATAGCAGTTGAAAAATATTAAAAATACATAGGCACAATTTTTTTTTATAAGCTTTTAAAGTTCAAATTTTGACAACATTTATCAAATTTATAATTTATTAATTATTTTGTGGTTAAAAACAAGGCTCCACGTAAATAGGTTATATATAAATTACTTTATTCACAATAATATCATCAAATATACTTGGTAAAATCATAGGCTGACTGACCGTTTTCGCTCAGAATCGTTTTTCTTATACAATGAGATTATATCATTGAATTCAAATTTAACACCATCCATTACAGTGACCCACTTGTAGCCTACTGTACAGCAGAGCGACATCCACTTATCCACCTTTTTTTAATTTTTTTTAATTTTTTTATTTTTGTGTCTGTCATCACCTTTTAGGACAGTAAAAATGCTTGGATTTTCTTCAACAGTAACTTTCTTGATAGGAAAGTGAATCTAGTTGGCACTTTAGGGGGTCAAAAGTAAAAATTTCCCAGTAGTTTTCGAAAGCGACGTGAAAAACAAAAGAAAAATCAAGGAAAAACGACAATTTTTACACAAAATCTGTTTTCGAGAAAATCGATTTTGGTGTTTCGTGTATTTCTAAAACAAATGACCGTAGGGACATGACATTTTGACTGAATGTTTATATTAGCATTTTCTATGCACCATAAAATTTTGACTCTTTTTGAGCGGTTTACGGACATTGTGAGTTTTCAATTTTTTTAGTTTTTTTTTCTATAAATATCAATAAAATTTTATCTGTTAAGTAAAAAAGCTTGAAAATTTAATAAAAGGCTCCTAAGTAAATGTTTCAAAGGTAGATGAAAAAATTAAAAATCCTTAGTCACAGTTTTTATTTATAAGCATTTAAAGTTCAAATTTTGACAAAATACGGAAAAATCACGAAAATTAGCAAATTATTTTGAGTTGATAGTTCATAAATTTTTTTTTTTTAAAATCTAAGATTTGAAAATGTAATATAAGATTACTCATAAGTTTGTCTACCTTTATCAAAAAAAAAAATGTCTACAAGAAACTTAAATAAAATTTTTATGAGTGTCTGAAATTTATATTTTTACAACATTTGATATTCACTCGATTTCTCATGTAACAATTTTCTTATTTTATTGTAACTCTAAAACAAATGACCGTAAGGACATGAAATTTTGACTGAATGTTTATATTAGCATTTTCTATACACCATAAAATTTACAAAATATTTTGACTCTTTTTGAGTGGTTTACGGACATTGTGAGTTTTAAATTTTTTTAGTTTTTTTTCTATAAATATCAATAAAATTTTATTTGTTGGTTAAAAAAGCTTGAAAATTTAATAGAAGGCTTCTAGTATATTTTTTCAAATGTAGATGAAAAAAATTAAAAATCCATTTTCACAATTTTTTTTCATAAGCATTTAAAGTTCAAATATTGACAAAATACGTAAAAATGAATTTCCAAATTATCTTAAGTTAGAATTTCATAAAAAAATTTCTTTTTAAATCTAAGATTTGAAAATGTAATAAAAGATTCCTGATAAATTTGTCTACCTTTATCAAAAATAAAATGTCTACAAGAAAGTCAAATTAAATTTTTATGAGTGTTTGAAATTCATATTTTTACAACATTCACTTGATTTCTCTTGTAACGATTTCCTTATTTTGTTGTAATTGCAAGACGAATGATCGTAGATACTTGAAAATTTCACTGAATGTTCCTATTCGCATTTTATATACACCATACAATTTTGAAAATATTTTGACTTTTTTTGAGCGGTTTACGGACATTGTCAGTTTTCAATTTTTTTAGTTTTTTTTCTGTAAATATCAATAAAATTGTATTTTCTGGGTAAAAAAGCGTGAATATTTAATGCAAGGCTCCTGATATATTTGTACAATAGCAGTTGAAAAATATTAAAAATATATATGCAGGCATTTTTTTATTAAGTATTTATTGTTCAAATTTTTACAACATTTATGAAAATCTCGAAAATTTGCAAATTATTTTCTAGTTAAGAAATTATAAAATGTTCAATTTGTATAGTTAAAGATTGAAATTGTAATACAAGGATTCTCATAAATAGTTCATACTATGTAACCAAAAAATCTAAAGAATATAATATATACAAACAATTCTTTTTTATAAATATTTTAATTTAAAATTTGGACGAAACCATATACCTATTAATTTAAACGAAGAATAACCATTACTTTTAGTTATTTTGTTGTCATTTAAAATTATATATGTGGGTGTTAGAAAATTGTATAGTGTACAAGACGTAATATATTTTATACGTCATACAATGACATTTCCAAATTTTGATTTTTCGACAAAAATGAATTTAACCTCCCGATGTGCTATTAGTACCTAGGTATACATAATATGCCTCCTAGTAATAAAATAAATTACTTTATAATCACAATGATATTATATAATAATATACTTAGTAATTAGTAAGAATAGATAGAATAACCACCTTCGCTCAGAATCTTTTTTCGTATACCTAGGTACAATGATTTTATATCATTATTTTATTCAAATTTATCACATCCATTACAGTGACATATACAGGGATACGTGATAAAAAATATTACACTGCCAAGTCATACGACTTGTATTATATTAAATATTTATTCTTTTACCAACATTTTCTCCGGAATATATCTACAACAACAATAATTTATTATTATTATTATCGTGTGCGATTTATATATAAACTGTAAGTACCTGTATCAGGAGAACCAAATTAAATTTGTTGTAATTACCTTATAACTTATAATCAATATAGCACCGATACTTTAAAAAGTATCATAGTTATATTATAATTGTCTACTCATGAAATATTATTTTACACCTTTGTTGGATTTTGAAAACAGTAAGTTGTAAGTAGTATGGTACCTAAGGCAATATAATTTAATTTCACATCAATATGAATTATACATTAAATATTGTCGAAATATTCAAATACCTATATTAACAAAAATCCAAAAATATACAATTGCATAAAAATCAGTGATCTGTATTATTATACTTCAATACTAGTTATAGGTAGTAGTCATGTCCCATACTATCTATGTATAGTGTACACTATAAATTTGATTTAACTTAAATGATATTATTCATGTCACAGGGTGTTACCACTGGGTATCTTCCCTAATCTAACTACTCATACCATATTTTACCTTTCATATATCAAACCTACTTATTATACAAAAAGCATGTATAGATTGTAGATTTCTTCAAATAAATAAAAAAAAAAAAAAAACTTATATGATAATAATATAAGTGTACATTTAAAAAAAAGGAATAATAAAATAAGTATATATGTATTTGTATTTGTAATTTATTGCAATGGTTCGACACTTTATTTTATTATCAAGAAAGCTATTAAAATAAAAAAAGTTTTCCTACCTTAGCTATAAATTAATTTTATTATTATCAGAATATCAGTTAAAAATATTTTCTCCGCAGGCCGGATACCGAGTGTACTATGTATTTCACGTTTTTACCGGTACATCGTTATTGTAAACCTTATCAGCCTACTATAATGATATTACATTAATTTTAATAATACCTATTAATAATATAATTATACTACGTTTATGTACACTGGTCGTCAATCGTTATATTATTATAATATTTTATATGGCCTATATTTTATCGATTTCTTTGCGGGCCGTGATCGTCTAGTGGTTAGGACCTTGCGTTGTGGCCGCAATAACCCAGGTTCGAATCCTGGTCACGGCACAAAATTTTTTTTTGCTGGAATATGTTGTTAGCAGGAGAAATTAGGTGCTAAATCACGATCCGTGTCGACAGTCGACACGGTAAACTAATGTATACGACATCCTAGTTAATTTTTTTTTTTATCATTTTTGGATAATATGTAATATGTCAATTTATGGATCAACAGCAATCTACAATTGCAATTTATTATAAAAGATAACCTCAGCAAACGATCTCGTAAGATACAATATAATAGGTAGTAGTAGTATAATATTATAGTAAAAAATTAATTATTATAAATAAGACAGATTAATTATTATTATTAACTACACAAAAAAAAAAATGATTTATTTAATACACAACGTATAGGCACATACAACAAATATAATAACTTAAATCAAACATTTTATATAGGGAATTAAACGTTAATCATTTAATAGTGACAAATTAATAAATAATATCATGATATGAGCACATGGCGTATAAAAGAACAATTAGAACGGACATTTATGCAATTTCCATAAAATATTTTAAAAATGTCGAAAACGTGTCAAAAACTCAAAAGTATATTTAAGTACCTATCTACCATCCTTGCACAATGTACAGTTTATATTATTATACCTATCCTTGCCGTATCCGCCGGTGTTATTTTATGATTTATTAATTATGTAACAGTTTCCGTTGCGTTAAGTGTTTGAAGGTTTAAACACATACTATATATTGTGGTTTAAATATTTCTTGGAACATAATATAAATATACCTATAATAGTCGTGTAACGTTTATACTGCATGTCTGTAGTCAATGTTCATTATCATTATATACTCTATATAAACGACCAACGAGTCGTCTTTTGTTATTAGTATATTTTGGTATATGTTTTAACGATTTGTAGTCGTTAAATCTGTAAGTTGTACCAATTGATGTATACACTGAGCAATATAAAAATAATAAGAAACAATAATTTTTTGTGTTCACGTGTTATTATTGAACAAATAAGTAATATTGTAAAAAGGGGAAAAAATTAGAAAAAAAGTAATATTATAAAAAGGGGAAAAAATTAGAAAAAAAGTAATATTATAAAAAGGGGAAAAATTTAGAAAAAAAGTAGGTAATATTATAAAAAGGGGAAAAAATTAGAAAAAAAGTAATATTATAAAAAGGGGAAAAATTTAGAAAAAAAGTAATATTTATATTTACACAAAAAAAAGGGGGGGGGGTCAAAGAATTAAATATACAAAATACCGAAGTAACAATAATTGAAAAATGTAACAATAAAATATAAAAAGTAAAAAAAAAAAAAAAAACGACGACCAGGAGACACAATAAACGAGGAGGGGGGGATACGAGATGGCTATTCGGTGCAGATTTGCAAAGTTTTAGGCTACTGGTCACCTCTGCAACGTTCTCGCGACCGGTCCCGCGGGTTGGCGGGTATCGCGGACGCGTTTGCTCGGACGCGTGTGACGCGACCTTGCCCAGCCGGCGAGGCCAGACCGAGTCGGCCGCGGGAGCGATGGACGACGCGGCGACGAGCGGCGGCTAGTGACGATTGACGGTGACGACGACTGGTTGGCGACAGACGGGTTTCGGCACCGCTGCCGCCGTAACGAGTCGCCTTCGCCGACGTAATCGTCGGTACCGTCGTTGCCAGCGCCGGTACTTCTACTAGCCGCCGTGTCGTCGTCATCGTCGTCCATCGTCCCACGCGACCGAAACTGCAGCCGGGCGCTCGCCGAGCCGCCGGAGGGTCTCGCGCGTCAACGACGACCGCGAGCGCACTACGCCCGCGAACCCGTCGCGCCATGGGTGGTCGGAGAACGTGCGCGGGTGACATACCGCCGGGCACCGTCCGTGCTCTTTCTCGTATCTCCTCCCCTCCTTTGCGTCGCCGTCATCCTGCCCGTCGTCTACCTGCCCAAGCACGGGGCTATTGACTGGTTTGTCGCCCGCAACAGCACAGCGCACAGAAAACCCGTTTCACGCGCTTCCATCCAATAGAGAACCTGCTTCGTCGACGAGGAACGCGTTTCGCCGGCTCAAACCCGCCCGACACGGCGTCTTCTTGCGCTGGGTCGTCCAACCAGCAAGGCTTTGCGAAGTTGACGTCGCTACTCTCAATCGCATCTTCCAGCGTCGCGTCCTCGGGGACCATCGCAGAGTTATCTTCATCATCCGATAATTCTGCGATGGACACCGCTTCGCCGCACGACAATGAACTCCTGGCCAAGATGAATATCATTGGCCCCACAAATATTATGAGTACACGATCGTAATCAGCGATCACATCCTCGAAATATAAAAAGTTTCCGTAAACTATGCTCTCCAATATAGCATCAATATTGTCCATCAAAATGGCATTTAATGCATCAGCGTTTTGAATACCGGTGCTGAGGGCCATTCTTTTGAAGTTCTGTGAAACGTATAAATTTTTGTTTTTGATTTTTTTTTGCGGTTTTTCTTCCTCAACGTTATTATACCTACGTAAGGTTAGAAAAATAATTTTACAATAAGATATATAAATAGACCATAAATTGATTATTAATATATTTATGTAAAGATAATTAATATAAATCGACAGTTAATGGTGGCGAAGTATAAACTGATTCAAAATGTGTAATCGGACGTATGAATAAACATCCAAACGAATATTTCCATGACAACAAAATAATATAATATTGTTCAAAATTGAAAATATATTATACGGCTAATTTATTTCCAAAGATATTACATAATAATATGTACATTTAAACATTATTCATGTTAACATGAAAACTTCTATTGTAGAGGTAATGTAATAATAGGAATACCTTTATTGCTCATCACAATAATTTGCTTCTAATCGCAAAAAAATAATTTTCTTCCAAATATTTGAAATTAATATTTGAGGATGTAAAACAATGTCATTAGTTTACTCTAATATGGAATTCAAACTTATAATTTATTTTCACTCGATCGAGGCATTGAGTACTATAGTCAGCTTGCAACATAAGCACGCAAGGCAATTTTCAAAATATTTAGATTCATTCTATGCTATTTGCATACTACAAACCGTATTCACTATAAATTCACTAGGTAATAATAACATCTAGTAATATTGTATAAAATAATATTATAATTTATAACATATAAAATTAGTTTATGACAAGAATTAGTTCAACCTGCCGTACTACTGAAAGAAAAATAAATTACTTACAGAAATTCCATATAGCCATGTAGGTAGCAATATACGTATAATAATAGGTATATTAAAAAATATTAGGCTGACAGATCGTTTTAAAACAATGATTTATAATTAAATTAAAATTTAACACATCCATTACAACTGAGTTTAATATTATAAAATGACAACAAAATAACTAAAATCGTTATTATTATTATAATAATTATTCTTGGTTACTTGGTAAGTAATTTCGTCCAAATTTGAACATAAAATAACTATAAAAAAAAAAACTGTGATTTTATATTTTTGAGATTTGTTGGTTACAGAATAGCCTACTTACGTGGAAACTTGTTTTACATTTTCAATCCTTAGCTATAAAATTTGAAAATTTTATCAATTTTTAACAACAAAATAATTTTTAAATTTTAAATTTGACAAAATTTGTCAAAAAATTTGAACTTCAAATGCTGGTAAGAAAAAATTGCGCGTATTTTTAATATGTTTCAACTGATATTGTAACAATATATCAGAAGCATTATATTAAATTTTCACGCTTTTTGGGCCGGTATTGATATTTATCTAAAAAAAAAACTAAAATTTAAAATTGTCCGTAAACAGCTCAAAACAAGTCAAAGTATTTTCAAAATTGTATCAAGTATAGAAATTGACGAAATAAACATATGATATAAATTTCAAGTATCTACAGTTATATATTTTTGAATTACAGCAAAATATATGAAAAATATAATAAATATAACCTAACCTAACCTAACCTAACCTAACTATATGAAAAATCCAAAGCTGGGCACTAACTAGTTAGAAAGTTAAAATTAAGTTAGAAAGTTACTTTTTAAGTAACTTTCTAACTTAACTAGTTAGTTTTAAATCATATTAACTTTGTAACTTAACTAGTTGAATTTAATGTGTAAAATAGTCTTATCTAACTCGTTAGAAAAAAAAGTAACTAGTTATTATTATAATTTTTTTTTCATTCCAAAATTCCAAAAGCTGTTCATTAATCATAACATTACGGCTAGGTTATATAGATTATTGGCTCATATAATATAATATTATTAAATATTAGTATTTACTATTTATAATAATGTACGCACAGAAACCACGGTTTTTCCGCGTAGTCTGTAGAATGTAGATATCTACTAGATGTCTAGATATAAATAGTATCTATACGGGTGGCTTAACCAATTAGTATAGACACAATATCGTATAAATCGTATAATATCAAATAATATTTACGACTGTCGCGACGCGCGATTATTCTAGAATCCTACACACATGCACATGACGACTGAGAACCAAGACACTTTTGTGACACTTTACGATCGTGATTCATACGCGCTGTTGCCTGTTGTTGTTTTCTTTTTTTAAACAGTTTTCAGTACCAATACGTCTCGTGCCTACTTTCGTTGTTGTGCAAATTGTTCATTATAAAATTGAAATGAGTGTTATCGTTGCTGATTCGGCTGTTGCCGATAGTAATTATAATTTAAAATGGCCACAGTTACAACAGTTTTTTGAACAACAAGGAAAGATTGAGGATAAAAATATTGAATTTAAATGTGTATTATGTAAACCTAAACATAAAACATTATCCACTTCAAGTACATCGTATTCAAACTTGAGAGCACATATTAAGGTAAATTTAATCTTGGAATATATTTAATTATTTTTAATAAATAAATTTTTTTCTTCTACTTACTGGCATGGTTGTATGGTTATTATTTGTCCAATTAAAGTATACATTTGCTGATTATTATTTAAAAAAATTAATAACATATACTTGAAAAATGAATAAATAATCACCCGCCTACCAGCAAATTAGTTACTATGACTAGATATGGCCTAAGCTATTTAGCCATTAAAATAAAAGGTGGTTCTTTATTATTTTTGTTAATGGTTAAATCTGAAAAATTACTAATTAATAATTATAGATTATATATTTATACTTGTCATTGTTTGATTTTTTTAGAGTACACATAAATCTATGTTAGATAAGTTTAATGATATGGTTAAAAAAAGATCACTTAATCAAGATAAACCGAGTACATTGAAACAATTAAATTTACATGAATTTAAAAAACAAAAAACTAAGTTGTCTCAAGCTACTTTTGATAGAGCCAACATGGAATTAATAATTAGTACGGTGTCCCCTTTTTCATTCATTGAACATCCTGCATTCCTCAAATATACTAATACTGTGGCACAAATGGTACCAGTATCTAGAAGAACATTGATGAGAAATATTAATTCAAGTTTTGAAGAAATGAAAAATTCAATTATCAAAAAGTTTAATGATTTGGAATATGTATGTGTTACTGCAGATTGCTGGACTGCATTCAGAAGGTAAATGTTTTAGTACATATAAAAATATTTCCTGTTTGATTTATCAGCTTTTTCTCTAGTTTTTACTATATTAATGCAACAGTTTTAAATAAAATTACTTTTTAATAATACCTACCTACCAGTCCTATCATCATGTCTTTTTTCAACTACTTAGGTACCTTCGTATTATAATATATATATATTTTAAATTAATCACAATCTATTCAAACTATTCACAAATCATTGTTACTTACACACTTCTAATGCTTGTAATTTATTTTATTTCATTATTTGGTAGGTCTTATATGGGCTTTACTGCACACTGGATTGATCCATTCACCTTTGAACGCAAGTCGAATGCCATTGCTTGTAGGCGTATAATTGGTAAACATACATATGATGTTCTAGCTGATATGATTGAACTTGTGTTGAATGAATACAAAATAAATACAAAAGTAACCTATATGGTTACAGATAATGCATCAAACTTTGCTAAGGCATTCAGGTATAATAAATATTTATTATTAAAAGAATAAAAGAAGAGAATCGGCTAACCATTTGTATTATTTGGTATTTTAATTTTTAAACAAATAGTGAACTGACATCTTCTAAATATTGTATTGTGAGACAATTGTTTTACTCATACCTACTTAAAGTAGTATTTTTCTTTTTACATGCCTACTTACTTATATCATAATTACAATTACAATTTTTTCATTAGACTTTATAGCACTACTGAAGATGAAATAGAAACTCCAGAAAATGATTCACTTATATATTCAACGGATATTTTTGAAATTTTAAGTGAAGGGGAAGAAAGACATTTTAGGCTGCCTAAACAACTGCGCTGTGCTTCGCATACATTCAATTTGCTGGCCACGAATGATGTGAATAAATTACAAATCAAAGATGGACCATATAAAACATTAAGTAGAAGGGCTTTTGGAAAGTGTAATGCACTTTTCAATAAACAAAATATGAGTACATTGGTGGCAGATAAAATTAAAAATCATCTAGGTCGATATTTAATCACACCAAATGATACACGGTATTTAAAATGACTAACTATCATAGTATACATCTATATAATTAATATCTTTATTTTGAATATGCCTATTAGTTATTCTTTTTGTTTTTGTAGTTGGAATGCTTTGTATGACTCTTTGAGTTTTATTATAAGCCACTTTGATGAAGTAGAGAATATTTGTACTGATATTCAGTTGCCTTGCCTAAGTAAACCACAAGAAACAGATTTTTTGACTGAATATTGCAAAGTAACTTTTAATTATAATATAAATGTTGATAGTATTATTAACCCCTAAAGCAGTAATGATTTAACCAATAGACAATCTCAATATGCTTTGATAAATAAACTATTATATTTTGATCTTTAATTTTTCTAGGTTATGAAACCTATTGCAAAAGCTTTAGATATACTGCAAGGAGAAAAATATATTTCTATTGGTTATCTTCTCCCTACATTAACAGCTGTAAAAAAATCATTAAATCAACTTATATTGCACGGAAACCTAAAATATTGCAAGCCATTAGTTGAAGTGCTGATCAGTGGATTAAAAAAACGGTGATTAATGATTTTGAAATTGATTAATGAAATTTTATTAATTTTAAATATAATTTATAAAATATTTCATTTATAGGTTTGATACAAATTTTGAATCTTCAGACATGAAATTAGCTGCTACTTTAGAACCAAAGTTTAAGTGGAATTGGGCTGAAGTAGAAATGGTCAATGAGTTGAAAGAATGTTTAAAAGCAAGATTGTCTGAGCTAATTGCAGAAAATACTGAATGTATTATGAATGATAAAACCAATGAAGTCACATATGATGATTTTTTACATTTCGATGCTTTAGAAAATCCAGAAACAGATAAACTTCAAAATTTATTTAATGAATATTCAAACTCTTCTCCTAAACTACCATTAAACACATTTTCTGAAGAAATACAAAAATTATATATTAAGTATAATACAAGTATTCCCTCTAGTGCTCACGTCGAGAGACTTTTTAGTGCAGGAGGCCAATTGTTCGATGAAAGGCGTGGATCTATGTCCGATGATACTTTTGAAATGTCACTTCTGTTAAAATTTAACAAATATTTTGAATAAAATATACTAGCATATAGTCATATAAATTATATTATGTATTATTATTAAATATTAACTTATTATTTACATTTTAACAAAAAATTTTTTTAATTTTTATAAACTAACTTCTAACTTCTACTCTAACTTAGTTACTATTTTCACCAAACTAACTTCTAACTAACTAAGTTAGAAATTTTTACAGTTTCAGAAACTAACTTATATTCTAACTTAGTTAGTTTTTTTATTGAAGTAACTTAACTTCAACTAGTTGAAAAAAATGACTAACTTGCCCAGCTTTGGAAAAATCAAGTAAATATCCAATGTTGTAAAAATTTTAACTTTAAACGCTCAAAGTAGAGAATTTTCGAATAACGCTTCCAGTAGAGATTTTTTTTATAAAATTAGAAAAACTTATGAAGAATCTTACATTAAATTTTCAAATTTTAGTTTTAAAAAGAAAAATTTTTATGAATTTCTAACACTCAAATTAATTTGAACATTTTTACGTATTTTGTCGAAATTTAAATGCTTATAAAAAAATTGTGACAATGGATTTTTAATTTTTTTCAAATTTCATTGTAACAATAATACACTATGTGCCTTGCATTAAATTTTCAAGATTTTTTACCAAACAAATTCAATTTTATTGAAATTCAAAAAAACTAAAATATTGGAAACTAAATATGTCTGTTTACAGTTAAAAACCAATTTAAATATTTTAAAATTGTATCGTGTACCTATAGATAATGATAATATAAACATTCAGTGAATATGTCATATATCTACAGTAATTTATTTTAGATGTATACCAAAATCCAAAATCGATTTGCTGAAAACCGATTTTGCGTAAAAATTCCCGTTTTTTCCCGGTGCTTTGGAAAACTATTGGGAATTTTAAATTTTTACCTCCTCAATGCAACAACAATATTCACTTTCCCGTCGAACAAGATACTGAAGTTTAAAATTGAAGCATTATTTGGACTAGTTATCAGGTACACAGACACACAAACAAAAAAAAAAACACACATCATTGTAAAATAAATACATTCATCGATCCGCTCAGAATCTAAAATGTTTATTTATGTATAATAAACTATAAATTACAATGTAGTTAACAGTTTAAAAAATATTTGTTGCATAATTAACGGTTATACTTATACACCATACGCCGAACCTTACACCGAACCATACACCATACACCATATAACCTAACTGCATACACCTTCCATTTTTCAATTAATAATCTATTGAAATAACTTTTATTGACTTTTTTAAAACCTTCCCCGTAACTCGACCGATTTATTAGTTAAAACCGTATTAAAATAAGTAGAGTTCTTTTCGAGATATGCTCGTACATACAAAATAGGGGCAGTGTTTCTATACTTTATTATGCATGTTATATACATATTATAAACTTTCCTATTGAATCACTCTATCAATTAAAAAAAACCACATCAAAATCCGTTGCTTTTAAAGATCTAAGCATACAGACAGACAGCGGGACTTTGTTAAGATTAAGATTTATTATTATTATTTTTTAATTTGAATATTTTCTATATGTTTGTGTCTATACTCCATAGCAACCATTAATAAACAAAAATTTCTATCGTAAATCTCAAAATTCCTTTTTGAGTACCTCCCAGGGGTGTTTCGCTTCTATATTATGCATGTTACTTACATATAAAAACCTAACCTCATGAATCACTCTCTCAATTAAAAAAACCCGCATCGAAATCCGTTGCGTAATTTTAAAGATCTAAGCATACAGAGAGAAAAAGGGACTTTGTTTTATAATATTATGTTAAGATTATGTTATGATAATAAATAATAAATCGATAATAATAATAATAATATTAATCACATTCATATATTCATGAAAAAGAGACCAATTTTTAATACGAAAACGTATAAATTAAACGTAATTTACGATTGTATACCCTTTAATTTTAATGTAGTACATCTGAGGGGTCAATTGCCCCCCTCTGCCCCTCCTTCTCCGTCGTCACTGGCTATAGGTACCTATTACAGTTATAATAATATTATTTGCCAGATTGGACGAATTCGGCACTCCAGTATCACTGCCTAACTTCTGGAAATTATTTGAGTCATATAAACCATTTTTGAACAATATTTTACGGTTTACCTATATTTCATTTGAAAAAATTTAACGAAATACTTTTATAAACATAAAAAACAAAAACACCAATGTGCACAAAATACGACGACAAATTATTACGCCATTTCGATAATAATATATTATAACCGTAATAAAAATGCAAATAGAACACTTAAATTGGCACCGAACTTGATACGTTGATGTTTTGATATTCCTCGTCGTTATTACAATGGTCGCGACAACCGTATACTTGTAAAGGCATAAAGGCCTGAATACGGACAGTTCGATTAAAAAATCGCGGCACATTTTGTCCCCCCGAAAAAGTATATGGTTGCGCCTACCTTCAAACATATCATAGGTCCTTATCCTAGGTTCGACAACTCCGAAGGATTTCTCATAATATAGGCGACCACTACGATTTTGGGGGGATCCTATGCATTTTAACGTTGACTGTCCCGTTATGATATCTATAGTATTTGGTTATATTTTTCGACAGGCTGCAGCTATAATAGGTACATATTATGTGAAATACTAAAATATAACTTTGTATTAAATATTATTTTGTATAAACTATTCGACAATATTTTATTCGATTAGGTATATCGACGTTCGTACGTTTTACACAATACATAATATTACTACCTACTATGTTATGATATACTAGATTGGAAATTTGTATTTTGTTCTTTATTCTAAGAGTCTATGATAAAACTATATTACTTAACAAATTACAATAAGTAGAAGAAAATCCATTAGCTACAAATGTTGAAATGTACAGTTCTATACAATGATAATAATATAATGGAATTATTAAATTATTGTATTCAATGTATTAATGTATTATATAGGTTTAAATTATTAATTGCTAATTATTATTATGGTGTAGATATTATAATCATAGTATGAAAATGTCAACGATCGTCAATCAATATATTATAATATATTAATATAACCGAAAAATAATAATAATTGTTTCGAACATTTAGGTCACGTATTGTAGTTGTATACCGATACATATTATTTATTTGGTTTCTTTTGTAAGTTTCTAACATAACGTAAAACGTTTATTGTTTGACAATTTTCGAGGTGGGAATAATGTTATATAATATATTGTTATACATTTTTTTTTTAAATTTAAAATGTTTTATCCAATTTCAGTAGCTGTAGAGGTACCTACATTATAATCAAAATGTTCAATTTAATTTGTTTGGTAACTCATGGTCCATTAAAAAATGGTGAAATAGTCACCGTATTCTTTTAACACAATAATAAAAAATAAATAAATAAACAAATTTGTATTATTCGTATTTTGTTCGTATACTTTAGCTGTTTTGGAATACAAACAAGTTTAAATTAAAATCTTGAAATGTAGTTATAAATAATAGCATAATACTAATATAATTTATTTCAAAATACAGTTCCGAAGGTTTTCATACACTTCAATTTAAACTGTCGAATTGTCGAGTATTTAAAGAGTACAATTTATTAATGTACGTACAACGTAATATATAAGCTAACCAATATAAGCATGTAATTTTTTTACTCCTCATTATCCTCAGTACCTATATTACTTACACAGTAGGCACACACAGTAATTAATATGGATAATAGATAATAAATATACCTTCATGTCTGTTCAATTTTATTCATATATACAGTATACATAACATATTATACTTAATAATAAAATTTACAGTGTTATTCCTTATTATAGTTTAAAATTTAAATCAAAATAAGTATAACATATTACTATTCATTATAATAAGCTGGATGTCGTGTTATCTGAAATTATTTAGTATATAATTATATTTGCTTAACGTCTTTACATCGTCCACATCATCAATATTATATTCGGTACACATTTTATTTGAAAAAACAGCGATAAACTCTGTCCTGTTAGGTGAAGGTCAGCGTTTTATTTTTCATTCCGGATTAACAAGAAACATATTTTCTAGAACATTACAAACAATTGAGAGCTGAACAATATCTATAATATACACACTATACGTATAAGTTATTCTAGTTTAAAATTATATAGTCTGGACTCAGGGGGCAATATTACATAATAATATGATAATTTAAATCAATAGTATTCCACGTGTAATATAATATATGCATAATAACGACGTATACCTACTGTTCGTGAATTCATGATAAATCCAATACTCTAACAATAATACCTATATTATATTCAGCCACAACCCGTCCTACAGTCAGATAACTCATGGAAAAGGAAGAAAATCCAATGTGCAATAATGTCTGGTGGAACTGAACTCTCGGTCAAACACATAATTACAGAATGTTTCCGGTACATAGACGATTAGACAAACTCAGCACCTCACCAACGCCTTATAATATAGATGTAGCACTCAGAAAAAACGTAGACACCATCACACAAGTTTTAAAACTCTTAGACAACCCTAAACTATATTACATACGAGAAAAAAAATTATAACTAATGGCCATTGTTGCCAATGTTAATTAAGAATTTAAGATCAATAAAAAAAATATATATTTATATATAATAATTTATTATATTATAATATAGGTATACTATAAAATATTATAAATATTTATATTATCATTATATTAAGGTCTGGAGAATGACGATATATGATTATTACTACTTAGGTGTTGTGTAGTAGCGTAATGACAATCTTAGGTCATGCGTATAGGTATATTATATTCAAAAATATTTTTATAAACTTAATAGTAAACAATATACATACTGTAGTCATAACTAATAACTATACATAATATACTATAATTGTACCTATTATATATTCAATGTAATTATTTTAAAACCCTGGTCGTAACCATGTACTAATCGTTTGGTAATATCTGCACTAAGGTTTGAATAGTTGTGGAAATCAATTATTTTACTTCAACTGTTAGGTGTGTTGAGCTGTAATACCATTTTCGTTTAGTTAATTTTAGTTCATGAATCATGGTAGGTATAAGTGTATTATTAAAATGATACACGGAAAAAATAATGAGACAGTAAATGACAGTACTTAAATAATGAAACAAGTAGGTACCCTAATGTCTATAGGTACTAATAGCAAAACTGGCACTAAATGTCCCAGGTGCTTATTTTTTAAACTGAATATTTGTACAATAATTAAATTTAAAATGGTAGCAATAATTAGTATTACTAAAATGATACACGGAAAAAATAATGAGACAGTAAATGACAGTACCTATATAATGAAACAAGTACACTATAGGTACTAATAGCAAAACTGGCACTAAATGTCCCAGGTACTTATTTTTTAAACTGGATATTTTTACAATAATTAAATTTAAAACTGTAGCAATAATAATAATTATATTATTATCATAATTTATTTAAAAATTATATTTGATTGGTATTATTATTATATTGCCTAGCTCATAGTAAAACTTGAGATAATTTTCATAATTATGTTCTCGTATTTATCATTAATGAATAATGGACATATATATTTTACAAACTGTATGGTTTTAGAATGATATAGTGTATATTTTTTTAAATATTATATCAACCTATAGGTACACATTATATCCTTGAACAGAATAAAGTAAACAAAACACAACGTAGTTTAAGGTTCAAAGTGCAATGGTGAAAAAGTAATTGGTTTTAGAGTTTTACTATGATGTGTTTATATTTACTTGTCAGACTTTGATCATTTTATTTCAAAAGTTGTACACATAGGTACATATATACAAACCTATATGGTCTTTATTTATTGATATTAGAAAATTGAACAAACAAATGATTCTTTGAACACGTCATTTTTGAAATTTCTCTTTTGCTACCTAGTTTATGATCAGCAAACAACTGTAAAATAACAAATAAATGTATGGCATTTGGTAAAATTGATTTTTTGTTTATATAATGTAAATGTTATCATGTTCTAATACAAAAACAATATAATCCAAGCTCCAAGACATTTTGATTATTTTTTATCCAAATATGCGTATTGTATACATACAAAATTTGGTGGCATTCTTGCTAACAACCAATGCGAGTTGTTGCTTATATGCTTGATTGTATAGTAACATACAAACAACATAAGTCATTAGATTATAAATGTATGAGTCATAAAACCTTAACCAAAAAAAATATATATAAAAACTATTCGAAGGGATATAAACTAATTGCATAACCACAAAATATGCGTATAATATGTGGACGTAGGTATAGTAGATACGGTGAATATTATAACCTGGCGCAACACGATTGGGCGTGGTCCTCATCAGTATCGGGACTTTAAAAATTTAACTTAAACGTATTGAATGTAATTTGTCAACTATCTTCAACTATTTACTTTTTAATTTATTTACCTATTCGAATATTTAACGATTTTTTTTTAGAATGATAATTATTTCCTTTTATGACGTATACTGCGTGTGCAAGTAAGGTGTTTGTATTATTTTCGTATATTAAACGATATTTATTTTTTCTTATAATAATAAGTTTATGAGTAAATGTATTTAAAAACTTCCTGAATGGATGTATTTTTATCTGTATTTAAATATAAAAATTAATTACGAAATAACCGAAATTTGTTACAAACAGTTTGGCAACGTCGCATCCAATTCCACGCGCAATTGTACGCTTTTGAATAGTCAAAATCATGTTCTTTGTTATTCCGACGCTGCGCGCAATCGTATAGGTAGGTACCCAAAAAAGTAAAACGCGCGCAATCGTACTCCTCCAATAGTAACCTAGCTATTTTTAACAAAAATATATCATTATCAAACGAAATTTCTTTTTAGCGAGTTATACCTATATATATATATTTATAATTTATACGGGTAAATAATTGGAAATCAAAATAAATTACAATTTCACATTGATCTACAAAAAAAATATTTATAATATTATAAAAATTAAAGTAATTACAATTAAATTAACAGTAAATAAAAAAAAAACGTTGTTTTACTATAATTAAATACCTCTGTGCAAGAAATAAACTCAAACCCAAAATTACTTTTACTGGTTACTACCTAATATGTAATGATTAATATTATACGATATTTATTTTTAACACCTACTTTTCGGTTTAAACTAGTTTTTTTTTCATTTAAAGTAATTTAATTAAATCAAGGTTAATTCTAGTTTTAACTAGTTAAAATTAGTTTTGACAAAGATAGGGTATGAAAAGTAGCATTGTCTAGTTAAAAATAATTATAACTGATTTTGGGTTGTGACTGTAACATAATATATATATATATATAGGTACTATATACATACATAATTTAAGTACTATTTAAGTTTTATTGCGATGTTGCCAATTGTATTGATTTTTAATGTTTCAAGTATTTTAACTTAATTATTTAACGCTAATTTTATTAAGCGTGATCGAGGTTTTTTTTTATAATATACCTATAGTATAGTTCCTATACCTATTATGCGCAAATACGGTATTTAGGTGCAAACACAGTCCCCACTAATATTTTTGTGTGAGCGTATGAAGCTCAAATTTTGACGACATTGGATATCATATTCATGAGTAATAAATTAAATGTATTGGGAAAAAAATAATTCAACCGCATACTTACCGTATTATTTATATTAGTAAAATATTACTATAATATTATAATTTATAATAACAATAAAAATATATTTATATGTCTCCGCTTAGAATTGTTTTTCGTACCTATGCAATGATTGGTCAATGAATTCAAATTTAAAACTTTCGTTATTACAGCGACTTACTCAGTGACGATGTACATTCGACACTTACTGCATTGTGAATACCAACTTGTCCACTTTTTTACGGGAGGGGGGTAATGTCGCTATAATTTCTATATATCCAATATTTTATTATGTGAATTTATTGGAAACTTAGCACCCTATATCTGCTTAGGGCCTACGAATTGTATCTTAATCCAGACCTGACTTTAGGGGTAATTTACCAATTTAAACATTCACTTAGAAGCTTTCCGACAATATTAACTCGCATGATGACATTCAGGGTTATCGAGCCCGTACCACAACAGACATATGTGTCTCCTGAGGATATGATATAATACAAAAATATAACTAAATAACATATTGTTTTATTTTATTGTGCAGTGATTCAAAATAAAAGTAACAGTAATAATAATATTATGTTACAGTGTGTATTATCATATTGTTCAAAATAAAATTGCCTTTTATATAAAGAGATTTAAAAATAATAAAATAGCAGATTTCGAAAACAAAGTTCGTACTACTCAAAATCAAATGGCACCTACCATAATATTTGTTTAAGCCATAAAAACGGGCCCTTTTCATTATATTTATTCAACGTTATTCACGAATTTCATGAAAACCCATGAGAAATATCTTGAGAAATTATCCTTGTTGCGGACAGAATCTAAAATAAAATACAGTATAAATATACATCTAGTATACTGCACTGTATATTGTACGATCCGGAAATCTCAAACAGATAAGTTCATAAATTAAATCACCGTCATTTATAAACATATATTCATAAAATATGTGAATGCATAATATAGCATAGACTAGATATGATTTATTCACATAGATGAATAAGTTCAATAACAAACTACAATTGAGTCCCAAATGAAAGAAAAATTATTGAAATCTTAGGTCAAAATCTTAAATTGAAAGTAGTTTTCCCTTATTAAATATTGTACATATTTTATATTATCCAATATTACACGAAAGTTTAGTCATTGTGGTCTATATCCTATACAGTGAGAGTTATACAGAGAAGGGTGAATCTCCTGAACTATACCCTAGAGAGTTCTGTTTTTCATTTCTTGAAATCAGTTTATATATTTTTATTGATTTATGATTCACAATATTTGCATTTTATGTAAGCAGTATTTTTTTTCTCTCTGCCTAGTGTCTAATTGCAATATACTTTTATAAAAATATTATATTAGCTACTAATGTTATTCCTGAATAATTATGCGTTAATAATGATATTTTTTTTTAATGTATAGGTATTTTTAATAATACTTAAGTTTACTAGTAATGCTAGTTTTTAAGATTTGGGAAAAACAAAAAACCAAAATTAGTAATTACTAATTAATATACATCAAGAAGACTTACAAGTGCGTAACATAGCACATTTTACGAATAGAAGAACACGTGTGGCTCCGTCAGTTTAAAATTAGAGTAAATTGACCTATTATCAAATTTAGAAGTAAGAATATTATCTAGTAAACCTTGTTGGGTTTTTTTTTATATTTTAATTTTAAAAAAAGTTATGAGTATTTTAAAAGGCACAAACAATTAACAATTTTAAAATACTCATAACTTGTTATGAAATTAAAATATAAAAAAAACCTCAACGGGCTTCATTAGATAATATTCTTACTTCTAAATTTGATAATAGGTCAATACGCTTTAATTTTTAAAATAAAGGAGCTACACGTGTTCTTCTGAGCGTAAAATGTACTATGTTTTACTGTGCAGGTGTGGCGTCCTCCTAACAGGAATATTTACGCAAAACCAGTTTTCGACAAAATTAATTTTATTTGTTTATTGCATTTAATTCAAACATCAACAGCTGTTAAGACTTGAAATGTTCACCAAATATTCATACTACGCCAATATTATAACATAATAGTGATATATTTATTATTAGCATTTAATATGCATGATATAATTCCCAAAATATTTTGACTCGTTTTGTGCATTTTGTAGCTGTTTAAAATTGTTTTTAAATAATGAAAATAAGTTTCCACACAATTCTGCATAACCCAGAAATTATAAAATATCAAAAGTACAAAGTCATAATAATTTTCAATTAACATTTGTTCAAGCATTAACATTTTTAAGAAATTTGTCAAAATCCCGAAAATATGTATATTATTTTATAGTTAAATTAAATATTGTCATTTTAACATACCTAAGGCTTAAAACGTTCATATACTATCATCCACATTAGATATTTTCAAGCCACATACATTTTTCAAGAGCGATTGAAGTTAAAATTGTGACGACGTATCAGCTGATAGTCAAACATATAATAACGATTTATATTATTTTATTATTAAGAAACATGAAACATTCCACTATCTACCTCTTATTTGATAATTTTCTCTACACAATTCAATTTTTTTAATATTTAGAATACAAAAGAAAAAATCGTATTGTAAAATATATATTATAGCCTATGGGTTATTCAAGTAGATTTTAAATATATCTACTTAATTATATCTAACCGATAACAATTAGCACGGAAACGTACAATGTACAACAATAACATTCCATCTATAATATATAAATGCGATATGCACCAACTAATTTATTTTGTATTATCGGTTGGAAGGTATTTCGGTATTTATAGCTATAATATCTTAATAAAACCTAATGACAATACGAAAAGAATAAAATATATCATACACTTTAATGTATAATTAATAGTCTACAGTAGTTTTTAGATTAGCTTAAAATATTTTCCCACGTTATTGGGTAGAAATGCTTATAATATATGTATTTTAACAATTTTAGTTGAACAAAATAAAACTTCTATGTATGTTGTCATTAGGTACTAATAGTTAATAAAAAAAAGTATTAGGATTCATCAAATCAGTAAAGTTTGAATATAATTATGTAGTTTTTAATGTATACAATTTTAAATTTTTATAGAAGGCTTAACAATTTAAGCCAAAATTCCTCATAAATAGTTCTTATTAAAACACAATAATCTAAAAAATATTAATAAACACACATCTTTTTTGTAGACATGAAGTTGGATTTTTGATGTAAATTTATTCTTAGATTCCCTATTTGTAGTTTTTGCGTAAAATATTCTGTTCATTCAAACATTTATTGTTTTCTTATTATGTTGATTTAATACAATGTCATTTTTATGGTGCCTATGTTCTGATGTCCATTCTATTCAATGTGTTCTCAAATAAATACTTTTTAAAACTTCGTCGATTGAAGACCCTGTTAACTGAAACTCGCCTAATTTACAAACAATAATGTTATTTCAACCTAGTGTAATGTTTAAAGTATCGGAATTAGATTCATGGTATATTTGAAGAAATTCCCTTTTAAAATTGGTCGATTACTTGGGTACTATAAGAAACGTTGGTGGGTTGACACGGGGGGGGGAGGTCCTAGATTCATGGATCTTAGAGAGAAAACAAATATTCCGCATCCATTAAAGATGGTGACAAAATAATAACACTTCGTAAAGCAGTGTACCTCTAAAAAGTCAAAAATATTTGTGTAATTATATATACGTCATATAACGCAATAATATTAACTGTGAAAATAAAGAAAATAGACGACGCAAATTCAAATGACAACATTAATTATTATCGACTGTTAAGTCGTGTAGTTTTTAGTGTATTTATCTACACAGGAAAATAATGTAATAGTAATTAATATTATTATAATAATTTATAACCATAAATATGTTTCCATCAGCTTTGCCGTGTTGCCTGATTTCATACTATGTGTCTATGTTGTATGTCATTGCTTAAGAATTTACGTTATGGTGGCGGTCAACGGATACAATAACTTGTATGGTAATAATTAATATATACAATGTAATAAAACATATCTATGAATAACTGCTTGGTATATAGTGTTAGGATATGGGACCTGACTACTATATAAATCGGATTGGTACTATATTTTTGCCATATTATTATGCAATGTTAAAAAAATAACACCAACAGACGATTACTATATTGACTTAAGTATTATAGAAATAAGACTCAAATATTTATATTTCTGATTTCTATACTAAATTAATTTTGGATTCCAGTTCTTTGATGTGGCTCCCTTCACCAACAACCACAACTCCCCTAGAAGCCGTCGCGCACAGTTTGAATACCGCTGGTATAACCTAAATTGACTGGGCTATGACGTCATTGCCTTAATTTATATCTTTGACTGTATCATGTTATATAGTTTGAGTTTTTGATTCAATTATTCAAATATATTTTGTTAATGGCTATAAAATATTATACTTCTATACAGTCATGATTGGGAAATATACGTTTATACTTCTTTATCTTTGATTATAAAATGTCAGTGACGTCATATCAATATTTTAATTAATACAGCGAACGTTTTGAGCAGTTAAGTCATTAAATTTTTTCCTCCTCTAGGCAATTATAACTTACGAAATATAAAATATGAAAATAAACATCATTGTAAATGTTATAATTCCAAAATGTTTTAATGATTCTGATTTTAAAAATTCAAAACGAATTATTATAATTATTATTATTATGTTAATATTGATCATTATCCTTTTTGCTTATTAACTATAATTGCTTTTATGTTACGCGCGTTTTTCATTTCTGAAATCAGTATTTATCATTGTAACTAAAAATAATTAGGTAGACATATTATAATAAATTTGAAGCACTTATTCGAACACTGTACCTAGGCAGTAAACGTCTTGTAAAATGTACTAAATTTCAAACATTATTTTCTATGGCAGGTGCATAACTTTACTCTCGTACTCAACCAAAATAAAAATAAATTCTCCCAATTGTTATCTAACGGCTTACGCGCTGATATACATCGCCTAAATTACGAAGTCAGATTTCTAACTGGTTTATTCTTAGGCAGTACTGCGCGTGTATACCTATGTATGGACGTGATGATTGTGATGGTAATTGGAAATATATCTTTGCAGTATAATTTGTACCTATCCTTGCAATGGGCTATTATAACAGGCGTAATGCACAACGGTGCGTATTCAGAATAATTTGTACTCTGTAATACATCGCATCACTCTCGTCATTCCGTTGGCCAATACAAATTAATAACTATTGATATATAATTGAATAAAGGGTGATGTTCTGTAAAGAGATTAACGGTCACAGAAACGCGTATAATATTATCCATTTGGAGTGCGGTAGACATATTATTATAAATAAAGAAATGTGGCTTTTCTTATATTATACTATAGGTATACGGCTATTATAATACTGCGTACAATACAGACTATAATATATCGAGTATACTATATTATTATGTATAATGTATCGAATTCTTTCAGTCCTATAACATCATCGCATTATGTAGACAGCATTATATTATAATAATATTAAATATATAATATACTAATATGTATACACGCATATGTTACAAACTTTCTTTTGAATATCTTATTATTTTATACACACATAAAAGTACTTGTAGTGATCCGAAATGGAATCGAATTTTCACATATTATATAATGCATATTATTATCCTCGATGCGTTCAAAGGATGCCCGTTTTTTGCCCGTTTTATATTTATAGCACCAAATATCACTCTCTCTCAGTGAGTGTTCACACGCACATTCATATATATGTAAGACATATGAAACTAATAATATTATTGTGTATTTACCCTACGCGTGATGGGAAAGCATTTCAAAGCGATCGGGTCCCGGGGGTGATCGATGCGCGTCGACCACCCGCATATTATATTTTATATTATGTCCTTTTGAGAAGTAGATACGTTACGTATACATTCTACGCGTTCGAGTGGTCAATTATATTATACACGTGTGTGTTTATTTACGATTTCGTCATGTTTACTTTGCCCATCCGGTGTTGTGCCCAAACACAATGAACAGTAATCCGGAGGGACACGTGTAGACCTTTGCACTACACTGTTGAATATATATATAATATTATACCTATCTGGATTGCGGTTCGCCAACAAATATCAATCAAATGACGCAAACAGCAGGCAGAGATTTGCTTGAATTTCCGGCCTTAAATATATAACCAAACAAATTTGCATACCAATATATCTC
The DNA here is from genome assembly GCF_019925205.1 of Metopolophium dirhodum. Classification (NCBI taxonomy): domain Eukaryota; kingdom Metazoa; phylum Arthropoda; class Insecta; order Hemiptera; family Aphididae; genus Metopolophium; species Metopolophium dirhodum. The sequence continues at coordinate 44,411,168 of NC_083561.1, forward strand.
GACCTATCAATGTTACAAACATTTTTGTTTCCTTTAAATGGATATACCTATACTCCAACTCCTTTACCATAATTATTAATATTACCTATTGTAAAATGTACAACAAACAATATAATTCATTAAAATATATTATGTGTATAATATAGGATGGTTATTTTATTATGAACCACTTCAGGGTATCAATATTTTTGAAAATATTTTTTTATATCGTTTTAAGTGGTTATAAACAACGTGTTTTTTTTTTTGATTATGTTTTTAATATTTTTTAAGTTTTTACTTTTTTGAATGACAACATACATTTTTAATTTAATCTTGAAAGCAATATATTTGTCTGAGTATTTCGATACTTAAAAATCGAGTTTATGACTAGTAGTTTATGAGTTATAACTTTTGTAGTTATCTAAAAATGAGCGGAGTCAATCCCGAATTGGGTGTGGATCATAATAAAAGAATCGCCCTACACATAATATATTATTTATTTTATTAAAGTTAATAATAATCAAAAATAATAACATTATGTACTTCCAAGACAGCATAACATAATCAGTCATTAAACATTTTGCTCAAATTTTTAATTGTTATAGAATAGGACCTACCTACCTTAATTATAAATAAAAAATAAATATTTTTTTTAAAAATAGGCCCTGGCAGGATTTCGGATGAGGACCTGCATATTGTTCGACGCTATACCCGCGTATGTTGTCTCCGTCTTACAAATGCATAACATAGCAAATTTACGTTCTGAATAATCTATTTAACTAAATAAAATATTATGTTTAATATAAGAGTGAATACCTATTATTAATTAAAAGTAAGAATATTATCTAGGGAGTAGTGAAACTCATAGGTTTTTTGTATGTTTTAATTTTAAAGAGAGTTAAGAGTATTTTGAAATTATAAATCGTTTATAGGTACTATAGGTACATTTTAAAATACTCATACTCATAACTCGCTTTAAAATTAAAATAAAAACCTATGCGATTTACTAGATAATATTCTTACCTCTATATTTTATAATAGGTCAATTCGGTCCAATATAAAACATAACAGAGTTAAATAGATTATTCAGAACAAACAATTTGCCATGGAATGCGTTTGTAAGACGGAGACAACGCACGTGTAGCGTCTTCTTAATATTATGAACTTCCTTATGCACATAAACACGTCGTTATATAAACGCACAGAATTCCAATTTCAAGTCACGTACACTGCCATTACACATGGTGCGTTTACAAGACGAACAGTTTTGGGCAGAATAACAATATTATTTACCTTCTGTTTGATTATAATGTATTCGGAATGCAATAAAAGACAATAGGTATACAAACTATACAAGTTTGACGCCATAATATAATTGCATGCCCGCGTAAAATAATACATTTTATTTGCAGCCATTTATAGTTCCGATATTTTCCGTATACCTATCACGGCATAACATTAATACAAATTTAATTTTGTTTCCTTATAAAATTATTTTCGTGATTTAAATGAATCGCAGACATTAAATTCCCCCCCCCCCCCCCATGACTATATACGATGTAGTATGACATTCGCCCCTTCTCCCGATACATTTTTGAACTGAACCGGACATTTCTTTTTAAGTTTACTATTTAAAAATATTATATTATTATTTAATATTAAATTATTTTTTTGCCCATTGTCTAATATTTTAAAATATTTTCATGAATATAATAAATTATAGATGTATATATTTTTTTATCAACAAAACTACTACAATCAAATTCACAAGCAATTGTTAAATATCCAAACTGGTACAGTTTAAAAAAAAAAAAAAAAAAATATTAACAAAGGCTAAAAAATAAGCGTTAAGAAATAACAAAAGAATCAGAAATCAAATGTTTTTTTACAAAATGTATCATTTTTATGTCGGAACTTTTATCCATTTTTATAAGTTATATTTTATTTTATACTTATTTTAATTTTTATTATTTCAAGTAGTTCAATTGATCAAACTTATACATTTATAATCTATTATATTTATGAAAATAACATTTTTTTTATATATTTTATATATTATTTAAAAAAATAATAAGTAATAAATTATATTATATTATTAAACTCAATAATAAACTTTTTCAAAAAATGGGGAGGGAAGGTCTGCATCAAAAATATTTCGGGGAAAATGACCATTTACAATTTAAATGCTGCATGCTCTGTGGATATAAATGTAAAAAATTAAATAAAACATAAAAAGACGAGAGAAGAATTTGTTCTGTCGTCTAACAGTATCATTGTTTAACTTAAAGTTTTTAAAAAATGTATTTATGTGCCATTAAAATATTTATTGACTCCATTAACTAGTGTAGTGCGAGTCCAGTAAATTATTATTTTACCTACGTGCGGTAGGATAATACGTGTAAATTGGGACCTGCAGCCTGTTTGAGCTGTCCAATAATAAGTGAATGAGTGAATTATCTAACTTTACTATAAGTCCAATAAGCAACTTTTACTTTATGACGTCTTTATTATGTTGCGATGTGTTATTCGACTATAAAAGATGCAAAATATTATTTAAATATTTTCTGTGAAAAAAAAATGTAATTATAATGCATATTTATTTATTTTTTATTAAAAGAACATCTGTGGTAGCAACGGCCATTGGAAAAGTACTATACATAATATGTATATATTATAAAATGTTCAACTATTTTTTTCTTTTAGTATAATCATTAAAGTGATGATATAGTGACACATTAAAGTATCATTACTGTAAAGATGAAATAGTAAATTGGTTGGAAAATTATTAAGACTTCTTATTCACATAACTTGAGTAAGTTATTTCATTCTAAAGTACCTAGGTATACGTGCCTAATTGAAAAATGTAAAAATATTTTATTTTCAATGTAATATTTATTGTTGGGTAGGTATTTACTTGCACAGGCTACAAACAAATATCCAAAATTATTAAATGTCAATTTCTATTTATCAGATACCTATCATCTATTAATTATTATATATTATATTATATTATATTATTATATATTACGTTTTTATCATGATAAATTAATGTAATATACTAATATTGTTAATCAAACTGACACAACTATTCGTTAAATCGTAGTATTGCGTCTTAGCAAATTGATGTTGTACCTATTAACTATATTATCGTGTATATATAACAACTGTCACTCGACAAATCGTGCAATTACAAAATCATCAAATATAATAGGTACATTGATTGTGGACGAAATCTAATCCCGACCGAGCGTAGGTATAATGATATTGGTCAAAGGTTTTCGTTTTGAGGTACAATATACGTCCTACATAATATACCATTACGATTTAATATAAAATATATCCACGTACCTAAAGCTCACCGTAGGGATCGGATATGTCCGATTTAGCGTATACACATAAAATACGAAAAACGCAATAGGCTTTGCCCTTGACGTTTCGGAAACGAGAAAAATCTCATTTCCATTTCACCAGTCTTACTTTTATGTTTGATATATGTAATCTAACTTAACCTACAACTGCGTAGGTTATTTTATTTTCAAACTGCACACGCTATAGTACCTACCAGCTACTTAATATGTATTTCCGACAAACATTGCAAAACTAGGGTCGAAAATCGAAATTAAGGAGTGTGGGGGGGGGGGGGGGCTAAAGTCATATATATTATATAGTTTAAAATTAATACATTTCATTAAATATAAACTCGTCGAATATATCAATACTAATAAGATTTAACAGAGTAACAGACGATTATATAATTTATATTAAAATAAATACAATTTTACTACCTAGCTATATAGCAGCTATAAATTAAAAAAAAGGTGGATAAGTGGATGTCGCTCTGCTGTACAGTAGGTTACAAGTGCATCACTGAAATGGATGGTGTTAAATTTGAATTCAATGATATAATATCATTGTATAAGAAAAACGATTCTGAGCGAAAACGGTCAGTCAGCCTATGATATATTGATATTCCCAAGTATATTTGATGATATTATTGTGAATAAAGTAATTTATAAATAACCTATTTACGTGGAGCCTTGTTTTAAATTTTCAATCCTTAGCCATAAAAGTTAAACATTGTATACATTTTTAACTACAAAATAATTAATAAATTATAAATTTGTTAAATGTTGTCAAAATTTGAACTTTAAATGCTTATAAAAAAAATTTTGCCTATGTATTTTTAATATTTTTCAACTGCTATAAGAACGATATATCAGGAGCCTTATATTAAATTTTCACGCTTTTTTACCCTACAAAAAATTTTTTATTGATATTTATAGAAAAAAAAATTAAAAAAATTGAAAACTGACAATGTCCGTAAACAGCTCAAAAGAGTCTAAATATTTTCAACATTTTATGGTGTACAGAAAAATGCTAATATAAACATTCAGTGAAATTTTCAAGTATCTACAGTCATTCGTTTTTTCATTACAATAAAATAAGAAAATTGTTACATGAGAAATCGAGTAAATATCAAATGTTGTAAAAATATAAATTTTAGACGCTCATAAAAATTTAATTTAAGTTTCTTCTAGACATTTTTTTTTTGATAAAGGTAGACAAACTTATGAGTAATCTTAAATTACATTTTCAAATCTCAGATTTAAAAATAAAAAATTTTTATGAATTCTCAACTCAAAATAATTTGCTATTTTTCGTGATTTTTCCGTATTTTGTCAAAATTTGAACATTAAATGCTTATAAATAAAAACTGTGACTAAGGATTTTTAATTTTTTTTCATCTGCCTTTGAAACAATAACCTAGGAGCCTTTTATTAAATTTTCAAGCTTTTTTACTTAACAGATAAAATTTTATTGATATTTATAGAAAAAAAAACTAAAGAAATTGAAAACTGACAATGGCCGTAAACAGCTCAATAAGAGTCAAAATATTTTGTAAATTTTATGGTGTATAGAAAATGCTAATATAAACATTCAGTCAAAATTTCATGTCCTTACGGTCATTTGTTTTAGAGTTACACCAAAAACCAAAATCGATTTTCTCAAAAACAGATTTTGCGTAAAAATTCCCGTTTTTTTCCTTAATTTTTCTTTTGTTTTTCACGTCGCTTGTAAAAACTGAAAACTACTGGGAAATTTTTACTTTTGACCCCCCAAAGTACCAACTAGATTCACTTTCCTATCAGAAAAGTTACTATTGAAGAAAATCCAAGCACTTTTACTGTTCTAAAAGGTCATGACAGACACAAAAAAAAAAAAAATAAAAAAAAAAACACACATCATTGTAAAATCAATACATTCATCGCTTCGCTCAGAATCTAAAAATAAAAAAAAAAAATAAAAAAAAATACACATTGTAAAATCAATACATTCATCGCTTCGCTCAGAATCTAAAAATTAAGTTAGGAGAGGTCAATCGGTGACTATGCTAAATTCTCGGTTCCCAAACGTATTTTAAAACAACACAATGAATAAAATTATAGTTCCATATTATACAATTTATGTACGGTAAGTCAGTTACCATATGGACAATAAATAAATAAAAATCAATAATATAATATATCAGCAATCGTAACTATGTACTGGTAATGTCTGGTATAACTAACAGACAGTCGGAGA